>NC_137977.1:42339792-42369792 GCF_963924665.1 Micromys minutus
TCAGTAAACACCCATGGGAAAGTATTAGAATGGAACCTTAACTGCAGCCACCTTGTGACCCAGAATCTAACCTCCTCCTAGTAATAGTTAGCATTGTTAAGAATGCTTGCTATGTGAGAGGGAAAATGCTCGAAACTTCACATTCATATGCACATAGGAGGAGACAGGCAACATTTTATCTCCACGTTACAAATAAAAGCATTGAAGCTCTGAGAAGTTCAGCAGGATTAATACAACAGCAGCTCAGATTCAAGCCAGAGTCCTCTCTCTCTCTCTCTCTCTCTCTCTCTCTCTCTCTCTGTATATATATATATATCTCCCCTCCCCCTCTTTTCCCTCTCCCTTCCCCCTCCCTCTCCTCCCCTCTTCCCCTCTCCCCTTCCACCTCCCTCTTCCCCCCTCTCTCCTCCTCCACCTCACTCTTCCCCTCTCTCCCCCTCCCCCTCCCTTCCCCCTTCTCCCCCTCCCCTCCCTCTCTCTCTTTTTCCTCCCCCTTCCCCTCCCCTCCTCTATTGCCCCGTGTGCACGTGCTCTCTCTCTCTCTCTCTCTCTCTCTCTTCTCTCTCTCTCTCTCTCTCTCTTTCTCTCTCAATATAAACACTGGATGGTGACTTATCCCTGCTCCTTGCTCCAGAATTTCTACACCAGAGTGGCTCTTCATAGCCGACTCTAAAACACAGTCTCTGCCAATGTTTTTTGTTTCATCTAATTCTGGACACACACAGACCGTCTCAACTTCCGTTCCTAATACTAGTCACCATGTACAACATTTATAGTTAGCCAGTCAGACAAGCAGGTCCCTATTACAAAGGGAACATGTGGCACCTCTATGGTCATCCCAGGATTATTCACAACAGCCAAGCTAAAGGATCAGCCTTTATCCATTAATGAATGAAGAGATAAAGAAAATGCAGCTCATATGCACAGTAGAAAACGTGGTATGAGGAAGCCATTTGGCTTCAACAGGGGAAGGAAATCCAGTGATTTGGGACATGAATAAGCCAAGAACACATTAGATGAAGTGAAATAAGTCAAGCCCAGAATGACAAATACTGCATGACGTCATAGAAGCAGGATGATAGTTAGCCTGAGTATGGAGTGGGAAGGAATGGGAGTGCTCCGACCACAGAGTTTCAGGGCTGACAAGATGTGGCTCAGAGTGTAAAGTCAGCTGACAAGCTGGGCTTGATTCCTCAGTCCCAGATAACAGAATGAGATGACTGCTTCCCAAAAGTTGTTTTCTGACCTCGATACATGTATGTGGTGCACTCCACACATACACAAACACACATATAAATACACACACACACAGAGTATAACTTGTAATTAAGAGGAGAGGATTTCAGATAGATGAGAAAAATAAATGTGAGATATGTTAGGTAGCAGGGTAACTAAAGGGACAAAAATAATTATATATTTCAAAGTAGGATAATATCAAATGTCTCATCCTTAAAAAGTGATAAGTGAGTGAGATGCTAAGTATGTTTGATTTACTCATTCATGTTTTATATGAATGCATGTGTATTATGTGTTTATGTGTATATATGCCCCATAAATATATGTAATGATAATTAGTCATTGTAAAATATTGATTACGGGGATGGAGAGGTGGCTTATTTGTTAAGAGCACTGACTGCTCTTCCAGAGGTCCTGAGTTCAACTCCCAGCAATCACATGGTGACTCACAACCATCTGAAATGGGGGTCCGATGCCTTCTTCTGATGTGTCTGAAGACAGTGAAAGTGTACTCATAAACACAAAATAAATAAATAATTATGTAAAAATATTGATTAAGGAGGCTGGAGAGATATTTCAGTAATTAAGAGCACTGGCTGCTCTTTCAGAGCACCCAGATTTGATTCCTACCACCTGCATGGTACATTAGAACCATAACTCTAGTCCCAAGAAGTCTCCACAGGCACCTGATACACACACCGTATCATTTAATTCGTGCAAACAAAACGTTCATATTTATAAAATAAAAGTAAATACTTTTAAACTATTAATCAAACACTAGGGATAATGTTAGCTCAGCAGACAGCTGCTTGAAGAGCCTAGTTGAGGCCTGGCTAGAAATAATAATAGAGAAATTAGATTTCAAAAATATTCTTATAAAACTAAAAGAGATGTGCAGAAGAAATAGGAGTTAGTTATCTCTGGCTCCCTCTCCTCACCTCTGCTTCTTTATTTATTTTTTTCTCTTTTATCTCTAGAAATTAACTCAAAATGTTCTTTACTTACAACTTTGGGGCTTTTAGAGGCCAAGAGAGGACCTCAGACTTCCTGAAAATGGAGTTAAAGATGGTTGTGAGCTCCTAGTTGGTGCTAGTAATTAAAGCCAGGTCCTTGGGAAGATAAGCAAATACATGTGTGTGTGTGTGTGTGTGTGTGTGTGAGAGGGGGGGGGGGAGGAGGGATGTATATGGAGACCAGAGAAAAACCTTCCAGAATTTCTCTGTCCACCTTCATTTGGGTCCTGGGAATCAACAAGATCGTGAGACTTGACATTAGGCTTTACCCTCTGGGCCTGTTAAGCTTTTGAAAGCTACATAAGATGATGCTTGGGTGTGGCACATTGCTGTACTTGACAGTCTCAAGGAAATAGTCTCAATTGGAAACAGGAGGAAAGACAGTCCTAACCAAGTTACACTTGGTTTCTCTCGTGCTTGATCTTGAACTTTGAAAGTTCCCACTCAGTGCAAGAACCTATTACCTATAACCCTTCTGCCCATATACATGTGCATTTTGTGTGTCTGTCTGTGTGTCTGCCTGTATGAGTGTGTTTATCTCCACCAAATTTGATACCCCCAGTTCAGTTGCTAGTAAGAAACATCAGAGTAAGAATTAAACATTATAGCATATTAAAAAGTGCAAAATGTACACTCCAGTACAGCCATCAGCGGGGAGGTGTTGAAATGATAAAGATGCAGATGTTCTGTTTTGAAAGTGTTTGAAAATATATGTAATGAACCAAACCAGCTCTATGGCTGGGTTGGTATAGCAGGAAATTGCAGGTTTATCCAGATGGTGCAAAAGGTGGTTAGGGACTCGGGCTCCAGGGAACCAGAGCTGGGATATGGGTCTTCCTGCCTCCTTGAGCCTAGCTTTCTAAACTGGACATACAGAACATATTACTGAATATGTGAGTCAAAAAAATTGGCAAGAGTCATGGGAAGTGAAGTGAAAGAAATGGCCAGAGTTATTTCAAAATCAAACACATAATGATCCCAAGGTGTTTGTTGCTGTGTTACAGTGTGGGTTTCTGTGCCGCCCTCATTCTGAACACGGAGGACACATACTTTTGTAGTTTATGTGTTATCTCACCAGGCATTGCCAACGAACACTGCCTGAAACAACAGAGACTTTTTAATATTTTCCCATCGTTGTTGCCTGGCATGTATCACATCAATACATCTTTGAATTGTAATGTTAGGATTTTTGATTTTCGAATTGCTAACTTGAGTTTCACTGGGGGGAAAAAAGCATATATTAACAAGCTGGAGAGATGGCTCAGGTGTCAAGAGCACTAGATGTTCTCTCGGAGGGCTGGTGTGTGATTCCCAGCACCCATATGGTAGCTTATAGCCATGTGTAACTTCAGTTCCATGGGGATCTGATGCCCTCTTCTGGCCTCTAAGGGAAAAGCATGTTAAGCAAAATTTGGTTCAGAATTAAAGAGCATTTCCAACAATGTCTGAAATGCTCCCAAGCATACTTCTGCCAAATTCATGCCAAGGAGCATTCTCCGCATTGATGATTAAATCAAAATGTCCATGAACGCTGAAAGACATTCCTTGACTTGTAGCATCAATGTCAAATATTCAACAAAAATTTAATTCTTTTTATTAAAGCAGTGAAGCACAATCATCACTAAGAAGTAGTAAAATTATAACAAAATTATCTTAAAATATGTTTCCTTGTGCTTTATGATCAATAACTGTTTTATTTGTAAGCCTATCATATATATCCTGGGTTGTGTTTCTTGGTGGGGGAAGGGTGTAAGGACAAAGGATTATTACTTCAATCAGGGTCAGAGCCTATTGATTGGTAGAGCTAACAAGCCAGGCTCAGCTAGCCCTCCCCAATAGATCAAGCTGAATAGCCAAGAAAGGGAGATTTGCCACAGTTGGAAGAGAGATAAAGGACCCCAGCTCTCCCCCAAATCCACCTTCCTATCCTAGCTCCGGTTCAGAGTTCTGCATAGCTAAGCTGTCTGGGTCAAAGTGGGACCCTACTCATCACTGGCCCCTGAGGGCTCCCCATTGTCTTCTGCATGCTGATCAGGAAACTGCTACACATTTTTTTTCTGGAGACAGGGTCCCCTCATGTCTTCCCTGGGGCTGAGGAACCTTCTGCCAGCACGAGGTTCCAGGGAAATTCTATCTCTTGGGCTCATAGTTTTAGTAGTGAAGTGAGGGAGTTTGTATCACTGCTCCTTCCTGTGGGGACTGTCGGGATCATAAACAGGAGACATCTATTCCACAAGAAAGGCCCTGGCAAAGTGCTGAGCACCGAGTCTCAGTGAGTCATCTGTAGTGTATCAGCTTTAAAGTTTAAATGCAGATTTGAAGTGCACTTGGCCCAGGGCTGGTATTGCTCAGTGGTTCATAAACTGTCACTTTGTTGGTCATTGCCAAGGGTCTGGAACGTACTACAGGGAGAGGGTGGAAGACAGATGGAATACATAGTAAGAAAATTGTCAAAAGTCAGAAGGCTTGAATTCTCCCAGTAGCGTTCATCTATCTGTCTGTTCTATGACCCCGAGGAGTCTTTGAAGTCTATGCAGAAATGCACATGTGCTGTGTTTGGGACACCCACCTTTCTTTAACTGTAGTGACTGGTTTTCATGACACCGGTTGCCCTGAGCTCTTACCCAAGACACCTGATCCTCACACCCTGATTTCTGGCATGGAGCCTTCCTCTCGTGAATCCTCAGCCTTGATCTGCCAAGTCTTCTGCTTGTCTTAAATCCAATGGAAGGTGCTCCAAGGCATTTCTGGTTGATTCATCTGCATAACCTTGGGCACATCAACTTCTTCTAATAGGATAAAGCAGATGTTTTTAGTTCACTGTCATTTTGGGTCAGAATCGAGTGTTTTGTTTCCTTTTCCTTAGAATGTGGAATTTCGAATGGACATAACAGTCTTATGTTGATGATGGAGAAGCGACTGTTAGGTGATTCCACCTTGGAGAAAATGGCCGGCTGTACCAATAGAAGACTGCAGTACTCTAAGGTCATTTGGTTGTTCTTGTAATGGGCTAATCTGTTGACCTTCGGGGCCTTGGCGAAGAAGCTGGTAACAGATTAAATTCAGCACAAAAGAAAGTGATGCAATCAAGGGACTCATTGAACACAGAAAATATAACCTGTCAACTTGACAGTAATCTATTTTTTTAATAGAGAGTCAATTTGGAGAGAAGAAAAAGCATAACAGTAAATAGTTTTTATAAACTTTGTTTTCATTATCGAATAGCATGTGCCTTATAATCATATTGCTCTGTTTTTATGCAGCTGGCCCCTACAATTAGTGTCTTTGCACCAACATCACCATAAACATGTAGCGTATCATGATACCCTGTTATAATGCTGTGATGTTATAGGAATTGTTTTAATTACTCGGTATTATTTTAATTCATTATAGCATTCTCCTCCTTTTTCCACTCTCTCGTGTATGTTGGGTGTGTGTGTACGTGCATATTTTCAGGTGTGTGAACACTCGTGAGTGGGTGCACACTCACTCACATGGGTGCCCCAGACATATGGAGGCCCAAAGTTGAGGTCTGGAATCATCCCCAATCATTCTTCTGTCTTATTTAACAAGCAGGTCTCTCTGAAGCCCAGAGCTTACTAATATTGCTAGTCTTCTAGGAAGCGTGCTCTAAGGCTCCTGTCTCCACCCTCTGAGGCTGGGGTTACAGGCTGGCCACCGTACTTTACCAGCATTTCCATGGGTTCTGAGGATGCGAACTCCAGTCCTTGGGTTTGAATGTGCGATAACCACTGAGACATCTCGAGAGCCCTGCAGATCCTTTAGTCTCTCAGGCCACTGTGCTATATGCAGTATCTCATGGGCTGAAACAGTTTTGTGGCACAGGAGCAGATAAAAGTCTTGCATTTTGGGTTGTGGTTTCTATGACGTCATAAAGTGGTCATACAAATCTGGAGAGCGGAGGTTAGTAAGTGGCAGGCATTGCTATCCTATCCCACTCTTTCCTTGCAGCATAGTTAATCACCCAGACAGTGGCTGCACTGTTCTAACAGTAACAAAGCCACCGGAACGCCACTGCTTCATGCTCTTAGCTAGTGAATGTTCTGAACTCAGCGGAAGGAGAGGTTCCCAGCTGAGCGGTCCAAGGCTTCAGTTCATTCCTTTTTGTTTGGTTTTTGGTTTTGAGACAGAGTCTCTCTAATAGCCTTGAGTGTCTTGGAACTCACTATGCAGACTAGGCTGGCCCAACTCAGAGATTTGTCTACACTCTGTTCTGACAGGAGAAATGGGGATATTTTTCTGTTGCTGCTTTACTTTAGGATGCACACGGTAATTATTCATAAATCCCCTATTGGAAAGCCCATAGTTGGAGCTAGGCACAGTGACATATGCTTTAATCCCAGCACTCCAGAGGAAGAACCAGTCAGATTTCTGTGACTTTGAGGCCAGCCTAGTCTATGTAGCAAGTTCCAGGATAGCCAGGGCTACCTAATGAGTTCCTGTCACAATAAAATAAATAAATCTCTTAGCTTGGTTCTTCTTGCACGAATCTGGAATGTTTCTGTAGAGGGCTGTGACTGATTTGTTTGGAGAGCATGTGAATATTGTTTGTTTTAAAGTAGTCACCAGTGGAACCCAAGGACTTGGCCAAGAATGCTGCAGCTTCCCCAAAATCTTCTGAAATTCCCTCTCGAAGTGTTACTTTCCAAACCTGATTGAATAGCCACGGGTTGGCAAGTACTTTACTTTTGGGAGAGAATTCAAGTTTTGGAAACAGCCTGAAGTTGTTTGAAGCCAATTTTGGTGAATAAAGTGGACAAGGATCATTTAAATATCTTTAAACCTTTCTGTAGATAAGATCAAAGGCAAGCAGTGACTATAAAAATAACAGGACAGTTCATGGCAATATTCACAACTATTTCCACACGTAGAATTACTGCTAATATCCTCGTGAAGACAGGAAAGTTTTATGACTGCTACTCAGTCCTAAAATGGTTTTCATTGCTTTTTGCAATACTTTGATAAGTGCTTGTATAGTAGCATTAACATCATTTTTCAGGGCTGGGAGATGTATCCATTTGTCCAGAATCATTTTTAGGGTTGATGTATCCATTTGTCTAGTATTCGTTGTACTTGTGCTAAAAGCCATGAGAAACTTTGTGGTGAGTTGAATTTAAAAAAAAAAAAAAAAAAAAAAGGTCCCCATAAGCTCATAGGGAATGGCACTATTAGGAGGTACAGCCTTGTTGGGGGAAAAGTGCCACTGGAGGTGGGCTTTGAGGTTTTAGATGCTCAAGTCAAGCCCGATGCTGTTCTTTCTCCCTGGTGCATGCCCATCCAGATGTAGACCTCCCAGCTCCTTCTCTGGTACCATGTCTGCCTGCCACCATGCTTCCTGCCATGATGATAATGGACTGAACCTCTGATCCTGTAAGCCAGCCCCAGTTACATATGTTTGCCTTTATAAGAGTCACTGTGGTCATGGTGTCTCTTCACAGCAATAGGAACCCCAAATAAGGCAGCCTGAGTTCGGATAACCAACACTCACATGAAAGACCAAGTGTACCTGTGATGCCAGTATTGGGGAGGTAGACAGAGAATCTCGGGGACCAGCCAGTTGCTGGGCTCCAGGCTTAGGGAGTGAGCTTGCTTCAAAAAAATAAGGTAGATAGAAGGCCTGGAGAGGTGGCTCAGCAGCTAAGAGCACCAGTTGCCCTAGCAGAGGACCTCTGTTCAGTTCCCAGCACCCAAATGGTGCCTCACAACTATTTGTAACTTCAGTTCCCAGGGATCCTAAACCTTCTAATGTCTGTGAGTGCCAGGCAGCCCTGTGATACACAGACATCCCTGCAGGCAAAGCACTCACACATGATTAGAATAATACAAATATGATCCTTCTAAGTCCTAGGGCATGTTTATAAAATAATTCTTATTATATTGTGTGTGTGTGTGTGTGCGTGTGTCATGTACATATTATAGCACTTATGGATGTCAGAGGAAAACTTGTGGGACTCATTCCATCATGTGGGGCCTCTGGATTTGAGCTCATGTCATATAAGCTTGGCAGCATGTATTTTACCCACTGAGCCATCTTACTGTTCTCTTGACTGTATATTTTTGATGTGCACTTAAAAAGAATGGGAAGCAAACCTCGAGCCCTGTTAGCTGGCATTCCCTTTCCTGCTTTGACCTCTGCTTTGCTTCCAACTTTGGCTCTGCAACCAACCCTTTGACACTTTAGGGGAACCGTTCTCCTCTGGCTTTCAGTTTTCTACTTTATAGAGAAATGGCCTGGCTTATTAGAGCCTTGCCAACCTAAGGAGTACTGGCCTTTGAAGAAACTGACCTACTTAGAACTCTTTGGTGCCTTTGTGTAGAGAATTCTATTTGCCTGAACAAATGGGAAACAGCTTTTTTAAATATGAAGAGGATCTTCACTTATCTGCATGATTTGGCCTCTTTATTATTTTATTTCCTCCCTTAAGTAAACTCACACCTGTTTAAGGAGGGCTGACCACTGGAACAAACCTAGACTACCCCACATGCTATAGCTCTATGTCAGCTTTCAGTTGTGTTCCCGTGGTTCCTCGTTGCGATGGTGGAATGGTGGATATGCCTAAATGAGTAACATCACTTAAGCCTGAACAACAAGTCAAGACCAAGTTCATTGTCAATAGCACCTCGAGCTTCTCCAGTATGCCCAGAGTCTGACAGTAGTCACTCACTGAGTCTGAGGAATACAGAACAAGATGAAGTAGCTCTTGCCTCAGAAGAAACTTGGAAAATGGGATGGATCACAGTTGTCCATTTGATAGTTATACTTGTGTGTGTAGTTTACTTGAGGTCTTTAAAACACTTGCATTTGCATCAGTAATTGAAAAATTTTAAAGTATCGATATTGCTAGTCAGTATTGTATATCATAGACATTGGGGTGTATTTGGCATAGACCCAGTCTGCAAGAGCATTAAGGCAGAAATCAATATAAATTTTAAAGTGAATTTGTTTTAATATCCATAAAACATTTCTATTGCAGCATAGTGATATTTGAGTATACATGTACTTTGTATAATACTTAAATCAGGTTAAACACAGTGATCTCCAGGCAGTGGAGCTGTAACCCCAGCTTCAAAGCATCTGACGCTCTCTTCTGGCCTTCATGGGTACCATACCCATGTGGTGCACAGACATACATGCAGGCACACACTCATACATATAACAGAATGTAAACCTTTAAGAAAAACCATAGCTATCTTCTTAAGCACGTAGAATTTTTCATTTGGGATATTTTCTTTTAGCTCATTGTTATTTTCTGTCCTCATTCTACTATTACATCAGGACAGCAGAACTTCTCACCCCTGTCCAGCTGTAACTTCCTACTGATGGGTCACCAGTCTCCTCCGTCCCTCCCTATTCCTCTTCCCCAGTCTCCCCAACCTCTGGGAACAGCCGCTATTCTCTCAGGCTCTCTGATGGATAGATTTTTAGATTTGGCCTGAGTTAAGTATTGTGCTGTTCGTCTTTGTTCACATAAAGGCCTCCAGTGCTAAGCTATGTTGTTATAAATGACAGAATTTCATTCTTCTTAATGGCTGAAGAACTGTATCATATATGTGTGCGTGTATACATATGTACATGTATATATGTATATGTGTATATGTATATATGTGTATTCATGTATATATGTGTGTACATAAACATAATTTCTTCGTGTACATATGTATATGTGTATTTATGTATGTGTGTGTGTGTGTATACATAGTAGCAATAAAAATTATTTTATAGTTGGAGGGGGTCACCACAACATGAGGAGCTGTATTGAAGGGTCTTGGCATTAGGAAGGTTGAGAACCACTGACCTAGAGAGATGAGCCGTGTTGGGTTAGGGGCTTCAGAAGTAAGATTCGTGGTTGGAACTTGAGCTTCAGGTATAAAAGGAGAGGATGACTTAGAAGTGCTGAGTGCTCATTTGGCAGGAAAGACCCCAGTGTACAGTCAGGACTGGATTGTTTCCCCTTCTGTCTGCTAGGAATCCAGGGATTCTGACTTTTAAAAAAAAAAAGGGAGGGGGGGTCATTTGTTTTATGTGTCTTCAGACATATCAGAAGTGGGCATCTGTAATGGTGGTTGTGCGCCTTGCAACTATATGGTTGCTGAGAATTGAACTCAGGACCTCTGGAAGAACATTCAGTGCTCTTAACTATTTAGCCATCTCTCCGGGGATTATGACGTTAAGACTGTCTTGTGCTAGTTATCAGGGACACGGTGTGCTGAGTGGGCGTCAGGGGCAAGTGACACAACTTGACCTCGTAGGTAATCCAAGCTACCTTAGAAAGTAACCAAGGTCAGAAGGCATCCTGAACAGCAAGCCCACAGAAGTACCAAGAGGTCGGCCTCTAAGGGGAAGAGGAACTGGTGGGAGACTGTGACCACGGGCAAACTTCAGGTTGATGGAGGATCACCACAGGGTGCAATGTAAGCCATAGTGGCAGGGACCTGATTTCTATGATGGGGTATAGGGGTGACAGGTGAGGAGCTGCCACCCAGACAAACACCAGAAGGACCCAGGTGTTGAGTTCACAGGTAAGGAAAGTATGTCACAGGACTAGAGCAATAAGGAAAAGTAAGTGCAGCTAGGTTAAGAGTGATAGGTGGGATGTCAGGCTTTCCCAACATCCCAGCTGAGTAGAGGCTAAGCTTTATGATAGGGTGTTTTGTTTGGCTTTGGTTTTTCAAGACAGGTTTCTCTGTATAGCCCTGTCTGTCCTGGAACTCACTCTGTAGACCAGGCTGTAGACCAGAGTCACAGACTTTACCTTTGCCTCCTGAGTACTGGGATTAAAGGCATGCACCACCACTACCCAACCTGTATAGTGCCTTTTAAACTCAAGGGAACTTGCCAAACCACAGTTGAAGAGTGCAGTACGTTTTCTGGTTGCCTAGATAAAATAAATAAAATAAAATAAAAAAGCCAATCAGCTTTCCTACCAACAAGTTAAAATATAAACCGAAGAAAGAGGTTTGTACAGATAGGCATCCAAAAAATACAAAGTGCCTAGTAGGAAATTCAGTAAGACTTGAAGAGATGCTGCCACCACTGACCCTGATACCAAGCTGCAGATCACAGAGCAGCTGTCTGCGGGGGATGTAGCTGGCCAGAGCTGCAGGCTCCCCTGTGGGTGCTGAGGAAGCCGAGATTGCTTGACTGGTTGACTCAGGGCCACCCTTCCACCACAGCGTCACCCTTATTACAACTTCACGTGCATTCCTGGTCTTCTGTTGTCCTACTGTTACATACAGTTATTCTGAGATCTGTCTGGGGAACTCCCAGTCTTTCCCTTCACCCCATACTCCTCACACCTTTAGGTCACCTGATTATTCCAGCAGAGAGAGACACAGATGTGGATGCCCCACAGGGCTCCACAGGTACCCGAGTGATGGATGATCTTGATATGAAGTGTTTGCTTGTTTTAAAAACAGACTGTATGCTCTAATTCCGTAAGCGTTTCCTCAATGCCTTAGAAATATGTTTGCCAGCTTGTTTTGTTACAGGCTTCTAATAAAATGTACTTCTGAGCTCAGTATGTTTCAGTGCTAAGCAACAGCATCTATCTAAAAATTAACAATGGTGATAAGTTATATTAGTTTTCAAATGAATTGCAAACACTTTTTAAGTTGACTGAAATAAGTTATATTAGTTTTCTAATCAATTGCAAACACTTTTTAAGTTGACTGAAATAAAATATTAACATATATGTGTGTGTGTGTGTGTATATATATATATATATATATATATATATATATATTCCTACTATCCTTAGAAAGAATTCTTTTTTGCCATGCATATAAAAATAATTAAGGGCTTGAGAGATGGCTCAGTGGTTAAGAGCACTGACTGCTCTTTCAAAGGCCCTGAGTTCAGTTCCCAGAAACCACATGGTGGCTCACAACCTTCTGTAATGAGATCTGATGCCCTCTTCTGGTGTGTCTGAAGACAGCTGCAGTGTGTTTATATATAATTAATAAACCCACCTTCTCCAGTCTCATTCTTTCACCTAGGTATTTACATCAGTCATAACTTTAAAAGAAACATCCAAAATCCAATTTAAGATGTGCTTCCCACCCAGGGTCTAGTCACTTTTGTGTGGTAGAAAGACATGTAGGGTTTTTTTCCCTGTGAATCAGCTGCTTACAAATACACTCAAAAAAGCTTACCTGAAATCTGTTCCCATTTAAGATGCAGAGCAGGCATCAAAGTCATTCTGTTCTTACCCCTTTTAAAAGTGCATTTTCAAAACATGACCAACCATGGGTCATAGTGAAAATAAAAACTAAACACAAATCACCAGTAATTGCACCTCCAATTGGAAACCCAAGTGAGGGCCTTTTGAACCCATATAGTGTATCTATCATAAATACAGAAACTTCACTCCTAAAGACAGTGTTAGCCATTCAAGGCCTTGGGGATTGCTTTTGCCTTATGCTGTTTTGTAGAGATGTTTACCATTGTCTGTCAGCCACCCTACAAGACTTCTGCATAAGAAAAGCACAGTAGGGACACTCTTTCTCTTGGCCCTGGAGGCCAGAGGTACAGAGTCCAGCTAAGAAATGTGTTTTCACAGACCAAGACTCTGACACATCAAAGTGTCCTTTGAGTTCAGAGACAGTTTACTGTATGGCCCAGGTACACATGAAATAACCCCTAAGAGAGGAGGAAAAGATTCTTCAGCCTTATTTATAGTCTCAGTTCTGGTTTTACTAGGTATTGTTTCAATCTGTCTTTCTTTGCTGCACTGGAGTCCCATCAATTAGATAAAAATAAACAGCCCCCCCTGCCAGGCAAACCTCTATGTTCTTCCTGGCCTCCCACATATTCCCCTCTTGGGGTTCTTTCCCCTCTTCAAAGACACTTTGGCCCAGTCGCCCTCATTTCTAGCAGCACAGATGGTAACTTGCCTATACAATGTAAGAGATCTCCTTTTCTGACATTTTAGTTACAATCTGAAATATCAAATGGAAAATTCCAGAAGTAAACAAAGTGTACGTTTTTTTCGTTGCTCACAGTCCTGGGTAACAAGGTGAACTCTTAACATTTGTGCACCTTTCCCTCGAAGACACCTTTTCCAGTACATCCAAGTGTTGTATGCCATCTGCCTGCTAGTCCTTTCAGTAGCCCTGCAGCTACTGTGACCACAGCAAAGTGACAGTGGGCAGAAGACTCCTACTTGACTTTACACTGGGTCCCAAACTATAAGAATAATGAATAAGGGCTGGAGAGATGGCTCAGTGGTTAAGAGCACCGACTGCTCTTCCAAAGGTCCTGAGTTCAAATCCCAGCAACCACATGCTGGCTCACAACCACCTGTAATGGCATCGGATGCCCTCTTCTGGTGTGTGTGAAGACAGCTACAATGTACTCATATACATTAAATAAGTCATTTTAAAAAAAGAATAATGAATGGTACTGGTGTTTCGATACAACCTATTGTTATTAGTTATTTCCATTTCTATTGTGCCTAATTATAAATTAAACTGGATCACTTGTAGGTATAGGGAAGACATAATACATAGAGAACTCAAATGCTGTCTGTTTTGTGCCATAAAATGTTCATGAACTCCTAAAGATCACCAAGGAGCCGACTCCTATGCAAGCGCATTAGGGTCTCTTTATTCAAGCTGGAGCTTGTGCTGGCTCCCCGCCAACCCTGACAGAGCAGGAAGGTGGAGCCCCGAGCATTTATAGCGGCAAGAAGCGGGTATCTAGCCTGGTACACATCTGATGGCAGTGGGGGGACCATTATGGCTTTTAACATAATTGGCTGGTGCTGGGAGCCAAAGCATAAACCTAACTTCTGCTTTCCTCCTGGTTGGTGTTGTTAGGAAGTGAAGTGTCAGGGGCAGGCTTGTAACCTGGAGATTTGTTGGGGAATAGCCTGGAAACTGGTGCTAGGTACCAGCCTGTTCATTTACTTAAGTTCAGCCTTAGGTCAGGTTTTCTAAGATGGAGTCTGAACCCAAAAGATATGGTCTCTCATCTGCAGTTTTAAACATCTATTGGCAGTTTCAAAACATATATCCCCTGGGCAACAGGGGACTACTATACCATTGCTATCTCCCCTATAAAACTGGCCTTCTCTCTGTTGTGATGGAGTCCCCACTTTATACATTCATGTTGTTTTACTCCAAACATTAAATAATGATCTAGAAAGGGTACAGACGTCTTCTGACTCCCTATGGGCGCTGGCCCACATATGATCCTGATATGCCTTTTTCTAAGATTAATTCCTAAGAAATGCTAGTGGGACAATTTGCATGAGGGCTGAGGATCTGGGGACAAGCAAGAGAGGTAACTGAGCAGAAGGTTCAAGGACAGTCCAGAGAAGCCCCTCATTCTCTCCTACTTTTTTGCTGAAACCATACTATGCAGATATCTGCCTGAAAAACACTCCAGCTTAGAAAGTGTCTTTATTCCGTGCCCTCTCTAAAATAACTCACCTTGTTGGTGTCTGAAGCCATTCGGGGAGAGATTGGGCATTGTGGTTACAGAGGGGCTATTTGGTATAGAGTGGATTCTGTTTGATTGACAAGGACAGGAGGAGTTGAGACATATATTTACACCCATCAATTCTGAAGAGACAAATTCCCTAGGGAACTGAGTTTTTGCATGTAGACCTCCAGGTTTCATTTGAACCCACATACTGCAAATGTTTCCAGTGGGTGTAGGACTGTGCCCAGGAGGTCTGACCAAAGCCTGCAATGTCAAAGGCAGATGAGAGCATCTATGCAGAAGCCCAGACACACTTGGTACCAACCAAGCCTGCTGTCTTGCTCACATTGAGTGTTGATAGATTGATGTCTACTGCTACTTGGGTTTCTTTCACAACTATTCCTGTGTCACAGCACAAAGAGCAGCTGTAGCATTGTGCACAGCTCCATCTTCCAGCATAGCATCGTGATACTCCGTACCCTTTGATATATTGTTTATAGTTACGACTCAATTCATGGTGACCTATGGAATTAGAATCTCTTGTTTTATCTCCACAAAAGCTTAATCTGGCCCAGATGTTAGAGAAGTTAGCAGCATTTCTGTTTCTTCCTCTCTCCTTTCTCTGCCTTTTGGGGTCACAGCTGGCCAGCTGTACCCACCCAGCACTGGGTTCTGAGGATCCAAACTCTGGTCCTCAAACAGCAAGCATTTTATCTTCCAGGACAGAGTCCTTGGCCCCTGACAGCAGCTCTGTGGAATAGTAAGGAACTGTGGCCCTCGAATTTCATGTTGGCACCCAGTGCCTAGTTGTGTGTCCAAAGATACTCAAGTCCGTTGGTTCCAACCCAGCATTAGTATACCATTCTTAAAAAAATATCTGGATTTAACTCTGTTGAAATTACTTTCTTCAGCCAGTTAGCGGTGAAACACTCCTTTAATCCCAGTGCTCAGGAGGCAGAGACAGGAGGGTCTCTGTGAGTTGGAGGCCATTGTGATTTACAGAGTGAGTTCCAGGACAGCCAGGGCCACACAGAGAAAGCCTGTCAAGAAAGAAAGAAGAACGGAAGGAAGGAAAGAAAAATATCACTATCAGCTTCTAATCTCTTTTCAAACCAGCATTGTGGTCTTGTTAGGTTTTGCTTACTTACTTTGCATGCACGCAAGTAAGCAAAATCTAACAAGACCACAATGCTGGTGTGTGTGTATGTGTGTGTGTGTGTGTGTGTGTGTGTGTGGTGTACACCCATATGTGTATGTGTGCTCCCATGTGTGAAGCCTGCCTATACATCTATGAAGACCTAAACTGGACACTGAGAATCTTCCCCAATTTTCTCAACCTTATTAACCCAGACCTCACAGATGTGGCAAATCTACACCTCTGACTTGCTCCTGGATTCTCCTTTCTCTGCCTTCTGGGGTTACAGCTGCCAGTCATAACCACCCAGCACTGGGTTCTGAGGATCCGAACTCTGGTCCTAAGACGGCAAGCACTTTATCCTCTGTTCCATCTCCCAGCCCCATTGCTGATTCTTGAGAATCTACCTTCTCCAGCTACCTGCTGTAGTGGCCCCAGATGAAAACATAAGATGGGGGATTAGATTCAAAACAAATAGGAAGTGGGAGCAGTTGGCAGGGATGCTGATGAAGCAGGCTCAGCTCCAGAGTCTATAGCTTTTCCTCTTTCTTGAACGATTGCCTCCTATTATTACCTCACGACGATGTCAATTTATAATAACCTCAAAACGTAGTCCAGCCTGGGTTTTTCCAGAAAACTAACTCCATTGCCACCGGTCTCTGAGCTGTGGCACCTGGCTTCTCCAATCAAGTGGACAGTTCACAGACTTTCAAAGGACTTTTTAGAAATCTGTTTTCTAACTTGGAGGAAAACATAACAAAGAACAGCCCATGCCAGGCTGACATGACAGTCTGTGAGGCTGGTTATAGGAAATCCCCACCCCTTAATAAGATGCCGAAATATGATAAGCATCTTTGTGAAGATGACACGCCCAGAAACTGCCTCAGGCTCCTCTTAGGCAGCCATAGATCATGGAGCAGCTGCTCCCTGTAGCTTTCTCCATGACCAAAAATGGAATAAAGGAAGAAAATCTACCCTGTTTTATTCCAGTTCCCTGCAGCCCACAGAGGCTGAACGTTGCCCTTTCAAATCAAACAAAGTCCATAGGGTGACCAGATGGCCCCAACCAGCAGAGTGGTAAGATCACCTGGCTTTGGTCACCAGACCAATTCCACTACCTTTCACCCAGTTAGAGGGAAAGTCTGGAAAAGCTTCCTCAGTTAAGGCAAGCTTCCTTACCCAGCAACTTCCTGGGCTCCTCATGTCTGATCCCAGCCTGAAAGAAGTAGAGGGCAGCTGTTGCCTCCTTGTGACAAGCCCCCACTAGTCCCTACTCAAAGCAGGAGCCATCTCCCAGCAGAAAATATGTTTGCCCTTCCTATGCCGGTATTGCTAAACCCAGGAAATTCCAACTGAAATCCATCCCTACTTCCTCCTGTGAATGACAGTGGACGGCAAAGAAAGGCCTGTGGACTAGAAATCAGAGAGCCTGGACTTTAGGGGTCATGCAGTTCTTGAGGCAAACGACTTCACACAGATGTGGCAGGACCAGGACACTGCCCTTCAGAGGCAGATGGACAGCCCAGGCAGAAGACACAGCAGTAGCCCACTTGTAATTTTTAAGGTGAGCACTAAAGTGGTAACATTTCCGTGACAAACATTTTCATCGGGGTATGAGGAGGGGAGACAAAGATGGAAGAGTCTATCAGTCCTCGGGATCCAGAAAGCTTGAGAAGTTAGGGTGTGACCCCAACAAGAGCTGAATTTTAAAAAAAAGTAGCAATCTCTCAAGAGACCTTGAAGCAGAGGCAACTTAATATAAATGTATTTAGACTTCAAAGCCGGAAATCCAAGTGTCGGTTATTTCTGCCCTCATGTCGGCCGCAGCCTGTGAGCAGCAGAGAACTCCTCAGGCTTTGGAGGCAGAGGGATGATGTATGTTATGAGGGACTTGTTTGGTATATTTTTGTTGTTGTTGTTTGAGACCGGCTCGCACGATGTACCCCAGGCTGGCCTCATTCTCACCTGTGCAGCCAAAGATGACATGACACATCCCTTTCTCAGAGGCTGGAGGCACAGGCACACAGCCCCACACCTGGTTTCATGTGGGGCTGGGGTTTGAACCCAGGACTTCACGTATGCTAGGCGAGAACTCTACTGACTGAGCTACACTCGAGACAGCCTGAGTTTATTTGCTCTTTTCACGGATCTCATGGCACAGTTACCTTCCAATAGAGATGAAATGAGAAGGCATTGTGTAGAAACGCAAATGAAGGGAAAGCCATCCAAGTAGGATGAATTTTGGACCCTGGCTAAGCCAACCAAACTCAATGGGGGGAAAGGAAGAAACTCAGCTAGGAGGAGGTAGACATCTGACGGGCTCTGAGAGACAGGTCACTGGACTTGAGCATGACAGAGACTTCCTTCTGAGGTCACCTTGTGTGCTTCCTCAACATCTCTGTACCTGTGGAGAATGGACAGAACCTGTCTTGCATCCCCACCTAACAAGGCTGGTGGAGGCTTGGGTGTCACCCTGGCAGCCATGATACAAACAGATAATGATAAAGAACAGAAAAGCACGGTATGAACGTGAAGTCACCTGGCAGAGAGAGACGTGTTTTCCAAGACCACGTGTCCTTACTGCAGGTAAAGAACATGCATATCAGCGATGGGAAAATTAAAATCGAGAAACAAAGACACCAAATGTTAGACTAATGAAAGCCTGTGTATTTCATTGAGAGAGGATTGGTTATCTCATGTAAATCACATTAAATCTAGGTTTTTTACAGTCTGGACAGATGGCTCAGCACATAACAACACATACTACTCTTGCAGGGGCCCGAGCTTGGTTTCCAGCACCAGCCATGGGCTGGGACCCCAACACCAGGGAATCTGATGCCCTGTTCCAGAGTCTGGTGGCAGTCACATACACAACACACAGAGAGACGGGTACATATACATGCAAATAAAGTATAAAAAAGTATTAAGTCTAATTCTTTTGTGGTGTGTGTTGACTGGATTTAAGACACTGGGCAGACACCTGTTTTCCCGCAGCAATGCGGAGATATCACCAGTTACTGAAGTTTTCCGTGTCTTAATGCATTCAAAATGTGTAACGTGTCAGTATAGCATTTAAATACTGTTCCTTTAATAAAATAAGTAAAGAGTGGAATTACTGTTGATGTTAGTATGCACAACATACAACATATGGCAATAAGTTCCTGGGAAAACCAAATGCAAATGAGAGATATTTACTTTCTTTTTTCTTCTTCTTATTTTACTGGTTGTATTTTATTTACTTTCTTAGCTAGTTAAAAAAGAAATGTAGCTAACATTTTCAAACCTTCCCTTACAACTTGAAACACCAAACAGTATACTGTCTTATATTTGTTTTTCTTTTCTGTATGTTTGTTTGTTTTTGATTTTTGAGACAGTCTTACTATGTAGCTCTGGCTGGCCTGGAGCTCACTCTTGTAGACCAGGGCGGCCTCAAACACACAGAGCTCTGCCTACCTGTCTCTGGATTGCTGTGGTTAAAGGCACATTGTTTTTTATAGGATTAGAATGAATTGGTTTTTTTTCTTTTTTTTTTTTTCTTAAGTATCTAGTTTGGGTTATACCAAAGCCTTAAGAAAACAGTTTTTCGCTAATGTATAGGTATCTTATTTTTAAGAACCGACAGTAATTTTTCTAAACCTTGACTCTGGTTAGTTATTTTAATTTATATTTTATTTTAACTGGGTCTCAGCCAGGCTGGCCAGACTCTTGAGTTCAAGTGATTTTCCTGCTTTGAACTGCCAAATAGCCAGAACCGCAGGCAGGTGCTTCCACACCTGGCTGGTTGTTAGAAAAGGCGGCCTGTGTATTAATAATGCATCGTCTTTATACACAGTACATTTCCTCATGGCATCGTCCCCTCCCATGCTGTTGATTATCTGGTGTCATGTGGCATAAGATGAGCCCGGCTCTGGGAAATTCCTGGGTGGTGAACACGCTATGCTTCCCTCAGAAACTTGCCGACGGAAGTAGGAGATCAGAACTCTGGAGACGGGGAAACAGTAACAGCAGGTTTGGGTGGCAGGGGGACTCTAGGGGCTCCTGGAACATTCTAGAGCTGTTTTGGATTTGGTGCCCTTTGGGTCAGCTAGCGTGAGCACGGATTTTTTAGTGCCGTCCAACTTTTGATCTCTGTTTGTTTGTTTTATTTCCCTGCATGGAACAGTCAGAGGTAACAGAGGGCAGAGGCCGGAGGCTTTCGTTCTTCGAGATTGCACACTGAGAAGCCGCGGTGCAGAGGGCAGCTTTTCCCTCCTGTGCTTCAGGTCCAGACTCCCACAGGCTAAGGTCAGGACAGGGCAGCTGGGCTCCGTGAAGAGAAGGCAGCCCTCAGAACAAAAGCAAACATTTGTCCCTTCAGACTCTGACTGATCCTATCTCATGGTCCTGGCTTTGAGTGTCTATTTCAACTTTGAATGCTATTACAGTATTAATAGGTAAAATATTCTCTTCTGGACAAATACCTGTATTTTTACAACATTCTGCCCGCCTACCCACGCTCTGCCCGGGTTTAAATGTTGTCGTGGATTTAATTTCACAAAGGTTTCAACAAGAGAATTGAAAATTTAAGAACAACGTATCTTAGCCCGAGGGACTGTTCTGCCCATAAAATGTATTAGTGGCACACTCTGTGGTGTCTCTGCCCCATTTTTTCTTTCTGAATTCTCACCTGGGCCTCATTCATTCTTCTACTGGAAGAGAAAACTAGTTTGGGTTCACTTGTCTATTCCAGTAGAAGAATTGTGGTTCCATTTGTAAGTGTCTATAACTCTTCAACTAGTCACCTCCCAAAGACAGTCCCTCCTCACTCTCAGATTTGAGGGCTTGCATTTCAACAAAAGAAATGTCCATAGAGTAGGGCATTGTGGTAGGCACCAGCACTGCCAACGCTGGGGAGGCTAAGGCAGGGGCATCATGAGTTCAAGCACGACCTGGGCTATGTAAGGAACCAATGTCTCAACAGAGACCAGGAATTTTGTGGAAACACGAACATGCAGACTGCAGCATCAAAGACCTTGCTCTCAGGAAATGTACCAGACTCAGCAGTATTGTGATTGTAAGCTACATCAACTCAAGAACCTGTCCAGGAGCCTGTTATTGACCTAAATTCAGAACTCTGCCCATCTCATCCTCATCAACAGTCAAGGAATAGGGCACTGAATTGTTCAGTCCTTAGCCACAAATTGCCCCTCGGGTACTCCCTTGCTTCAGCACTCCTGGGATGCTTGTTCCTTCATTTTCTCCTTCCTTTCGTACTTTCAGCTTTTTATGACTTTTGCTAAAGCCCCCAACTTCCTGGGTTTGTATTTCAGTATTCTCTCCTTTAAGAGAAGGTTCCAGATTCATCTCCCGTATGATGAACTCTGCTTAATTCTGACAATCCAACAGAGATGTTAATGTTATTTGGGATTTAAGTGGAATTAATATAACTGGGACTGGGGCCCATCTTGTACATGTGTGTTCTTCCCCCATGTGCAGGATGTAGCAAGTCCTGATGCACGTGTTTGGTTGTTCATCATGAATTTACAATCCTTTCCTTTTTGTGCAGACCAAATTCTCACATGAAATTTTTAAGTACGGCCTTACCCAGAGCCTGATGAAAGCATTTACTATCTTTACATGCTGGTGTCCCTGCTCTTAGCAACTGGCTTACTTACAAGTGGGACCTGTAGCAAATCTGGTTTGTATAAACTTTGCATTTTACCATTCAAGATCAGGTTTAATTCCAGGTGGCTGTTTTGATTTACTCACCTGTCATAACTCTATGTTACTTGCCCAAGAATATCCCCAGGGACCCCATTGCTTTCTAAAATTTAAGCTTCGGGTTTGTTTGCAGGGTTTTTTTGTTTTGCTTTTTTGGCTTTGTTGGTTTTGTTTGTTTAGCTGTTTTCAGAAGTACCTAACATCCCATCTTGTTTGATATTTCTGACCTTTGCAGTGTTTACTAGCTGAAGGTTTGTTGGTACTGTACTTTTGCTTTACTTTCTCATTTTCCCTTCCTTTTATGTACTCAGTTTTTCTTGACTAATGAATCTATTATATTTAAAAAGGCAATTTCCCCCTAAACATAGCTTAATCAAATACATGTTCTCCAGTATGTAACTGTATAAAAAGTCTTTATTCTGATATCCGGCAATCGCTAGTAAATGAACAACCTCGGAAAAAACAAAGAAGGCAAAAACA
Source organism: Micromys minutus (assembly GCF_963924665.1). NCBI lineage: Eukaryota > Metazoa > Chordata > Mammalia > Rodentia > Muridae > Micromys > Micromys minutus. Next base: position 42,361,802 of record NC_137977.1, read on the forward strand.
TATTAAAAAATAGTTGGGCATGGGAGGCAGAGGTAGGACGGTAGCTACAAGTTTGGGGCTAGCATACTCTACCTACCTTGTTTAGGCCCACCAGGACTATCCCTGCACCTAAGATCATATTCTGGTTTACAACTGAAATACAGGTGGCACATTTTGTTGGTGCTGAGCAGTCCTGTCCCCACGCAGGAGGTGCAAATAGCCAGAGAACTCGGACAGAAGCATCTGTCTACCTTGATCTCAGAGTGCCACTGCCAAGAAATTACCCCATTTGATCACCGTTGTCTTTGCTGTGGTTTCTACTAATAATGAAGACAGTTTTTCAAATTTCCACATGGCTGTTAAATCATTCACCAAATTGATAACTGTTTGAAAAAGAAGTTTGCATAATACTAATTAATCGGGAGGAAGCCTGGAGAGGCTGGCCTTCTTTTCCTTTCCTCCTCCTACCTTACTGGGGCCCTCTTCCAATGAGACTTGTCACCAACAACTGAGAAGGAAGTTGACATGTAGGTTTGACACAAATTTGAAGGATTGGCTTTCTTTTAAAGTGTAGCTCCTTGTCCTTGGATTATTATACCCACTGTCAGGTGAAGGAGCGGAGCGCACACCACAGGCCATCACTGCCTGGAAAAATAAATCTTAAAAAGAAATGATGACTCAGTCAATTCTAGTAGCATGAGCCTGTAAACCCAGCTACTCTAGAGGATGAGGCAGAAGGATTACAAATTCAAGAGCAGCATTTGTAATTTAGCAAGACCCTGTCTCAAGATGAAGAAGAGTTGAGGCCATGACTCAGCACTTACTTAAGCTCTTACTCAGCATGCTTAGGCCCTGGTTCAATCTTTGGTACTAGGCAGGGAGGGAAATAAATGCAAGAAGGGCACTAGACAAGTCTGTCCCAGATCTTTGTTTTTTGTGGATGGAGAGTGACCCCTGCTTGAGGACAAGCCTGCTTCCAGAAGGATGGAGCTGTGCTTGGGGCCCATGCCAGTCCTGGGGCCCTTGTTTCCTGTACTTCAGGTTTTAGCATCTTTCAGTGATGATCTTTCTGATATCTTTCCCTCTTGTGTTATGCTCTTGGCTGTCTGAGCATTGGCTGTGGAGGAGAGCTATCAAAGATTCTTCATGGGCACACCCTGAATTAATCTAGTGTCTCCAGAAACTTCTCGCCTACTCTTCCCTCTGCACCCAGTCTGACAAGCAGGTCTCTGTTCTGACACTGGTGTTTAGGGTGAGGTCTGCATAAGTTCACCTTGTGTTTACTTTCTGCATCTCCTTGTTCAGACATGTTGCAGAATCATTTTTCTTTTGGTGGGTTTTTTTTTCATTATTACAGCGGGGCTTTTAGAAGTACTCATTTTAAAGACCTGGGAAAAAGAAAAACAGGTATTTCCTTTCCTCTTCAGCATCTCAAACTAGACGCCTATCTGATGTTACTGAAACCTTTGCTGAAGCAAAACATTGTTTGGGACATTTCTTTTCTCTATATGCTATTTATTTATAAGTCCATTGAAAAAGAAGATGCATATATTTCATTGATGGTTTATTTTACTGTCAGGCTAACCATTAATATCCACAACTTTTCTAAATGTTTAAGGGTTTTTAAAGTTCATGTGTGTGAGTGCGTGCGTGTGTGTGTGTGTTTGATCAGTTTTTCAGGCACCTGTGGGAATCAGAAGAGGGTATCAGATAGATTCCCCCTTAAGCTGTAGTTACAGGAGGTTGTAAGCCAGCCAATGTGGTTGCTAGAAACAAACTCCAAGCATTTGCAAGAGCAGCAAGCACTACTAGCTGGTAGTAATCTCTCCAGCCCCAAGATTATTTCAAAAGACAAGTAGCACGTATTTTCTCTCATATATGGTGCTGGATTTGAAATTATATGTGTAAATGTGGTATGTGTCCATGTGTGTCTGTGTGTGTCTGTGTGCATGTATGTCTGTGTCTGTGTGTGTGTGTGTGTGTGTGTGTGTGTGTGTGTGTGTGTGTGTGTAAGCTATGAATCTAGAAAGTCATCATGAGTGGAAAAGAGATCCTAAGGACAAGGGGACACAATGTTGGAACACCAAAAACTTGTAACATGAAGGCAGAAGAAAAGTGGGGACCAGCCGGAAGAGGGCAGGGGACATTAGAAGGACAGTGACAAGGACAAATGAGGATAACATAAGACACACACACTAGGAAACGCAATGATGAAACCCATTCCTTTATATACTTACGTTAGAAGTTAATAAGTAAAATAAATAAAGATTAAGTTTTTAATGGGATTTTTTTTACCCTTTATATTTGCAAAGATCGAAAAGCCTAGCATTAATCATTATTAAAGTTACTTATCTTAGTCTATGTATCAGGGACTCTGCTATCTACTTTTTAAAATATATGTGTATAAGTGGGATTTTTTTAAAAATTTATTTAATGTATATAAGTACACTAGAGCTGTCCTCAGACACACCAGAAGAGGGCATCAGATCCCATTATAGATGATTGTGAGTCACCATGTGGTTGCTGGGAATTGAACTCAGGGCCTCTAGATGAGCAGTCAGTGCTCTTAATCACTGAGCCATCTCTCCAGTTCATCTACTTTTAATATATATAATTTCATGCTATATTTAGAGGAATGCATAAATATTACTGTGCCTTGTGGGTGTATATCCCAGAAGCTCTACCAAAGGCAAGTTTGGCAATTATTATAACTTTTTTCTGGTTCAGGAGTTGCATACACACACACACACACACACACACACATAAAGTCTTTGCAAATGAATATATTCATCTACCCAAATGACCATCAGAAAGAAACTGGTTCAGTTATAATTCATTTGTTATAATGAAACTCTATGCAGTCATTAAGAAAATATGGGAGGAGGAGAGTAGCATCGCCCTTAATCCCCAAACTTAGGAGGCAGAGGCAGGTGGGTCTCTAAATTTAAGGCTATCCTAGTCTACAGAGTAAGTTCCAGAACTGCTAAGGCTACAAAGATGTGGTGGTTTGAATATGCTTGACCCACAAAATGGCACTATTAGGAGGTGTGGCCTTGTGGAAGGAATTATGTCACAGTGAGGGTGGGATTTGAGACCCTCCTCCTAGCTGCCTGGCAGACAGTGAGTCTGTTCCTGGTGTCCTTTGGTTGAGGATGTATAACTCTCAGCTCCTCTTGCACCATGCCTGCCTGGAAGTGGCCATGCCTCCCACCATGATGATAATGGACTGAACCTCTGAACCAGTAAGCCAGCCCCATTTAAATGTTGTTCTTGATAAGAGTTGCCTTGGTCATGGTGTCTCTTTACAGCAATGGCAACCTAACCAAGGCAATGGAGAAACCCTGTCTTAAAAAACCAAAAGAATGAGGACATTGAGCATGGTGACTACCGACATACACCACAGGAAGCTGAGGCAGGAGGACCTCAAGTCCAAGTCTAGACAAGGTCACATAGCAAGGCTGTTTAATAAGGAAGGGAAAGAAGCAAGGAAGGAGAGGAGGAAGGGAGGGAGGGAGGGAGGCGAGGTGGGGGACGGGGATAATGAGAAAGATCTACATATACCAATGAAGAAAGAACACCAAGATATAGTACTTTCTTTATGTTTTTAAGGCAAAGCTTAAAATATTTGACTGAACTGACATGATGACTCAGCAGATAAAGGCACCTACTCCCAGGTCACCCTGGGAAAGTCTGACTCCTACAAATTGTCCTCCGACCTCCAGCTACACACACACACACACACACACACACACCATTTCAAACAACTCTAACATGTTTGAGAAGCAAGGCATAAAGTAGTAAGTATGCTGTCCTTGCATGAATAATATGCTCATACTGGTTTGCACAGTGGAGAGAAACTGAGCCACCACCCAGAACGGAATAGAAGAAGACTTTGTTTCCCGGTTTGTAACATGCAAACAGCATCGGTGCTGACGGTATCTGTTCTGAAGTAGAAATGTAGACACACAAGCCCCAGCTAGGCAAAGACATGCTAGGTCAGCATTGTAAACAGAGGCAGCTGTTCTGCGGTCTGTCTACACTGAGTCTGTCTACACTAATTTGCACTTGGCCAATTACAGAAGCTGATGGGTCTTCCAGCTGCCCTTCTGTCTGCTGCCGATTTGTACACTTGTACACCTCATGTTCCTGGAGTTGTTAAGGTCCAAGACTGGGCCCTGTCAGCCCTAACAAGACAGTTTCTGCGCCCCTCTCAGTGCCCCAGTTAAAGAGATGCACAGTGGTGAAAACCAGAGGAAAGAGATTTGTTCATTGTGGCCACCTTGGAGAAGAGAGCAAATAAAGGGTGCCTGGTAAACACCCCATTCCCCAGCTAGACTCCAGTCCATCTCTGAAGTCCTAATAGGAGATCTGAGTTTAAATAGAAAGCCAAAGGTAAGCATAACTGGGCAGTGTTGGTCGAGGTGTGATCCTCCTGTCTCAGTCCCAAGCTCTTCCTCAAGACTGCCCCTTTTAGAAATGTGTGAGCTCTCTTTCTAGGAGGCAAGGACTTCCCCTTTCTGGTATGGATTCCAGCCTTTTTCTTTTTCCAGTGTAAGATTCTTCGGGAAAATCCCAGCCCCTTGGGGATCGTCCTTTCAATAGTCTGATCGCCATAAAAAGAGCCAAGTGTCTCTTCAGATCTTCCCTTCTGCCTGGACTGATCCCCGCCCCCACCCGCGCACTCTACTTCCTTCTTTGGGTAGTTAGAACATCTGTCTGATTTTTACAGAGGGTGTCATCCAGCAATCCCAGAACCCTCATCCATCACTAGAGGATAAATCGGCTTCCCAAATAATGCAGCTTTGCCTGACCTTCATCGGGCGGTGAGCACATCAGACAAGGGACTGAAAGGACCTCAGTCTAGGCTCAGTCTTCAGCCACAGGGCAGCTTCCGATCTGACTTCGACTACTGTAGTTCCATTTTCAGAAACTCACCCTGCACAGTCCTCTTTGACGGTAAAAGGTTTATGGTTTTAAAAAGAGGTGGCTGGAAAATTACCCCAGCCTTTACTAGCACAAGAAAGTTCAGTGGTGCATTACTTTAATGCCTTCACTTATGACTAATTTAACACGGAATCGTCACTATAATTAGAAAGGATCACAGCTTCCTGGACTGAACCACAGGAAGGTACTTGATTTCATTCCCCTGAAAAGCAGATTAATCACTGCTTCTGCCTAGTGGCTCTATGGGGACCAGAGAAAAGAATGTTGAGCGTTAAACTCCCAGGGACAATTGGCAGAAGAAATGCTACTAGCCTCGACCAAAAAAATACTAATTCTGAAAACTCGTGAAATCTGAATTTTAAACCATCGGCAGACTAACGGGGTCTGGGAAATGGTGAATGTCAACCTGTTGAGAAGGGTGGCCCGGCCTGTTTTTATTTGTGGATTGTGTAACAATGTGTGGCAGAGTTGTATTAAAGCCAGCTTGTCCCGGCTAGTAGTAAAATGCAGTCTCTTGATAAACAAGGGCAGGCTTGTCTGTAGGAGCCAGACATCTGAAATTCCTACTGCAAGTCTTTGAGGGCTTGTATCTGATGCTTAATTTGGGTTGGAAATGAGAAAAGACCTGCAGGCAAAGATAAGTCCTGTGTTTTGGGCAATTTCTGCTCCTTCTCTGGTACTCAGATTAGGTCTGAATCCTAATCTCTCTCCCTTAGGAAACTCTGAGCCCCCTCTAATAAAGACTTTTCTGAGACATACTTGATGAAAGAGACGGATTGGATCTCCCAGCTGATCCTTTCAGTCTTCGTCCAAGAGAAGGGTTTGTCTTCTCGTATAGATACTACAACAGACCTAATGTTATGTTCATGATCAAGTTAAACCCACCTAGCTCAATTTTCAGTAATTCCCCAGAATTCCCCGGAGAGCCTTAGGGAAGCACTGGTGTCCTCCAGTGTACTGCTCCCTCAAGCCCAGCAGAGTGGACCTTCTGCTCTTTGGATTCCCTGTGGCTTTTAGTCTTCTCTGAGGAGGCCTCCAAGGTGGAGGGCACCCAAGGGAAAAGGTGCTGGCTGGGAATTAGCTCCTTTAAACACCTCAGCAACCTTTAAATAAACAACACCCTGAAACTGAATTGGCCCATGGATGGAGCTCAGCTTCCTCTTACAGACAATGCACACGTCCATCAGTTTACAGATGACCAGTAGGACAAAAGGCTCAGCTGAGTCCCTGGGACAAACACAGAAAATGCCTGAATTATAAAGTATAAAGGTCTTTTTAGTGCTGGTTCAGTAAGGAAGAACCAGAAGGAAAGCAAGTAGAGGAAGGCATGGAGTGGGCACCTGGTGAGTTAAAACCCAGCCGGAGATGGCGCAGAGCTTAAGATTGGGGAGTGCTCTGGCAAAGGACCAGAAGTCAGTTCTTGGCTGCCTAAAACTGCAGCTCCAGAGAATCCAATGTCTCTGGCCTCTTGGGGCAACTTTGGTCACATGCAAATACTCACACACAGACACATAATTGAAAATCAAATAAATCCTTTAAAAAAGAAAAGAAAAAGGAAAGAAACCATCGGGTACGTGAAAGGGACCAGGTAGCGAGCAGGCTTTGAAGCCCCTGTGTCCCCAATAGGACTGTCCGTCCAGCAGAGGCAGTGCCAAAAGACTTGGCGCATATTCAAGGAGAGTAGAAATTTGTTTTCTATGGAACATCACTGTTTTGATAGGGTGTTTAGAGATGTGTGCTGAAGAGTCCAGTGCTAAGCTGGAGCCCCAGACAGGGAACCACCGTGTGCAATGAACCCGTCAGAACCTTGCCCTGTCAAGTGAGGTCAGGTCTAGGAGGGGCAGAAAGCCATCTCAGTGTGACTCCTTTATAGTTCCTCGCTGGGCTGACTGCTCAGAGCAAGGTGTGTCTGTCTCGGAGGGGCCAAGTACTCCGAGTATCCTTCTGAGTGGCTCTTAGGAGAAACAGCTCTTTCTATGCAAGACAGCCACGGCTCTGCCTCAAGGAGGCACTCTGACCCTGTGTAAAATTTAGGAAGTATTGTAAGTGAATAGTGAAGTGGAAGTCATCTGCCACATAGTCAATCTCCCTCCCGAAAGGAGAGCCCCCAGAGGATTGCTGCCTGGGAGCTTCAAATATGAAATCTTAGAGGCTCAGACGGGAGGTTAGAGAGCTGGCTCAGCGATTCAGAGCCCCTGAGTACTCTTCCAAAGGTCCTGAGTTCAATTCCCTCACAACCATCTGTAATGGGATCTGACTCCCTCTTCTTGTGTGCATGAAGACAGAGCCGTCATATATAGAAAATAAATAAATAGATCTTAAGACCTCAATTAAATTGACCCTGAGGTAGTGAAGTACTATTATTATTTATAATTTTAAAGCAAAGCTTTAAAAAAAAAAAACTGTGTATATCAGGCTGCCCTCAAACTCACAGAGATATACCTGCTTCTGCTTCCCAAGTGCTAGGGTTAAGGTGTGTGACTCCACATCAGGGCCCCCTCAGAGTTCAAAGGCTTCCCAGTCATCCTTTGTCACGTAATGCAGTAAGGTGTGTTCTCTGCCCTTTCAGGAAAAGTAGTAGATGACAGGTCAGATCTCTGTCCCTCGGTATTTATCTCCTTAGAAAAGGGGAAGTATTAGCTATGAGAGCATCATCCATTTCTAGAATTATTAGTTGGTTCTACTTGTCAAATATGCTTGGTCTTGATTTCAGTACCAGGATATGGTTCCCCTGGGTGTGGCCCACAGTGTCTGCCAGCTGTAAAACGTGGTCAGTGAACACCCACAGGGAGCCCACCTGCATGGTAATCTCCTGCCTGCTCACATCCAAGTAGAAATACCCAAGGATAAATTAGGATTAAAACCACCCCTCTGTTTTCTTTCATCCACCCATGTGCTGGGCTTCAGTAGAGCGCTTATGACCTCAGAGTCCTATCTCCTGAGTTTTACTGCACAGGCTGGGATCAAAGACAGTCAGGACCATGAATATCACCTTTGTTCTCCTTTGGTTTTCCTTCTCCCCATCTTCCCACATTGAAAATCATCCCAACGCCGACTGGGGATGCTTG
>NC_137977.1:42372292-42659424 GCF_963924665.1 Micromys minutus
TCGCCCGGGCTTCACATGAGAACTGTGTGTGCATCAGTAAGAGAGGTGGGAAACCACGGGGTTTGCTGCCTGCCACGGCACCAAGGGCCCTGCTCTGATGTTCTGCTCAGTCTGGAAACTCCTGCTCCCCCCCCCCACCCTTCGTGCACTTTCATCCTGCACTGAGCTTCGGTCTTGCTTGTGGGCAGCTTTAGGAAGTGAGAATGGCGTGGCCGAGAAGTCACAGAGAAATCAGTACTATGCAAAGAAGCTTCCCGTTTGCTCCGCAGAGCAGCCCTCAAGCAATACTGCATTTGCCTGCTGTGCCGTCCGTCAAAACACCTGTTGCACTTGGCTTTCATTGTGTATACATGGGAGTTGGGGGAGACTTGAGCCCATGCGTACACATGGCGAGACCAGAGGAGGATTCCGGGAACCCCGTTCTCTCTCCATCTTACTTCCTTGAAACAGGGTCTCTCGCTGAACATGAATCTCGCTGCTTTCAGCTAGACAGCGGCAGCAAACCCAAGCAATGCCCAGCCCAGTGCTGAGGTGATATACACACAGAAATGCCCCCAGTGATCCAAGATTGGGTCCTCGCACTGGAGTAGCACCTGCTCTTTACCCACTAAGCCATCTTCCCAAACCCCACTCGTGTTATTTTGAAGGATTGTAGCCCAGGGTGGCCTCAAATGTATTCATTCCTGTCAACTGAATTGCAAAAACAAGCAAACAAACAAACAAACAAAAAGAAACAGGCGTGTCTTTTGACAAAGGGTAGACTGTAGGCAGACAGAGGCAGGCAGAACAATACTGCCTGTGACCGTCTGGAAAGGCGGAGGAGCACAGGGGCTCCTATGTGGAGCAGCCTCCTCGGTGGGTGGAGCACTCCCTTACACATAGTGCTTTCTCAGTCTTCTCAGTGTGTGGGTCTCACGCCCTATAGGCACCAAGAGCAGGACCAGAAGGCCAGTGTAAAATGAAGTTTAAACAAGGCCCCGTGCCTTGGCCTCCCATGAGCTAGTATTACAGACACACACTACCACATCCAGCATGCCCTGCCTTTAACAAAAAGAAAGGGGGAGAAAAAGCTATGATACTTGTGCCCACAAGCTCCCTAAAGATAAAGACTGTCTTGTGCGCCTAAGGCCTTTAGCACAATGCCTCGCTTAGTTAATTCTTATTAAATATTAATGGTTGCGAAACAAAGATATTCTTTGAACTACAGCTGTAATTTTATTTGATAACGGGCCTCACGGACTCCTCTTTCAATTGATTAAAACACTTTTGAGCTGATACGATTATCCTCGCACCTAGAATGCCCTTTCATTTCATCGCGGCGGCCTGCCGGGATCATCCCAGTCACGAGATTCATAAATGCCCTCAGAGCGTAGTGAGCACACTGACCCGTATCTGGAAGACACAAGTGTCAAGGTTCCTTGTGACACATACAAAAGCAAGGATTTATAATGAGCGGCATAAACCGTTCCTTGCATAATCTCCGTGGGTTCTATTTCCCCAGGTCAAAATCCAGTTTTGATGGTTCCAATTTGTCCAGTGATAAGAATGACTGTAAAACTGAAAGCAAGACCGACTCTAAGAGCGAAAGAAAAAAGTCTTCATCCTCCAGTCAGGTAATGAGGGACGGCGGAGTGCACTGGCTCCGAGGGTGGCGCAGCCGTCAGAGTTCATGGAGAGAAGGAACCAGAAATGCAGCTTATAACGAACCAGGGCCAAAGCAGACAAGGGGTTCAGAGTATGTGGAAGGACAGAAGGACGCTGTTCCTCCAGCCTCTTAGATTCCACAGCTGACCCGACAGAGTACCTGACGGTGAACTGGGGCTGACGGTCATGTGCTTGTGTGGAATCGAATTGAGTATGGGGAGTGTGGTGTCCGTGCGTTATAATACAGTCTCATCAGGTCCCCAGCACACGGAGAAGCAAGACTTATGAACATACAGTGTGTGTGTGTGTGTGTGTGTGTGTGTGTGTGTGTCTTTCTCTCTCTGTCTCTCTTGTCTCTCTCTGTCTCTCTCTCTCCTCCCTGCCACCATGGCTGTCCAATATAGCCCAGGCTGGCTTTGAGCATGGGCTCCTCCCTCCTCAGGTTTCCTAATAGCCATCATTACAGGTAGAAGCAAAGTCTTCAAGTTCAGGGTTATCTAAGGGCAAAGCTTCTAAGATCTATAGATAGATGAACAGCTATCCTGGAAAATTTGAAATTAAGTGTGCAGTCAATGCTATCTGTAACCATTAAAAAGAAAAACTCTGTGAGGCCACCACCCCCATCCCCCACAGGAAATAGACCTTTCATCTACCTGATACAGGCTCGAAGACCTGCAAATTCAAGTCTCCTAGAATGGAGGACCAGAATGGGAACCATCATAGGAAGAAATTCTAGAACTCTAATGCCACATGCACACATGGGGGGTGGGGGGAGACAGCATTCATTAGTTCACTTTGCATATGATGTTTGGCTGACTTGTTGTAGCTGTCGGCCATCTTGATGACCTGATCCTTAGAGTTTCTTTATGCCAATAGAGGGGCTGGTTTTGCTGATGAGAGTTCTGCTGGTTCAGATAGCATACCATCGAAGGCCTGCTTTCCAGACGTCTTGGAACAGTGGTTCTCAACCTGTGGGTCTCAATCCCTTTGGGGGTTCAATGACCATTTCCCTAGGGTCACATATCAGACATCCTCCATATCAGATATTTACACTGAGATTCTTAACAGTGGCAAAATTATAGTTACGAAGTAGCAACAAAAATAATTTTATGGTCGGGGCCACTACAAAACATGAGGAATCATACTAAAGGGTCTCAGCATTAGGAACATTGAGAACCACTGTCTTTTCACATATTTTCTCAGAAACATTCTAGAGGCAGATCCCTCTGTCACTGAAGGACGTAGATCTGTCCCTCAGTCACCATGCAGCCATGTTCCTCAGTATCCCTGGTACACAGTGTCCAACCCTGAGATGGGGTACTACATACTCAGGGTTGGGGTGGAGATGATGCTTGTGGTAAGCATTGTTCTTCTGTCTCCATAGTTGTGGAGAACATGTGCAGTTGGCAATGAAGCCAGTTGCAGTCCTTCAGGCCTCTGGGCCTTGTGTCGCCCGGAGCGGTGTGCCTTGCTCTTCTGTCTCTGACCTCATGTGCTATTGTGGGCACATAGTAACAGTGGCCACATGGTGTCCTGGGTTCTCCCAGTGTTTTACTTCAATGTAAGCCTGGAGGTAACCCTTGAAGGCAGGGAATTCATTTGACATCAGGCACAGAAAAAAGAAACTGAGTCCTGGGGAAGCTAAATGATAAGGCCATGACCACATACCAAGGCAAAGTAGAACCAAACTTCAAGTTCAGGGTAACCCGAGTTCAAAGCTGCTAAGCCCTGAACTTTCCCACAGTGCTTGGGTGTGTGTCATTGGCACATTCCCTGGCCAGAGCCCTCCGAATGTTATCTCCTGCCTTATTAGGGGTACCTTTGCCCTACCAGAGGCTCAGCTGGCCTCCCAGCAAGGTGTCAATTATGTTGGGACATGAACCTACGTGACCCTGTGTCCCCCATGTCCCACTGAAGGATCGAATTGGAAAAGTAATGAGTCTAAAGTAGGGTTTAAACGTGTGATGGGAAAATCATTGATGGAGTTGTTACCTGTGTTCCTCCTGCAGTACAAGGCAAACATGCACTTTCACAAGTTGTTCCTTGATGTCCCAACTGAAGAGCCACTGAGGCAAAGTAAGTTCTGTTTCATTTAAACCTGTTTCATTGTTTTTTTTTTAAGATACATATTTAAAAGGCTGCCTTAGGGAGCTGGAGATAGGGCTCAACAGTACCGGAGGACCTGGGTTTAATTCCTAGCACTCACATAGCAACTCGAAACTGTAACTCCAGTTGTAAGGAACCAATGTCCTCTTCTGTCTGGCCTCCAAGGGCCCTAGGCATGCATATGGAGCAAGGATGTACATGCAGGAAAAACGTGCATACATTTAAAAATAATATTGTAAAAAGCCTTTTTCTTTATGAGTTGTGTAAGTGGTAGGACATTTCAATGCCAGCTGCGCTCACCTTTCCCTATGACCTTAGAGCAGAAGTCAGAAGGAATGGCCAGCTCTCACCATGCAGAGTCATCCAGGAAGGTTCCACAAAGGTCCCCTTGCCATTCATGCTGAAATATTTGTGAATGAATCACCCTGAGATTCGGGACAATAAGCCTAGGGCAGAAAAGGCTAAAAGAAAGCACAGTTCCTAGTGTACAGAAGTAAACATGCCCGTGCTATGCATGGCGTATGGGCACACCCAAGCAGCTTCCCTCATCACAGGACCCACAGCTTAGCCTCTCTCGGTGTACACTTGTCAAGCCAAGAGGTTGGTTCCTGCCATGATCCCCTGGCAGAAGGTATGGTCATCATGTGATCTATTCCCTAGTGAGGTCATGTATTTCATCAGTGAGTCACTAGGACCCTGGGAAGAGCACTTATAGTCACACACAAGTGACACATGGTTGGCAATCGGAGAGGTTTCTAAAACCTCATACTTGGTTTCTAGGGGGCAGTGGTAGACTTGGCCTCACATTTTTACTCTTATTCTAAGTCTCTAAGACTTTGAATTGAAAACACACCCAAGGCACCACCACTTTATTCTACTAAAGATGTCTCTGGAGCTGGGTCTGGTGGTGTGCGCCTGTAATCCCAACACTCGAGAGACTACAACAGCAGGATGTCAAGTCTGAGGCCAACCAGGTCTAAATCTTGAATTCCAGGCTAGCCTGGGCTGCTCAGCAATACCTTATCTAAGAAATAAGTAAATAAATAATATAATAAAATGGATCAAGAGGTGACAGTGTAGTCAAATGTAGTATGTCCACATATCTCTGTAAGTGCAAAAAAAAAAATGTGTATAGCCAAGAAAGTATAAAATGAAGAATATAGGAATTATTTCCAAAACAATAACTATTCTGGGTAACGGTACTTAAACAGGAGATCATTTTGGAGGTGGGCATGTGTCTGAGCATGCTCATTTTAAGGTCATAGTTCAAGAAGAAAGGATGGCAGACACACATCTGGGCATGCTTTCCCCCAAACTCACCGAGCACGGATTTGAAAGTTAAAGTGGCAGACCTGAACGTTTTGGGGACATGCACAGTCAGTATGACAAAGATGGTGGACAAGACCATCTCTGGTCATGCTAAGCTTTTTTTAGAAAGTTTTATGGGAAAACAAACAAAATAATAACAGCAAAACAAGACAGGCCATTTTGAGGTTGTGTTAAATGCAGGCGTTGGCCTTGAGGCTTGCCTCTCTCGGTCACTATCAGTGGTACTGTGGAGTATGCATGTATATTTAGTTACCAAGATAAAGGCAAATGTTTATTTGAAATAGAAGTCATGGAAACACTAGTGGTTTGCTGAGATTCTAAATCAGACTGCTCTACCTCTCTGTCTCTTAGGCTTTACCTGTGCTCTCCAGAAAGAAATTCTGTACCAAGGAAAGCTCTTTGTGTCGGAAAACTGGATTTGTTTTCATTCCAAGGTCTTTGGAAAAGACACTAAGGTTGGTGCGATTAGAGCAGACAGGTAACAGTATTCTTTATATGCTGTAAATAGAAACATTAACTATATTTATAAATGTTTCCATCGTGAGTCTGACTTTATATGGAGTCTCCTCAGTTGTGATTCCCGATGTGACTGCCCTAAATGCCTCCAGATGATGCGGCTCCCTCCCCCGCTAAGCAGCACTCGCTCGCTCGTTCCCTTACACACATTGCCTTATGCTTCTCCTCCCCTTTGGCCTGAATCCCTTTTACCCACAGGTCATCAGAGAACCAAAGTTGTTCTGGTGTGTTTCTAGGAAATATGCCCTAGTCAGTTTCAAAGGCATTTCTTAACCAAAACACTTAGCTGGGCACGGTGGCTCAGCCCCATAATCCTAACAAGAGGGCTGCCAGGAGTTTAATGGCGAGCTAGGCTGTAAGTTCCAGGCGAGCCTAACCTACTATATTTGACTCTGCCTCAAAAAAAATCCACCCCCCCCAAAAAAATGCTTTTAAAAATCATCCATATTTTGCCACATCCGTAGCAATGATTGTGACAGCAGGTTTGTGAGTGTCTTATCCTCATCAGCACAAAGGAGCTGGAGGACAAGTGTGCAGGGCTTTGTCTGCGGAAGTCTCACCCTTGGGACCTCAAGGCCACCTTTAGGTCTCTATCAAACACAGATCTGAGCTGAGCTGTGGGTCACCCAGAGCTTGAGAACACTCTCGGTGACAGGGGAAGTGGCAGCTCCCCCAGGCTCCACTCTCTGAAACGGTCACACAGAGAGGGAAAAGGCAGTCCTTGTCAGTGAGCTAGGGTTTCATAGCACAGTTCATTCAGGCAGCAGAGGCCTGAGAAGTACCTTCCTGCTTTGTGCGGCCTCAGGGAGTTCTCGGTTACTGTGCCTGGAGATGATGAAGAAGCAGTTTTCCTTCCTGTGAAGTAGCCAGTCACGAACTCTTTGAAGTAATTACACTATATCTAAACATTCTCCCGAAAGCCACTGGTAACCCTATGAGAACCATTGTGCAGACATAGAGGATGCTCTCTAATGTGCTGGTGTTAGCTCTGGAGGGCAGCCCACTCCACGTTGCTTTTTATATATGCTTATTGTAGGCTATTCTTAGGTATTCTCTAGTTAATACGGTGCAGAGGAATATTCCACCATAATGCTAGATTTCAGGATTGTTAGAAGGTGGTCATGAGGTCCAGAAGGGATCAGGTCCTGCTTCTGAGTGGGATAAACACACTTCTAAATTCAGAGTGAGTCTGTGTCTCTAAGCAGAGGCGCAAGGACTAACGACATTCTTGAACTAAGGATTATTTTTAATAACACGTGAGTTCACAGAGGCAGCGAGTGAGCTTCGAGCTAATGTGATTTTTATGGTGGTTTGAAAATGCTGCTTCTACTTCAGTGACTGAAAAATAGGTAAAAATGAGTTATTTATGCATGGGTACACGTGGGTTTCGTTTGTATGGGCGGTATCTAATCTTCAAATTAGCAGGAGAAAGAACAAGAACCATTGATAGTGGTTTGTCTTCTTCCTATCCTAGAAATGATGTCAAAAGAGATTTGGGCTTCAGAGATCAACAGACCTTAGTCCAACATGATGTACTATAAACTAATGGCTCCCAGTTTGCTCCATGGGGACCTTTCCGAACACCTCCCCTGAAAGCAGGTTACATAGTGTCACCTTCCTTGAGTGAGGGACTTCAGCCAGGGGTATTTTCAGTTGTTGGGAAAATTAACATGTATCCTCTGTAGTCTCACCAAATACTTACTTTATCTTTATTTCGCGAGTTATCCCGTTATAATTTTATAGTCACAGAATAGATTACTAAAATGCCTTAAGGGTCTTTTGTGTCTCTGAAAAGCCTAAATGCACGGCCCCTTGTATTTCATTTGAGTGTTTGTATTACTACTCAGACACCAAATGGGACTCATTCTGATCTCACTGTTATTTTAGTCGAACTCAAGTTCTTTTTCCCAAAGTTATCCCAACCTCAAAATTATCTTTTGCCCTTGAAAATGTCTCTAAAACAAGAGCTTTTTTAAAAGTATCTTAGTGAGATTAGTCCCTCATTAAACAGTTTTCCTTCCTAGAACTTGGCTCAACAGAGGCTAACACAGCTCACAGACCCAAATGTGAATACGTATTAAAAATTTTTATTTTTAAAGCTTGTTTTTAGTCCTTTATACTAACAGAAGCAGTGCAAGCCCCCCCCCTTCCCCATTGACCTCTTTCAGAATTCATGAAGCTTTAAAAATAATAATACAGAAGAATTAATGATACCATTGTTGCTCATTTTTTAAAAGATTTATATAAATAAATTGTAGCTGTCTTCAGACACACCAGGAGAGGGCATCAGATCCCATTACAGATGGTTCTGAACCATTATGTGGTTGCTGGGAATTGAACTCAGGACCTCTGGAAGAACGACCTGAATCTGTTGCTATTTTCTAATTGGAACCAGAAATGAACATAATTTCTTTAACGTTGAACATTCTAATATCATGAGATCAGGGAGGAATTTGGTAAGCGTTTTTATTCACAACTGAATGTCCTCCAAACCTCACCTTATTTAATCTAGACATCTAGTATTGATAATGAGGGCTGTTTATACTTACAAATCAGCAGGTAGAAGCTTTTTCTGGATAGCCAGTCAGGTTGAGAAGGCCATGTAAATAGTAACAGGACCGGATTCCCGATTACGGCTTTCTGTCCAGTGTGTTCTCCCATCCGCGTATGCTCAGCCAGGAACTGAATCTAGAGAAGACTTTGTAAGCACCAGGTTTCCATGGAGCTTTGAGCCTGGATGTGTGAACATCAGTGTAAATGCTGTGTTCGGTCATCATGGCTAGAGCTTCCCAGCTGCGTCCTGTAGCTGTGGAAACTGGACAGTTCAGTGATATGTTCCCCTCACGCCCAGGATCCCCGGTTTTCATGCAGCCTGGAGAACCTACCTGCTGGTGGTGTCCTTAGCCAGGCGTAGCTTTGATGTGCTGTGTGTAAACTCTGTGCTGCTTCTGACTTGATGGCTCTCTTTCAGATCTCTATCCCAGCTTTCTCAGTAACCTTGATCAAGAAAACCAAAACTGCCCTTCTGGTGCCAAATGCCCTGATCATAGCGACAGTCACAGACAGGGTGAGTACAGCAGCGCGGGGCCACTTTTGCTCTGCCTGTTGTTTTCCTGTCCCCTCTTGTTACTTTGGTTCTTTTGAGGTCTGGTGGTGGTTGTTGCTATAATTTAATGCATTTCAATAGCAAATTTATAGGAACACCATGGAAGGCAAACATTGTTAAGCATGCATTGTATGTAGAACAGCTCTGAGAAGCTTGCCAAATGCATGAAACCTACTGTGTGCTAAAAATGCTTGCTTCCCTCACTTACAGTTGTCTCCAGTAAGAACTTTATTCATTAAAACAAGATTCTAGAGGCCTGGCAAGATGGCACAGTGGATAAAGGTGCTAACTGTGCAAACCTGTGCCAACTAGCATCCAGTTGCCAGATCCCACAGAGGAAAAGAACTAACTACCAAACATTGTGCTTTGACCTGTTCATGTGTGCACTATAGTATGTCCATACATACACACACACACACACACACACACACACACAGCCTCTATTCTTTGCCAAGGTGCTGAAGTAACTCCTGAACTGGGCTACCCTGAACATACACACCCAGAACCACTTGCATTTTGACATTTGTTTCACCTGCTATCTTTGTGAAAGAATGGCAGCTGCCTTAAACTTCTAGCCAGACTGGAGAGCTGAGAAGAAACAGTAACAGCTATTCTGGCCAAGTGCGCACACCTGTGATCTCTGTACACAATCAATCAAGCCTATGATTCTCTTGAGAGCTAACTCAAGATGATAGGTGGATAGATAGATGATAAATAGATAGATGTTCTGATAAACTAGAAAATAAATTAATATGCTATTTTTAATACAAATAGCTATCAAGTACTTACCCTTTGCCAGGTATACATCAAGGTCTTTCTTCATGTTTTCTAATTTATTTGTATGTACCCCGTAGGGGAAGCGTGCTCGAGCTGTTTCCCATTATTAATTCTTAGTACGTGTCAGAGCTGGACTTTGCACGTAGACCTGCCACTGCTCTGCACTACAGTGGTGCTGACTTGAAGACTGTCATTCTCTTGGTGGCGAATGAGAGGGATCATTCAAACTCATGAAAAGGAGGTCTGGGAGGATTCCGTGGAGAAAGCCAAAGGCTGTTTTAGATCTTGTAGTTGTGCCATCTGTTCAGAAGTAAAACCTTCCCATATATCATTTCCAAAATATTTGTCTGCTTTGATTTTTGTAGGTTTTGTTTTGTCTCTTGTTTTTTACTGTAACTCACAAGCATCCGGTGAAGGGAGGGGGAGGATCTCAATATTAGTACAGGAAGAACCTGGAAGTGACGTGAATGAGAGCAGTCTTATTATAACTGACTGGAAGTCTTCTGCAGAAATGCGGGTCAGAGCAGAGAAAGCAGTCCTCCCCAGGGAATCACAAATTACTGGAGAGGGGAGGAGATGTTGGAGGTCCCAGCTAGTATCACAGCCTTGCCTTAGTCCCCTGTTCTATCCCATCAGTGCTCTTAAGGGACACCCATGACATCCCTTGGGAGCCTTCATTTTGCTCCATTTTTTTTATTGTGCTTATGTTGAATTTGGGGGTCTTGTTGCTATGGTAATCAGGAGATGAGGAGCTGGAGATGTGGCTCAGTTGGTAGTACTTGCCTAGTTGCATAAACCCCTGGATTCAATCCCCAATATAGTCTAACTGGGCATGATGGTACACACCCACAGTCTCTGCTCTTGGGAGTGGAGGCAGAACTGTGAAGAGTTCAAGCTCATCTTTGGCTCTGTAGGGAGTTTGATGCCAGCCTGGACCATATTACCTGCCTCGAAAGAAGAAAAAAAAAGGCACATAGGGAAATATACTTATTTTATTCAAAAAATTAAATAAGGTCTAGAGAGATGGCCCAGAGGTTAAGAGCAGTGACTGCTCATCCAGAGGTCCTGAGTTCAAGTCCCAGCAACCACATTGTGGCTCACAACCATCTGTAATGGGATCCGATGCCCTCTTCCGGTGTGTCTGAAGATAGCTACAGTGTACTCATATACCTAAAATAAATAATTCTTTTTAAAAAAGAAATTAAATAAAATTTGAATGTTCAGATTTTTTAAAAAATGAGGTTATAGTTAAAGTAATGGTCTGTGTTATTTAAAAATATAAAAGTTATATATATTTATATATATATATATAATATATTTATATATATAATATATTTATATATATTTATAATATTTTATATATATAATATATATATATATAAAACTGAGAAACGATGCTCAGCTGGCAAAGGCATTTATGTGCACCAAAGTCTGATGACCTGAGGCCCAGTCGTCAAGAACCACATCTTGGAAAGGGTTGTCCTCTGATTTCCACAGGGACACCGAGTCATGTACATGCATGTTGCACAGACTAAACGTAATTTAAAAATTATAAGAAAACACAAAAACGACATGACAGGTATTTTTTTGAACTCTGAACTCTTGGTTCTGTCTTATTTTCCAGTACATATTCGTTTCCTTGCTGTCCAGAGACTCAACATACAAACTGATAAAATCTGTGTGCGGCCATTTAGAGGTGCGTATGACAGCAGAATCCTACGCTGCCTTTCTTCGATATTTCTTAAGGTCTATAGTTGACCTAGGCTTTTTTCATTTTATGCCTGATTTCAGAACACAAGTGTCGGTAACAGTCCCAACCCATCTTCTCCTGAAAATAGTTTCCGGGGAGATCGCCCTTCGTCTCTGCCTCTGGTAAGTCACCTTGTTGTGCCTCATTCTTGAGCCCCAGAAGATGCCAAGGAGCGGACTCTGAAGCGATTACAATGGGTTCTTCATTCACGCTCAGGCTTGGCCACACCACCTTCTCTGAATCAGCAGGTCAGGAAGGTGAAACCCCAATCTCTTAGCAGAACAAGGTTTTATAGGAAATAGCAAGCAAGCAGAGGAGTTTCTAGCCTGGCAGACATCTGATTGGGGAATTGTTATGGCCTTTAAAATAATCGGCTGGTGCTGGGAGGCAAACCATCAGCTTAACTCCTGTTTTCCTCCCGATGGGCAGTTGTTGAGAAGGGAAGTACCGGGGACAGGCCTGTAACCTGGAGGTGCAGTTTGTCGGGGAGTGACCTGAAAACTGGTGCTAGAGAGTTCAACCTTAGGTCAGGTTCTCTAAGAGGGAATTTGAACCCAGGACCTGGTCTCTCAACTTAAATAATGATCAAGATGCACAGAGGATGGCACCATGGCTACCTGTGCTCACACCACAGCCAGGGCTTGGGAAGAACTCATGACCACATCTCTCCAGAAGCAGAGGAACCAAAGGAGGCTGTAACCCTTTGTCTAGTAATCTAAGGGTTGTTCTACATAAAGAAGAAATGTGATCATGAGATTAGAGCTA
Source organism: Micromys minutus (assembly GCF_963924665.1). Lineage (NCBI taxonomy): Eukaryota > Metazoa > Chordata > Mammalia > Rodentia > Muridae > Micromys > Micromys minutus. The sequence continues at coordinate 42,384,286 of NC_137977.1, forward strand.
CATAAGATCTCGCTTTGTTTGCTTGTCAGCTTTGAGTGTTTGGTGCTGGGGGGTCAAACCCAGAGCCTCGTACACACTCGCCAGGCAGTCTCTACGACGCTCCAAACTAGGCACCAGTTTTCCTTTAATGGGATTCACACATCTTTTTGAGACTCGCCATGACTCAACTCACAAAGTTCAGGGTACTATACTGGTGTACACTATCAAAAACCAGAAAAAGTTAAAAACTAATTCTCACCTCTAGAGGCTTTAGCTTAGAAAAGATAAGGCAAACCCCAAAATAAATAGGCAGAACTATTGTGACCAGGTGGCAGGTAGAGAGATTATGATTCCCTTGGACTTTGTAGACCACAGTGAAAACCTCCCGTGGTATATTTCATTTGTGCATAGTGTGTACCTATAATAGAATTTTGTTTTTTTCAAAGAAAGATCTAATCATTTCTATTAAAGATTGACCCCACACACTGACTGTTGGACAATGTCGGTCACAAGCCCGTAGTTTCAACATCTATGGATCTGCTTTTGCATTTTGGAAAACTTGTGTAATTGGAATATCTTCACATAAAAAAAATCAAACAAGAAGGTTCATCTGGGTTTGGTGGCACACACTTATAATTCCAGTTAAGACAGGAGGATTGCTCTGAATTTTAGGCTATAGCTGGGACGACACGTTGAATTCAAGGCCTGATTAGAACACATAACAAAAATCTTGTCTCAAAAAAAAAAAAACAAAAAACAAAAAACAAAAAACAAAAAAGAATGTTCATAGCAGAACTTTTCACAATAGCCCCAAGGTGGGAGAAAACCCTGATGTCCTTCAACTAATGAGTGGAATGTGACGAGCGGAGGACAAAGGGCTGAAACGTGCTGCCACACAGATGCTCCTTAAGCCATATGACAGACCTAAAGTCAAACACAAAAGGCTGTGCATTACACGTTGCATTTACTGAAGCTTCTCCAGTTAGGATGGATTTTTGATCCAGTCAACCCATCAGAATGATCTGCAGCACTGGGAGGGAAAAGGTCGAGCGGAACAGGACGAGGCCACTCGACTGGAGTCCATCCTCAGGGAGGCTCTTTTCACTTCTTCCAGCCACTGGAATCCTAGCCTTGTTGTGTGCCTGGGAGAGAGACAGTCAGTACATCCGTGTGCACAAGGCGCTTCGCACACTGCCCCATCCGTGATAAGCATTCAGTAGATCAGTGTTTTTTAATTATTTATTTTTATTTTATGTGTGTTGGTATTCTGCCTGCATGTATATCTGTGTGAGGGTGTCAGATCTCCTGGAACTGGAATTGCAGACCATTGTGAGCCACCATGTGGGTGATGGGACTTGAACCCAGCCAGGGCCTTCAGTTAAGAACAGCCAGTGCTCTGAACCGCTGAGCCATCTCTCCAGCCCCAGGAAATCATAATGAAGTGGGAAACACTCAATTTTTTCACTTTTCAGACTGGGGTGGAAAACAGTGCCGGCCCAGCTTGCACAAAGCCCTGGGTTCCATCCCCAGGACCAAACAAACATGCCAGGGTGGCACACACCCCTGAGGTGGAGGCAGGAGAGTCCAAGGCTAAAAATCATCTTCAGGTACACTGAGGCTTTGGGACCAGCATGAGATAGAGAGAGATTGTGTCTCATAGAAACAAAATAAATATAAATCAGTCAATCAAAATTTCAGTGTTCTTACTAAATATGAAATTGATGATGTTAGAACAGAGGTTTTATTTAGAATTAGTATTAGGATTTATTTATTGATTAATATAGTATGTGAACTTCAATTTTAATAATCTCATTGATTTTCTAAAATTGTAATTGGTTCTGTGAGATACACAATGCATTGCTCAAGGTTTATTTTTCATATAAAGAAGCGGATTTTTAAAGTCATAATTGATTGTGCCAGTGAATATGACGAGCATCAGAGGATTAAGTAAAGTCTTAATTGAGTATTTCCATACATCAAAGTATCTTGAAACTTAGATTTTTATATTCATTCTAGCTTATAAATTATATTTTACAATTCAGGGGTCTTTAATAAAAACTATGGATAAAAATTATCCCGTTATCACATGCAAAAAAAGTCACTCAAACTTTTCTTACTTTTAACCTCATTACTTTTATATGATATAGTCAGGTATATTGTTGACTTACATTTTCTAAGTATAAATAAAAATATGTGAACATTTCCCTATTATTTCTTTGATTAAAAAAGCTTCTCTATAGTGTACTAAATCGTGTAATAAGCTTGACTTGACACACTTAAAAGAAAATAGAGCCATATCACACACGCCTGGGACTCGAAAGCTAACTACTTCATAGCTGATGAGTACCAACATGCTTTCTCAGTACAGAATAAAACTGACTAGGCAAATGACCACAAAAAAAAAAAATTCAATGTTCTTTCCCCTATCAATCAAAGGAATCAATGAATGTTAAGATGGCCAAAAGACAGCAAATTCGAGCACACCGATTACTCATTTATTTACCAGAAGGGTCCTTCCCCAATTGGCAGCTAAATTGTGAACAGCTCAGTCTAATTCGGCCTTTGCCAGGGTCAGCTGGGAACACCATGCACCTCCTTAGTTCTTAAGCATTGAATACAAACTAAAACACTTCCCTCTTGTATCCTTTATTCTTGTCTGCTTCCTGTCCTCTGTATGGTAGCCGACCCTGATCAGATCTGATTTATGAGGCTACAGCTCTCTTTTCTCAGTCTTAATTTTCCAGCAGTGGGTTGTTTTTGTTTTGTTTTGTTTTGTTTTGTTTTGTTTTTCCTATGTCCAGTGTCATTTTTATTATAATTTGCTATACTTTTTTTCTATATTTGAACTTGGACTTGAGCTGTCTGTCCAGTCTCATTCTGTCTGCCCCAGTGCTGAGACATCACCGTCTCACACTAAGCAGTTTCTCTGCCCCCAGGCATCTGGTGCTTTCTCTAGATTTCTGTTTCAAACAAGCTGGGTACTGTTCGTTAACAGAATTCTAACCATGTAGAAGGCTCTCAGTTTCTGTCACCAGAGATTCCTGGGTTAAGAAAGTCCTGTGATGTGGGGTAACCCATGCTTCCTTTCCATAGCTTATGGGCCAGCTCTAAGCAAGAGGACTGGCGTTTATAAAGGCCTGCCTGTTTCTTCCTCTCGTTGTCTCCCCTCAGGATTTCAATGATGAATTCTCAGACCTGGACGGAGTGGTTCAACAACGAAGGCAAGACTTGGAAGGGTACAGCAGTTCAGGCTCCCAGACTCCAGAATCTGAGAACTCCCGAGGTCTGGGGAAGTTGTGTCTTGATAAATGTTTTATGCCCCACAAAACACCCTCCCCTCTCCTTCTTTAAAGCAAAAACAAGGCCCACCCTTCTTCTCCCAGTTAACAGTTGCAAAGAAAATCTGGGAAAAGGGCTCCTAAGAAAGAAAATTGTCTCCATGGTGAAACCTATCTTCTTCATCCATATTTAACAGACATCTCCTAGGTCAGTGGTTTTCAATCTGGGCGACATGACCCCTTTAGAGGTCAAACAACCCTTTCACAGGGGTCGCCATCAGAAAACACAGATATTTACGTTACAATCCATCAAAGTGGCAAAAATACAATTATAATTGTGTTTTATACAATTATATGTATGTATTATAAAAAGTAGTAAGGAAAATAATTTTATGGTGGGGAGGCATTCACCACAACACAAAGAACTGTGTTAAAGGGTCACAGCATTAGGAAGGTTGAGAATCACTGGCCTAGCTGACATGCTAGGGTGGCCAAGAGAGAACACGAGGTTTCTCACCTATTTCAGTAATAATAAATAATAGTAGGAGTAGTGAACACATTGTGTGTCTGTGGATGCCAACCCAGCATCCTTGCATCATTTTCTTGTGAACTCTAGGCTTCAGCCTCCAGACACCCCGTGCCATCCATGTGAGATCCACAACATAGCCAATATGCAGATAAAGGAGTCATGGGTTTCATAGCTGACCCTATGAGTTTTAAATATATCTGGGACTAAAATGACCTTGCCTCATTTTTCTTGACAGACTTCCATGTGACCGAATCTCAGACAGTTCTGAATGTTACAAAAGGAGAAACAAAACCACCTCGGACAGATGCCCACGGGAGCAGAGCACCTGATGGAAAAGCCAAGATCCTGCCTGCCCATGGTGAGGAATGGGGTTATCAATGGGCTGGTAGCATGTAAAAAGCCTCTGTATTTCACACAATTGCCTCTCATGGTCCCTCCCTTCCTTCCTGTTGTTGGTCTGTCTTAGTTATGGTTTCATTGCTATGAAGAGACGCCATGACCAAGACAACTCTTATAAAGAACAACATTTACTTAAGAATGGCTTACAGTTTCAGAGGTTTAGTCTATTTACTTCATGCTGGGAAGCATGGCAACATCCTGGCAGACATTGTGCTAGAGGAGCCAAGAGTTCTACCTCCTGATCCACGGGCAGCAGAAGGAGAGACTGTGTTCTACACTGGGTAGACCTTCAGCATAGGAGACCTCAAAGCCAACCCAACAGAGACACACTTCCTCCAGCCAGGTCACACCCACTCCAACAAGGCCACACCTCCTAGTAGTGCCATAGCCCATGGGCCAGACATTCACAAACATGAGATTATAGAGCCATACCTATTCAATCCACTACATTGTCTTTGCATGTTAAATTCCACTTATTTATTTAATAAGTAGTACCTGATCCTGAGCCTTGCTGGAGGTACAAATGGAAGTTACTGCATTCTTTCTGAACTTTGAGATTATGAACCAAAAGTTGGTGATTAAAAACCAAGTTACTGACTTGTTTCTTATTTATTAACAACAACAGCAATAATCATAGTAGTAGCAATAGTAGTAGCAATAGTAGTAGTAGTAGCAGCAGCAGCAAGGTTGGTGTTACATTGTTCCACTGACCTCAATACAGTACTTGGCAGAAATAAACCTCTTAAATAGTATCTATTATTAGATGAGATAACCTAAAAAATAAATGAATCTACTGGTTAAAATATTAACAAGGAGGCTTCCACTAATATTTCCCCCTCCACCTGGGAATAAACCTACCTCAAGTACCTCTTCCCTGCTGAAATGTTGCTAAGAGAAAGAAGTATGCAGGGGTGCCAAATTATTATTGTTTTGATTTCCACTCATCAGGTCAGTCAGAAACTATTGGGATTTTACATAAAATGGAGTCTCGGAAGTGTCCAACTCTCCGCCATATCCTCATATTCTACGCAATTGTGTAAGTAGTTTATGTAAATGACCCTGTTTTGCAGATGAATAATCTCTTCTCGTTGCCAAGAGTCATAAATCCCACTTGTGCTGACACAACTCACTTCTTTTCCTTGGCAATTTCTGTTTCCTTTTTGGACATTGTCTACCTCCTTCTGCCCCATCCCCAACCCACACCTCCCCCTTAAGCTTAGGTTCCTTTTTATAATGATTGTGCTGAATCAACCAAAGAACCAAGTTCTGAGCAACAGTCAGTAACTTCTGACGCATCTTTGCTCTGCTAATTTATTTTTCTGTCTGTCCAACTTCTTCTGAACAGAAGCCAAGGCATTCATCTCTACAAGATAACCATCCACCGTTAGGGACAACTTATACACAGACTTTTTAAACTTTTAATTAGCTTCCAGTCTATAACCAACTGTTGTTCTGAGAATAGCCAGCTTAGTTCTAAGGTGTCTCTTACACCCAAGGGAAATAGATATACCCATCTGTCCCCATTAGAGCAGGAAATTTGTGAGTCTCCAGGGAACAAGGTTTATTGCTCTCGCCCAGGCTTCTGGAATACAAAGAGAATATCAAACAGGATGGAAGCTTTGGCCAAAACATCAGCTTGAGTCTGGCCTTGAGCAACCCTATAAGAACAGCCATGTTTCTGTACTTTGAGGAACCTGTGACAGGATTTTAAGTCTTCTTGCTGTGAGGTTTTATAACAAGCATTATTTTTTCTTTTTTTTTAAATGCTTTGTTAAATCTTTCTCTTTTTTAATTTTACTTGGATTTTTGCCTTAACTGTGTGTGTATATATATTATGTATGCATGCCACATACCTACCTGGGGCCCATGGAGGCCAGAAGAAGGCATTGGATCCTCTGAATCTGGAGTTACAGGTGGCTATGAACTGCCCTGTAGATGCCAGGACTTGAACTCAGGTCCTCTGGAAGAGCAGCAAATGCTCTCAACTGCTGAGCCATGTCTCCAGTCCCTTAACTTTGACCACATTAAAGTCTCTTAATCCTTTATTTGGTTCTTTCCGAAAATGTCCATGAATGGAAAAATGGCTCCAAGTTCATTGTCTGTAAATGTCAGTTCCTGGCCATTGACATAATGGAAATGTCTCCTTGCCCCTCTCTAGTGTCTGTATGCTGATCATCTCCACCTTCTACATGAGATACAGGATTAACACTCTGGAGGAGCGCCTGGGGTCCTTGACATCTATCATGGATCTCCACAGTACTGAGTAAGATGTCCTTCCAGTGCTTCTGTTCATATTAGTTTCACAGTTGACCGAAGTTTAGAGTCTTCCTTAGCAAACACTGCAAATTCGTTCTGTGTGAAGCAATCAGTTAACTTAGCGGTTGGGTAAAGCAGAAGAAGGGTTCCAGAAATGAGTGGCTTCACCTTGCGTGACTCCTGTGCTGCTGTCCTGCCTCTGGCAATACTACAAGAAACATGCTGAACATTGTGTCATTCTGCTAATTATCCTAAGATGGTGGTTGTGACCTTGACCTTAAACTGTTCACCTTCATCTTTACAAAAAGGTGATGACTCAAAATATTTGTTTAAAAAAAAAAAAAAACTTAGCACATGTCATCATATGTAATTGTTTATATTAATTAATTTACAGAACCCTTGCCCATATTCCTGATGTATCTATAAAGATTTGTTTCTATCACGTTTTTTTAGACAGGGTCTCTCTACATAGGCTTTGCTTTCCTAGCATTCATTATGTAGACCAGGCTGACCTTGAACTCACAGAGCTCTGTCTGCCTCCAGAGTACTGGGACTAAAGGCATATGCCAACACACTTAGCTTCACTCTTCACTTTCTGTAAATGTAACTTTCATTCCCCAGATGTAATATCATCTGGGAAGCCTACTGCTGAATATGCTCACCCTTTCTAGATCTTTCTGAACTCTGGCTAGGTGATTCAACTCAGCTGTTCTGGCTCAAACTCCTCTCCAAGCTGACTGATTCAAACTGGCTTCTCTTGGTGTCTGACTGAATTGCTCTGTTTAGCCTCAGACTGTCAATCTGTTCTAATTTTCTGGCTCCTTCTCATTCTCTGGATTGTTCTGTCTTCACCTGCAACCTGTCTCTCTAAAAATGTCCCAGTAAAACTGCCTCCCCTGCCCCTCTCTCTGCATTCTTACATCATCTCTTTCCTGTCTCTTCTCATGAGAGTTGGGGATATCCTATCTGTGACTCATTCTGTCAAGTTTTTTTTTGTTGTTGTTGTTGTTTATTTGTTTTTTTGTTTTTTTTTTTGTCACTTTGTCTGTCCCTCAACTAGATGTCACTTTCAAGGCTACTTCTTCTACAAACTAACTTCATTGTTTGAGATTAAAGGTGTGTACTGAGGCCATGTCAGTATTCTAGCCAGAGGGATTAAAGGTGTATCATTCTATCCTGATCACCACAGACCTAGAAGGTCCTTGGATGTGGTGTCTTGCCAAAGCAGCCATGTAACTGAATTAAAATTTCTCTGCAACTTTCAACATGCCTATCCTACTCAAATATATTCGACCTATTTATTGTTTAAGTCTGTTTTTATGAGGATTGCTATACAGTGACTGAAAGATTTTAAGCAAGAAAGATTCCTTTAAAGAATATCTACCCCTTGCCAGAAACCTTATTAAAATGGGTACAAGGGTTGGACAGATGGCTCAACGGTTTAAGGGCACTGGCTGCTCTTCCAGAAGACCTGGGTTCTCTTCCCAGCCCTACATTGCTGCTCACAACCATCTGTATTCTAGTTCTAAAGGATGCAATGCCCTCTTCTGGTCTCCATGGGCTGTACACATAGTGTACTTGCATTCATTCCTGCACATAAAATTAAATATATATATAAAATAAGCTTAGTGTGGTGGTGAACACCTTTAATCCCAGCACTCAAGAGACAGATGCAGGAGGATCTCTGTGAGGTCAAGGCCAGCCTGCTCTATATACTGAGTTCCAGGACAGCCAGAACTATAGAGAGAGACCCTGCCTCAAATATATATATATATATATATATATATATATATATATATATATATATATATATATATATATATATATATACATATAATAAACTGCATATATACATATATAAATCAGAATTTCCTTCATTATGTTTTTAGCCACAGCTTTATGAGAACTATTACTCCATTTTTTAAATGTAGATTCATTTTGTATATTTGAGTGTTCTGCATGCATGCATCTGTACCAGAAGAGGGGAGTCAGTTCCTGGAACTGGAGTTATAAATAGCTATTAGCCGCTATGTGAGTGCTGGGAAATGCACCCAGGCCCTAGTACCATTTGCTGCTGAGCCATCTCTCTAGCTCCTATCACTGAGAGAAGTGAGACTCCGGAATATCTAATATCTTATATTTTATAATGGCACCAGGGTTCAAACATAGATCTGTAAACTGCAGAGCCCCTGGGTTCCTGGTTCTCCAGGGGCTCTCATACCTCAGTGCAAGTCAGAGTCCACTAAAGGGTTGCTTAAAAGTTGATAATGTGGCCCATCCCAGAGTTTCTGAAGGAATAAGGCTGTGGGGCTTCCCTGTGATACTGATGATACTCGTCTGGAATCTCTACTTTCTATTGTGTCATATCTCATCCTAGGTCCTTCTTCCCTGTCTGTAAATTACCTACAGACTTCTTCTATGGCTTATGTGCATGCTTACATGCAGGCCATTTGGGAGCCATAAATGCATATTTAAACCAATAAGTCAATACAGAATCCTAACAAACAGTTTAGAACAAATCATGTTCAAAATGATAATGCAACTCTCTTTTGGTATTAGAGGTGACTCCAAATGATTGTAGACTGCTAAGCCCTATCCTCTTAGGAATTGGTTTTATTAGAAAAATATACCTCATGTTTTACCAACATATAATTAAGTTAGCAGTACAGAGGGGGAAATTCTGACTGACGAAATGTTCATTTCCCTCTTGAGATCATCCCGAATACAATCTAAAAAACTAATCTGCATATAAAAATGAAATACACACATGCACGCTCATGCGAGTGCACACACACACATGCACACACACACACACACACACACACACACACACACACACGCACGCACGCATGCACGCGCACACCACATACAACATAAGGTCAGAGGATGCCCATGAAAGGTAGGACTGTTGTTGATACAGGGTCATGCTAGACTCTGACTTTCCCTGGGCTCTTTGTTCAGAGTGAGCCAAGTAGCTAAATCCACATGGGTAACCTGACTCTGCACTCTCTGAGGAGCCTTCCTTTTGAGCACATACCTGTGGATAGTGTTGTCAGCAGGTTGTAGGCTCCTAGGGAGCCTGCTCCTCTGTGCCATCCCCATGCCTGGTGGTGAGAGTATCTCTGCCCCTCAGCTAAGTCCGTTTTCTGAACCTCAAATCCCCTGAACTGGAAACTCAAGGATTTTCATTCTATTTCCAGGAATTCATGATTTATAAACATACTACGTGCTCACAATAGACAGTTTTCTTATAAGTCATCACCAGTGATTTTCTAAGTGCCTCTGTTTCAAAAATGAATCAGATAAAACTAAGTCAGTCCAGTTATTGAAATTCAAAAACCAAACCATTGAAATTAAATCCTAACCAACAAAGACCGAAGAGGTGGCTCAGCTGTTAAAAGCACAGCCGCTGCTCTTGGAGAGGACCTAGGTTTAGTTTCCAACACCCACATGGCAGCTCACAACCATCCTTGGGTGTCCAGTACCCCCTTCTAGCTTCCAAGGTCACTTTATGCATATGATAAACAGGCATGCATGCATACAAAATATTCATACATGTAAAATAAAAATAAATCTTTAAAAATAAATAAATATTATTTTAAAGAATCACAACCAAGAAAACTACAGATGACGCAGACCATGAAATATAAGAAGTATTAGATCATCTTCCTGGAACATGCTCTTACTCCAAAGTTCCTATGGGATAATCTGGTTCAGTATTGCAGTATAGGATTCCAGCCATAAATAGTCAATAGATATTATGGGTTATATTTGTAGGCTGTGTGGAAATTTAACTAAATAGTTAAAGATACTCACTGTGTTTCTGAACACTCTATTGTAAATGGCTCTTTCGCCCTCGGCTGAGACCAGCAGTCTTCACTCAAGGTACTTGAAGAAAAGTAGCTTAAGAGAGACCCAACTAGGGCTGGGGAGATGGCTCAGTGGTTAAGAGCACTGACTGCTTTTCCAGAGGTCCTGAGTTCAATTCCCAGCAACCACATGGTGGCTCACAACCATCTCTAATGGGATCTGATGCCTTTTTCTGCTATGTGTGAAGACAGTGACAGTGTACTCATATACATCAAATAAATAAATCTTTTGGAGAGAGAGATCCAACTAAACTCAGAACTGGCCCTAAATATCCGGCCTAGAGCTGAGGATTACTGCTTTGCCTATGTGACAGTCACAGGCAAAATGATGCAGGTCCTCTCCTAGCCTAGTTTTCTGTTCAACCTTAACCTGTATTCCGTGAATGGTGTTTCTATTTTCCTTACAGGCAGACAGCCCCCTCCAGCCTAGGATCACAAGTACAGTTAAATGTGGAGGTCCTCTGCCAGGAACTTACAGCTAACATAGTGAAATTAGAAAAGGTACGTTGATTTTTTTTTCTGTGTACAGGAGAAATCTGGTCATTCAAGTGCTACTGGCCTTTTTTTATTTCTATAAAGAAACAGAATTTAATCTCATTTTCTGCAAAATAACAATTGGGTTGGTCTATTGTTTGTGTCCTCGGCTGGACATGGGGACCACTGGTAAGTGATCAGTGACACCGAGGTTCGTGGAGATGCTTTTGAGATCAGCTAGAGACTACTGACCAGCCACAGAGTAGACAGCCAGCTCACAGAAAGCACTGTGTTTAGTCCCTGTCACTCTCAAAGGAGAGGATAAAGTTTTAAATTACCTTATTCAAGGTGACAGAGATAGAAGGTTTAACTGGGGTCCTAGAATTTGAACCACCATCCAGTTGTGGTTAGAAGTCTGCTTGCTTTAAAGCTAGAGAGATAGCTCAGTGGTTAGGAATCCTGACCACCCTTCCAGAGAACATAGGTTCAATTCCCAGCACCCACACGACAGTTCATAACTGTCTATAATTCCAGTTCTAGGGGACCCAACACCCTCACACAGACATATATGCATATGAAATTTATCTATGTACCAATGCATATAAATTTTTTTAAAGGATAAAATCATTTTTTTAAAAAGCTAGGTGTGGTGACATTCGCCTCTATAATCCCAGCTCTTGGGAGGCAGAGGCAGAAAGATCTCTGAGTCGGAGGCCAGCCTGAACTACAAAGCAAGTTACAAGACAACCAGGCTACACAGAGAAACCCTGTCTTGAGGGGGGAAGAGGGAAAGTCCTCTGCTTAGGACTGGCTCAGTGGTAAAAAGTGTCTATCACTTGAGTGGGTGAAGGTCCAACCATATTTATTTATTTGTTTGTTTGTTTGTTTATTAGTTAATAAGTCTGCTTTTGCAGGTTAAGAGCAGACTCATGCTTCTCCCTGTAAAGGATCTTTCCTGGCTGACTCTGTGCTTAGGGTGTTCATAGATTTAGGATGATAGGTGGATGGAGGAAGGGGGGTAACCATTCACAAATATTCCAGCATTCCACCTGATTTCCAGGCTTAGTTCTCCTTTCAAATATTTCCGTCCTTTCCCATCCAACAGCTCCCTTAGGTTTCACACTAACCCTTTACCCGTGGCTCTCCCTTAGGTTTCACACTAACCCTTTACCCGTGGCTCTCCATTAGGTTTCACACTAACCCTTTACCCGTGGCTCTCCCTTAGGTTTCACACTAACCCTTTACCCGTGGCTCTCCCTTAGGTTTCACACTAACCCTTTACCCGTGGCTCTCCCTTAGGTTTCACACTAACCCTTTACCCGTGGCTCTCTCTTAGGTTTCACACTAACCCTTTACCCGTGGCTCTCCAGAGCAGTGCACTCTTGTACACTCATTCTGACTTATAAGTTTGTTCCTTGTGTCAGGGGCACACAGAATGCTCTCTACTCGTCCTCATCTGCCACCGGGCCCTGCCCGGACAGCACATCCTGTGATAAGGGAACAGAAAACAGAAAGATATCGGCCTGTCCCTGTGGAACTCAAACCCAGGCCAGTGGGGCAGCTAGGGAGGCCGCTAGAAGTGAAAAGAGTCTGTAAAAGGTAGATTTGGGCCAAAATGTTCTCCGCGGCTGTTGCGCGGTGTCCCGGCACAGCCTGGGAGTGACAAAGCCATGATCTACTGTGGGAAATCCCAAGACACGACTCAGCTCTTTGCAGCAATTCCTTTCTGCCGTCAAGACTGGTTGTGTCTAAGCCTCGTGGCCATCCTTTAGCCCCCATGACACACTTTACGTTTGTGGTCGTCACACCCCCCTCCAGTCACCCCCACAGCAAACCCACGGGTAACCCCCACCTGCTCCCCACCTCAAGTCCGATGAGGTCTGTCCTCAGCTGTCTGTCTCCACATTCTCTTTCAGACACGCCATGCTGCCCATCTGACAATGTGAAAATGAATCCCATCCTGAATTTTCTTTATATTTTCTATTTATTATTATGGGGTGTGAGCAGTATAAGAGTATACACGTGCCCCTGAACAACTGTGGGGAGTCAGTTCCTTCTTCATTGGGTTCCAGGAACAGAACTGAAGTCAGTAAGCTTGCCCTGTAAGCATCTTCACCCACCACCATCTCCGTGGCTCTATTTGTGTTTTCCCAAGATCCTGAAAAGTCAACATTCCGTGTATTTACTGACCGCTGGGGTTTCGGTGATCAGTTGTTTACTTATCTCGTTTGTTTAGGTTTTGCTTTTTGGCTTGTTTGTCTTTATAGGTATGTTTACATATTTTGATATTGGTATTTTTCTTCCGTTCCTTTTCACCCTTCTGCTCCTGATTTTTCCACCTAACCTTTTTCCTGAGAGGCAGGCAGGGCAGGTAAGAAGCAGAAATGGGGGTCAGGAAAGACAAGGCCTTTAAGTTTGTTTGGATTTTGTTGTTGTTGGTGGTGGTGGTGGTGTGTATTTGTGTGTGTGTGTGTGTGTGTGTGTTTATGTGTGTGTGTGCATGTGTTTGCATGTGTGTGCATGCATGTGTGAGTCAGAGGATAATCTGTGGGAGTCATTGTGGGTTCCAAGGATCAGAATCGGGTGGTCAGGCTGGGCAGCCAGGACTGGCCCCTCACCATCTAACCTAGAGTTGAGAATTACTACATGGCCTGTGTGATCTTCATGGGTAAAATGGTGCTGGTCAGTGCCCTCGATTCCTTCTTTGCTTCTGTGAAAAAAATACACTGGCCAGAAGCAAATTGCTATGATGGGGAGGGTTGGAATGGGCTTAATATAGTTTACAAGGAACTGCCTGCCGGGGAAGCCAAGGCAGGAGCTGAAGCAGAGACCATGGAAGAAGGACTGTTGCTTACTGGCTCACTCAGACGCCTCCCTCCCTCCCTCCCTCCCTCCCTCCCTCCCTCCCTCTGTCTTTTCTCCCTCCCTCCTACCTACCTTCCCTTCTTCCTTCTATTTTTTGAGGACTTCTTTTATGTGAGTATTTTGCCTGCATGTGCACCATGTGTACTCTAGAACCTGGTGCCCAGGGAAGACAGACTGGAGTATCAGATCCCCTGGAACTGGAGTAATAGACAGTTGTGAGCCACTATATGGGTGCCAGAAACTGACACCAGAGCCTCTGCAAAATCAGCAAGTGCTCTAACCCACTAACCCATCTCTCCCCACACCAATTTTTCTTTAATTTTTAAACTTTTTTTTTAAATTCTCCTTTAATGTAATGCATGAGTGCTCTGCGGCACATACATCCGATCCCCCCATAGAGGGTTGGGAGCCACCATGTGATGCTGGGAACTGAACTCAGGACCTCTGGAAGAGCAGCCAGTGGTCTTAACCACTGAGCCATCTCACCAGCCCCCCATTTATTTATCTATCTATCTATCTATCTATCTATCTATGTATCTTATGGATGAGTGTTTTGACTTCATGTATGTATATGCCCACATGTATGCAGTATATGTAAGATCAGAAGAGGGAGTTGGACCCTCCCACGCCCCCACACCCCCATCCCTGTGCAAGGTTGGCGTTACAGACATCTGTGAGCTAGCATCTGGGTGCTGGGAACAATGGTCTTCGTTACTTCTCTTACACGCCCAGGCCCACCTGCCTGCAAACGGCATTGCCCTCTGAACTGGGCCTCCCTACATCAGTTACCAAGTATGAAGGTGCCTCACAGACATCCACAATCCAGTGTGATGGACGCAGCGCCTCACCCTAGGTGCCCTTTACCCAGGTGTCTCCAGGTTCCTGACAAGATGAACATAAATCTAGTTATAGCAACTACTGACCCACCCCACCAGCTCAGAATGTTTTCCAAGTTATTTGTATTTATTTTTAGTGTATGCGTGTGTGCCCGAGTGTGTATGTGTACTCCACATGCATACAGGTGCCCCTTGAGGGTAGAAGAGGTCATTAGATTACCTGGAACTGGACTTACAGACAGTAAGCCACCACATGTGGTGCTGGGAACCAAACCAGGGTCCTCTGCAAGGGCAGGGAGTTCTCTTACCTGCTGAGCCATCTCTCCAGCAGCCCATCTTCCCAGCAGTGTTTTTAATGGGTAAAGAAGTCACTGTTCTCTGAGGAATAGAAGTGGGATCAATGATGGAATGATGCGGTAGGAAGAACATACATTTTTAGAGTCTTATTTTTGTTTTTATTCTTGCTCTGTCACCTGCTACCTGAGTACCTGGTCCTGTGCTTAGCTCCCTTGTCCTTCATTACAAATGGAGACCCTGCCTTTGTATGGGGTGGTGTAGCTAAGGCTAGAGTATGGAAGACCTACACGGGCCGGTTAGGGCCCCCTTAGTTTTTGCTTACCCTGAGCATGGCTGTAGGCTGTCACAGGCTTCCTCCAAGCAGTGTCTTAGTTTGCTATGTTGCACTATAACTTAATGCTCACAAGTTGGGTAATTTGTAAAGAAAACGGGAATACTGAGCTCTCAGTCTGGAGGCCAGGAGGTCTAAAGTTGGGACACCGTACCTAGGGAAGGACTTCCTGCCGATGGGAATTCCGAGATGAGGCAGCAAGCTCGCTTCTCTGCATAGCTGTGCTTATCAAATGGCTGATGCAATTGTGAATAAAGCCCCACCTCAAAGGATCACCGGCATAGGACTTTGGGGGTTCTGTTTTATGGTGGGGATACAAATACCAGACCATAGATAAAAAGTGTGTTCTTTGGGTATTGTGGGGTTTGGGTTTTTGTTTGGTTTGGTTTTTTTTTTGTTGTTGTTGTTGGGTTTGGTTTTGGTTTTGTCTTGAGACAGGGTTTTTCTCTCTCTGTAACCCTGGCTGTCCTGGAACTCACTGTGAAGACTGCCCAGCTTCATTTAAATTTAACCTCCGTGTAGCTTCTTATTCTAAATAGAATAATGTCCAGCACTTTCAGGCCATAGCAAACACACTCTTAAGATACATATTATTAATAATAACACCATCTCTTTTTATTGTTTCAAGATACAAAACAACTTACAAAAGCTGCTTGAGAATGGGGACTGAGGGACCAGCTGCTGGGGCCAACATAATACCTCACATTCTCCCTTGAAGAAGGTGCTTCTCGAGAATCTGTTGTGCACCCCCTGCTGGACAGAGGCGCAAGATGCTGAGAATCCAGATGTGTTTGTGCTTGGAGGTCTCCAGCTCAGGAGGGGGAGGAAGGGGAATGAGTTTTCTTTCGTGCAATAAAAGCTGACCTTGTCTCTGCTGCTGCCTCAAGATAGCAGACCCATCTCGGGAGGTGAGCAAGGTCCTGAAGGACACCTGAGGCGCTCGGGTTATGGTAACTCAGTAAACACAGCACTCCATGTTTTTCAGCCCTTTCTCCGCCTTTGCTGCCTTCACTGATCCCAGTCAGCCTTCAGACCTAAGGGGTATATACCATATACCAACAAACTCAGAATGGTCCTTTAAAAAATTAGCCACGAGCCTCCAACAAGGTGGTGAATTATCTCCTGATGAACAGGCTTGCTTCAAACACCTGCATTTTTGTGGTTATGTTTTTTTGTTTTTCCTTCTACTCTAATGTTCTGATTTCTTTTCATCTATGCCTTTTAATTTTCCAATTCAGTTTCCTGAGCATGCCCGGTAAAGTGAATTAAATGTCCCATCTGTGCTGTGCTGTCTTGTTTAATTTAAGGGTGATTCTCCCCAAGCTCCCATCGGGAATCTTTGAGGTGTGACACTGAAATGGTAAATCAGATTCACTCTGAAACCAAAACTAACCTTTTAGCCGAAAGTTGTCATAGGGATTTCATATGGGATGGAAAGCCCCGTTTCTACTGGTGTAAGTGAACTGCAGTAGCAACTCTGAAACAGGATGTCTGTGGTGGACTCTCAAGTCCATTTCAGCATGGTAATTGGTTGCCTTTCTCCTACAATAAAGCAATAAGTGGTGGTCTGCTAACTTTACTTACAGTATGGGTTGGCTGGTTTTTATTAATAATTACTTAGGGTACCATAAGATCTGTAAGTATAAAACATTCTATCTGTAATGCATTTTATAATCATTTCTATGAAATGTATTTTGTTTAATCAGATAAGCTAATAAGCGGATTGGTTACGTCATGTATATTTGTCTGCATACTGGGTAACTGTGCCTGGTGCACCAGCTTTTAATAAATACTCATTGCCTAAGGCACTCTAGTGAACGCTGTTTCCTGCATTTGTAAATTCCCTTACCGAAGGCTTGTCATGGTTTTTAAGTCTCCCCACCGTCACACTACATCTTTCAGCTTCTTACAGCAGCTGCCACATCCACCACCACAACCAACACAACCACTGTCACAACCACCACCACCACCACCACCACTGCCACATCCACCACCACCACCACCACCACCACCACTGCCACATCCACCACCACCACCACCACTGCCACATCCACCACCACCACCACCACCACCACCACTGTCACAACCACCACCACCACCAACACCGCTGCCACATCCACCACCACAACCAACACCACCACTGCCACATCCACCACCACCACCACCACTGTCACAACCACCACCACCACCAACACCACCACTGTCACAACCACCACCACCACCACTGCCACATCCACCACCACTGCCACATCCACCACCACCACCACCACTGTCACAACCACCACCACCACCAACACCACCACTGTCACAACCACCACCACCACCAACACCACCACTGTCACAACCACCACCACCACCACTGCCACATCCACCACCACTGCCACATCCACCACCACCACCACCACTGTCACAACCACCACCACCACCAACACCACCACTGTCACAACCACCACCACCACCAACACCACCACTGTCACAACCACCACCACCACCACTGCCACATCCACCACCACTGCCACATCCACCACCACCACCACCACTGTCACGACCACCACCACCACCAACACCACCACTGTCACAACCACCACCACCACCACTGCCACATCCACCACCACTGCCACATCCACCACCACCACCAACACCGCTGCCACATCCACCACCACTGCCACATCCACCACCACCACCACTGTCACATCCACCACCACCACCAACACCACTGCCACATCCACCACCACCACCAAGGAGTATTTATTTCATAAGTCAAAAGAAAATTTAAGGGCTTCTTTTTTTTAGTTATAATGGTATCAAGGAAAGAAAATGAGCTTTGAAATTAGTAGGCAAATGTTTGATTCCTGGGTTTGATTGAGATTTTAAGAGGTGTTCGACATCAGACATAATTGTTTTTCCATCCTCTTACCACTTTTATTAATGAGGCTGAAAATGCCAAAGGAAAAAAAATGCCAGTGTGAAGATGGCGGACCCTCTAAAGCACACAGCTTTGATTGGCACGTAGTTTTCCTCATAACAGATAATTTGTGGGAAATTTTGGGATGGGGGGCAGTTTCAGACAGGGTTTCTCTGTGTAGCCTTGGCTTTCTAGAACTCACTCTGTAGACCAGGCTGGCCTCAAGCTCACAGGTCCACCTGCCTCTGCCTCTCAAGTGCTGGGATTAAGGTGTGCACCACCACCACCTAGCCTGTGATTATTTTTAAAATTTTATGTATGCATTTGAGTGTGTGGGTGCGTGCTTTCGGGCATTGGTTCCATGGCTGCCCGGCATGCTTGGCAAGCATTCTTACCCAGGAGGACCTCACCAGCCCTGCTGTTAATGCTCTGCCATCTAGTGATCCATCAAAGCAATCCTATTAAAATCTGTTTGTGTGTGGAAGGATAGTTTTTTGAGACAGGGTCTTACTGTTCCAGCTCTTGCTGGAACTTGCTAGACCAGGCCATCCTCTAACTCACGGAGATCTGCATGCCTCTGCCTTCCAAGCACTGGGATCAGAAGCACACAGCACATAAACCATATGTGAAGATGCATGACGCGTGGAGATCGGGTGACAACTTGCAGAAGTTGGTTCTTTCAACAGATGAGTCTCAGAAT
This sequence comes from Micromys minutus, assembly GCF_963924665.1. Taxonomy (NCBI): domain Eukaryota; kingdom Metazoa; phylum Chordata; class Mammalia; order Rodentia; family Muridae; genus Micromys; species Micromys minutus. The sequence goes on from NC_137977.1 coordinate 42,403,004, forward strand.
GATTCCAGGTTATTAGTTTTTGCAGCAAGCACCTTTTCCCTCTGAGCCATCTTGGCCGTCCTTCGGGTGCTGCTTTTAAGCCTGCTCTGGAGGATTAACTGACATAGCCCAGGCCATCACATTTATCCCCAGCACAGCTTCCCTGGTTCAGGAGCCTCAGGCATAAGCACCATACATAGCTTAATGCAGCACGTTTGGTTTCCAGACTTTTCAGGCCATCTTCATTGTGTCTCACAGAACTGTAGGAAACCCACCCTGAGATGATCTAAGAAGTCACCACTGCAAACAAGTCCTTATCTATCACTGTAACCTCTTGATGGGCAGTCATCACCATGTAAACCCAGACAATGAAGAATGACAGTATAATCTTTTAGTGACAGCATATAATCTCTTGTATCACTTGAACTTGGGTGATCACTGACCAGAAGTCTTTGATAGACTACAGTCAACTGTCACCAAACAAAAGTCTCTGTAATATAGTGGGTTACTAGGCATTGTGCTTCCACACTATCTCTTCCAAGGTGCTATAGAGGGCACTGATCTCTTAGGTGAACCCCAACCTCACAGTGGTGGCTCTTTTTACTGGAAACTGCCCCCTTGAAAGAACTCATCTTATTATTTTTGTGGAAGACCTGCCATCAGCCGCCCGTGTGGGAAGCCTCCTGCTTCCTCTATTTCTGCCTCTTCCTCTTCTTCCACCTCTGGGAGGAGGAGGTGGTCCAAGTCTACCACCCGCTAACGCTGTGATGATGGCATGTTCCGCTCTGTTGGCTTCCCCTTGTTCCACTCTAGCTTTTCCATCAAAGAGCTTGCCATGCTCCCACACCCTTATCACCCGAGGGCTTCTCAAAGACTGCGTCATTATTGCATCTTCTTTGTGGTTTGTAGGTATCATGATCTCGGCTCAAAATGAAATCCACTGTTTGCCTGTATTTCATAAACAGGGCTCTAAAGGTTTTCTCTTTGAGTTATTTACTAAGCTCACTAATGATGATCTTTTCTGGGCGCTTTGCTTCGGCCATTGAGAGCAGGCACTGTCCCGATGTCTCAAGCACTTAAGGGCTCTCGGCTTGGAAGATGGCTGCCAAGTTCTTTCCTGGGGGACAAAAACCTTTCTTCTTCATCCTCTGGCGCTCTAACCGAGGTTCGAAGCCTAGCTGCGTAATGGTGGCAGAGCCCTTAGAACCTCAACCTAACCTTTAAAAGATATCTAAATCCTATTTTGTATGAGTCATTTTACCTAAATATGTGTATGCCTGGTGCCTGCGGAGACCAAGACAGCATCAGATTCCCTGGAATTGTAGTTACCGATGACTGTGAACCAACATGGGGTACTGGAAACCAAATCCAGGGCCTCTGTAAGAGCAGCAAGTGCTCTTGACTACTGAGCTGTCTCTCTAGCCCCTTCTACCTATTTTAAGCATCTTGTAGACAGAAGTGTCTTCCTCCTGTCACGGAACGCTACAAACATGCCCCGAGAGTGTTGCTTTGTCAGTTTCTGGATGTCCCTCAACTTACGTTAGTGTAGGAACACCTGCTTCCTGCTGTCATACGCGCATGGAGTGACTAAGAAGTGTTGACCTTGAGCATTTTTAGGCTCCCTGCATCCTGCACTCTCAGACTCTGGTCCTAAAGGAATTGCCTTTGTGCCTTTATTTGAGCATTATGACAGTGAACTCTATGTTCTCCCATCTATGTATATATACATCCCAGAAGAAAGGAATAAAGAAGAAAATAAACCTCCAAGAAACCACTTGCCCCTGGTAAGAGATCCTGATCAGATGTCTGAGGCCATAGCGCTGATCGGATGTCCGTTTGGAAAACACCAAAGGGAATATTTCTGTAGTTTGGTTTACCCACCGTCATCCTAACAACATTCTGATTTGTGTTGATTTATGATTTACTATTTTACACAAAGCTAAATTACATAAAACTATTGATGTATGACTTGCAGAGAGTAGTTCTACACATTTAGAATGTACAATCTGATACATTTTGATGTAAGCATATGCTTGTGAACTGAACAGAATCAAGATGGTCAAATATCACTGCCCCCTTAAAAAAAAAAAAAAGCCCTTAACAGTGGGTTCTTGTGCCCTTCCCAGTGCTCCTAGCCCAATAACTACTGATTTTCATTCTATATTGTATTCTGGCAGTTCGTGTAAGTGAAGCCACTCAGTGTCTGGATGGCCTTGAACTCGAGTCACTTCAGGCTTGGTGGCAGGCTCCCATTCCCACTGAGCCATCTCCTAGAATCTTGTATTTAGCATAATTATTCAATATTGGTCTAACTTTTTAATATTTCAGTATTTTACTCCTTTTTTGTTACCCTGTAGTATTTGCCTGTGTCTATCACAAACTGTTAACTGTTCTCCTGTGGTAGACATCTGGGTCTTTACCCTAGTTCACGGTAAATAAAAGTACTGGCTCTGGAGAGGTGGCTGCATAGCTAAGGGGTAAACACAGTAGCCCGGTATGGTGACACGGGCCTTTGATCCCAGCACTTGGGAGGCAGAGGCAAGTGAATCTCTGAGTTTACAGCCAGCCTTTTCTACAGAGGGAGTTCCAGAAAGCCAGGACTACACAGAGAAACCCTGTCTCAAAATAACAACAGAAAAGGAGCAAAGGACTCAAATTTGGTTCCCAGTGTCCACATGACAGCCAACATATGGAGTTACAACTGTAACTCCAGGTCCAGGGGATGCAACTCCCTCGTCTGGCTTCCACGGCTCTGTAACCATGTAGTGCATATAGATACAGGCACGCAAACACTCATACACGTGGAATAACAATAAAATTAATCTCTGAAAAGTAAACACAACTACTATAACCATTCTAGTACAAGTCTGTATGGGTGTGTATTTACACTTGTCCCGAAAAACAGCTAAGAACTGAAATGCTGCATCTCATGGCAAGTATATAGTTAACTTTTTAAAAAACTATAGAAGAGGAGAGGTAGGTCCATGGTTACGAACACATACTATTTTTCCTTTGTTTTTTTTTTTAAGATTTATTTATTTATTATATATACGTACACACTGTAGCTGTCTTCAGACACACCAGAAGAGGGCATCAGATCTCATTACAGATGGTTGTGAGCCACTATGTGGTTGCTGGGATTTGAACTCAGGACCTCTAGAAGAACAATCAGTGCTCTTAACCACTGAGCCATCTCTCCAGCCCACACATACTGTTTGTAAGTTACCTTGACAGCACCTGTGTCAGGTAGCCTACAACCACCTATAACTTCAGGGTATCTAATGCCCTCTGGCCTTCTTGGGTACCTGTAAACACACACACACACACACACACACACACACACACACTTAAATTTAAATGTAAAAATAAAAAGAACAAAACTATAGGCTATTGTCCCAATTATACATTCTCACCATCGGTGTCTGAACTACTTCATCCGGCCATCACCCACACAGAATATGCAGTCTTAAATCAGTGTGCTAAGTCCAGTCATTTGATCCCTGTGTAATCTCAGATGCTGCCCTGTGACCAGAATCCTCTTAGCACACTTGATGGGAGGCGTGCATGCAACTTAGCACACACAGCCTTCTGGGTCATGGGAAACCTCTAAAGCTACTGTCGCTGGCAATTTGTACCCCTCTGTGCCTCAGGAAGAGGGACAGGATTCTGATGCTCCACCTTCTCTAACCCTGCCCCATGGAACTAAGCTCAGGCAGGTCTTCCCTGCCTTTGCCCAAATAGACTTGTGTTCTTGAGACAGGCTGGCTCAGACTGACCTCAAACACCTGATCTTCCTGCTTCCATCTCCAGAGTGTGGGATTGTGAGTGTGTAACTCCCACATCCGTTTTATTTATTATCTTTATTTTATGTGCATTAGTGTCTTGCCTGGCTGTCTGTGTGAGGGTGTCAGACCTTGGAGTTACAGACAGTTGCGTGCTGAGATTTGAACCCAGGTCACTGAAAGAGTCTTCAGTGCTCTTAACTGCTGAGCCATCTCTCCAGCCCGGCTAAATGGATTTTTGAGTGGAGTTTTAAAAATTACATTTTATTTAGTGTGCATGCATGTCTCCATGTGAAGTTTTTAAAATTATATTATTTAGCGTGTGTATGTTTGTGTGTATTTGTGTGTGTGTGTGTGTGTGTGTGTGTGTGTGTGTGTGTGTGTGTGTGTAGACACACATATACCATGGCAAGTGTGCAGAGGTCAGAGAACAATATGTGTGGGCATCATTTCTCTCTTTACCATGTGAGTACCAGGGAGTAATCTTGGGTCCGCAGAAGCTATGGCTGTAGGCACCTTTACCTGATGGGCTATCATCGGGAGCTGGAGAGATGGTTCAGAGGTTAAGAGCATTGGCTGCTGTTCCCGAGGACCCTGGTTCTATTCCTAGAATTCACAAGGCAGCTCACAACTGACTGCAACTCTAGTTCCAGAGAATCCAACACTCACACATACATGCAAACAAAACACCAATGCACACAAAGAATATAATTTCTTAAAAATTGAAAATAAGTGACATATATATAAAATCTCGAAGGGCTTGAGTCGCTCAACTGTTCATCCTCTTTGTACTTGTGTATCAGCAATAATTATTAATTTAAACAAATAAATGTGGGGTTGGGAAGATGGCCTGGTCAGCAACTGGCTGCCTCACAACACTAGGACCTAAATTGAATCAACATTAGCACCTACATGATAATAAGGCTGGATCCCTGGTGCCTGCTAGCCAGTCTAGATGAATCAGTGAGCTCCAGACTCAGTGAGAGGCCCATCTCAATAATAAGAAAGATACTCAATACTCACCTCTAGCCTCTACACACCACACTACACACAGAGATACAACTGTGTGCACACAAACAAATACATACTCGTGAACACATACAAAAATTAAATAAGATTTGAAAGTGAGTTCACACGTAAGAATTTGGTAGTCACTTGGGACAGGTCACATGAAAAACAAATTCCCCTTTCCCAGGGACCATGTAATAGTTGGTGGGAATCCCATTTCTATATCAGCTACAGCCTCAAGAAGAAAGGTCATGGAAATATCCCCTCGCCTGATAGAGACAAAGAAGGAAAGACCATGGCTGGAGAACTGAAACCTTCCACTTCGCTATGGAAATGGTTCAATGTTCCAAATTCTGTCCTGGTGAGAGGCAGTGAAGATGACAGCCACAGCAAACCGGGTATTGAGCTTGGCTATGGTGGGTATTTGGGAAAACTGTATGCACCACTGCTCTCCGAGAGCAATGGCCGAAAAGCTCTCCGCTTTCCTCCTGGTTCTCAGCCAGGTAAATATCTGTACATGGTCACACCTGCTATTTCAGTAGATGTGTAAAACCAGATACATTCTCTTCCTGAAAAAAAAATGAGGTTTTCTATTTCTAAATCAATGTTTTTATAATCTTTTGTTCTGGCACTTTTGGGATTTCTACGTGTGAACCACTTCCTGACATTTGGGTAAACATGAATCAGACCATGACATTTATAAAGGACAAAGTATGCCACCCCCATCCTCTGCTTCCAGAGTCATAAACAGTGGTGGAGGGGTGGAGAGATGGCTCAGTGGTCAAGAACTGCTCTCTCAGACACCCTGGATTTGATTCCTGTTACAAACCATCTGTAACTCCAGTTCCAGGAGATCTGACGCCCTCTTCTGGCCTTCTTGGGTAACAGGCATGCCGTGTGCTCAGATATTTGCCAGGCAAAATACCCAGACATGTGAAAATAAAAACTAGGAAGTTAAATAAAAATAAACAGTGCCTGAGTTAGAAAGGAAACCAAGCAGCCAGGATCAGCTGACAGGACCTAACGCCAGACCATCCTGCTTCCTTTCAAGTCTGGAGCATCTCCTTGTACAGATGTCAGTTAGTCCTCATGCATAGCTATCCTGTTCAAATCCTGGCCATAAGATGAACAGGCACAGCCTTTGTCTTCTTCCCTGTGTCAGAACAATGTACCTGAGACAACATCTTACACAAGGAACAATTAACTTGGCTCAGCACTGCACAGGGTCTAGTCCATGGTTTCCTGGCCCCGTACACTTAATGCAGAACGTCATGGTGGTAAGAGCATGTGCCGGAGGCTGTCCACCTCACAGCCAAGAGAAAAGTGACTGTCAACCAGGCGTAAGCCTCAAAGGCATTCATCCGGGAACCTAAACTACCCCCACCCACTGGGGACAAAACAGCCAATACATGAGTCTGTGGAGGAACATTTACATTCAAACCATGTATGTTGTGAATTTGGTTTTTATGAACTATATAATGTCTCCCAAAGATTCCATTGTTTAGTGTTCGGTAGATTATTTGTTTATTTATTTATTTATTTTGGCATTGAGTAGCAATAGTAAACATGGTACCCACAGTGGTTTGGATGAGAATGGTTCCATGTTTGCTTCATGGTTGGCGTCTCGGTTAGGGTTTTACTGCTGTAAACAGACACCGTGGTGACGGCAACTCTTGTAAGGATAACATTTAATTCGAGCTGCTTACAGGAGGTTTAGTCCATTATCATCAAGGCAGAAGCATGGCAGCATCCAGGCAGGGATTATGCAGGAAAAGCTGAGAGTTCTCTATCGCCTTCTAAAGGCTACTAGAAGAAGACTGGCTTCCAGGGGACTAGGACTACAATATTAAAGCCCGTACCCACAATGACACCTCTACTCCAAGGCCACACCTCCTAATAGTGCCCAAGAATTACTTCTAAACAGGTCCACAACTGCCTTGTCCTAGTAGCCATATTTCTCTCCTACCTTGGTCGTTGAGCTAGAAGTGAGGTTGGAGCATTAAGAACCCTAAATAGGGGGCTGGAGAGATGGCTCAGTGGGTAAGAGCACTGACTGCTCTTTCAGAGGCCCTGAGTTCAATTCCCAGCAACCACATGGTGGCTCACAACCATCTGTAATAGGATGAAGATAGCAACTGTGTACTCACATACGTAAAATAAACAAATCTTTTTTAAAAACTAAATAAAGTAGTATTAGAAAAATCTAAGCCTACAAGCTTCAAAGTTCTCTTCTTTGAGTTGCTAATGGTAAGATTTGGAGGTTTCTGTCTTGTTAAGTATTTATTGTGTCCATTGTAATGGGGAGAATGACACACTTCTGAAGACTTGAAGGAAATTCTATAAGATACTGACCACAGTGATACCGTACAGGTATCATCCCATGCCCAAGGCTGCTGTTGCTGCTGACCCGGGAATGTGAGCCAAGCTTTACTCACTAAGGTAGCGGTTCTCAACCTGTGGGTCAAAGCCCCTTGGGGTAGCATATCAGATACTCTGTATATCAGATATTTATATAATGATTCATAACAGTAGCAAAATTACAGTTATAAAGTAGCAATGAAAATAATTTTATGGTTGGGGGGGGGGTCACCACAACATGAAGAACTATATTAAAGGTCCAAAGCATTATAAAGATTGAGAACCATTGCTATAGGATGTTCTTACACTAGCTACTCTTCAAGAACATTTCTTACCCAGAGGGATAATACATACCTTTAATCCCAGAACTAGGAGAGGCAGAGGTTTATGAATCTCTATGAGTTTAAGGCCAACTGGGTCTACATTGAGAGTCTCAGGCCAGTTAGGGCTACATAAGACCCTGGCACACAAAAATTAATTAACTAATTAATTAAATAAAATACAAAATTTTTTAAAAGGAAAGAAATTAAACCCAGCTGCCTCTTGCACACTGGCCGTTCCTCACTGAGCTGTCTCCACAGCTCTAGATACTTTTTTTCTTATAATCACTTAATAAAACAATTGCCAAGTGTAATAGTCCCAAACCTTTACATCTTAGACAGGCCTGGTTTTGCACAGAATTGTATGGCCACTACCACAGGCACACACGAATGCTCACACGTGCACAGATGCACACACGTGCATACGTATATCATAATTCTTCTAGGCTCATGGGACTGTAGCTGGATCTAAGACATGAAAAGGTGGGGAATTCCAGCCTGGCTGGAGTCGAGAGCCAGGCTTTCCTCAGAGAAAGGCTTCCAGTAAACCAACCTGAAAAATCACTCATCTTCGCTAAGATTCCTGTAAACTCTGCGCAGTGGCATAAATGAGTTAATCAGCCCCAGCTTGTCTTAGGTAATAACCTGCCACTAAACATGCCAAGCTTGTCTCTCAAAACCGTACAATGGTTTCTGTTTGACTGATTATTTTTTGTCTTGGGCCTACGGAATCTGACCTGGCAGGACTGCTGTGGTGACTGTCAATGTGAAAACAGTAGCCACATCCCAGCACTGGTTGGCACACATAGTGGCCCTGAGGTCACACAGGAGTCAGTTGGAAACTGTGACCAAAAGAAAGCAGTGGTGTGGGGCGAAGCGAGCATCCCCCTGTTCCATGCCTCTGGCTTACCCAGAAAGTGAGGCTAAACAAGCCCCCCCCACCATGTCCCTATCTACCAACTGCAAGACAGAAAGGCACATTCACACCAGTGTGTAGACTAGACTCCTGTTCTGGCTAAAAATGAAGGTATATGACATCCTAAAGGCAGCAAGTTATTAAACAAGAATAGACCCTTATTGTGCTTTTAAGGTATTATAATTTCATTGATTATATTAGCATTAGGTACAGATTAGAGTTTTGTCTTCTGTGACAGGACAGCCAGCAACAATAACAAGAAAATAATCTCTTCCTCTAATTAAAAGGCCTTATTTATGGGTTTTTACTCAATCCCAAAGGACTACTTCCAGACATTTAGGGACGTGGCAGCTTGTTCCCAGTTTACAGCGTGTTGGTTGGGACACAAAGTCTGACTCCAAATAACTCAACCTTTTGTCTCTAGGGTCCAGGGTCATTCAGGGGGAAATGTTTTGGTTTTTTATTTTAATGATCTACAACAACGAGATTGATAAAACTCACAATTATATGATTGTGCTTAATGGGTGTTCTAATAGAGGAAAAATGTATTATTCACTTTAAAAAAAAAAAAAGACTTTTCCCATTAAGTTGAGGCTACGAAAGCCATTTATTTATGGGATAGCTCACAGACCAACCTCTCCCCTACTGTACACATATCACCCACAACCACCCACTGCCATCACCCCTACAAAGGGTGTGGCTTGGTCAATAGAGTGCATAGGCTCTGCTCTCTGTCCCCAGCACCTCCTAAGGTGGGGGAGTGGTACACACCTATAGTCCATCACTTGAGAGGTGGAGGCAGGAAGATCAAGTCAGGTCACTCTCAGCCACACAGTGAATCTGAGACCGGCCTGGGTAGCATGAGATTCAATCTTAAAATGTAAGAAAGAGCTGAAGTGTGAAAGTAAACACCTTGAAACTCTGTCCTTGGGAGTCAAAGGCAGGTGAACCTCTGTAAGTTCAAGGCCAGCATGGTCTACACAGAATTACAGACTAGCCAGGGCTACATAGTGAACCTCTGTCTATAAATTAAATAAATAAATGCAACATGCACTGCTGTTACACTGACCCTCAGTGCAATCAATAAAGAGTGTGAAAACCACAACTGAAACAAACTGAAGGTCATCTTGGGTCTGAAGAGCTTTGGGGCAGGCAGGCCAGAGCTGACACCATGTGCCTTAAAGTCCTCACAAGTAAGGATTCCTCCTACTTTTTCTCTTTTTTTTTTTTTTTTTTTTTTTTTTTAAGATTTATTTATTGTATGTATGTGAGTACACTGTCACTATCTTCAGACACACCAGAAGAGGGCATCAGATCCCATTACAGATGGTTGTGAGCTGCCATGTGGTTGCTGGGAATTGAACTCAGGACCCCTGGAAGAGCGGTCAGTGCCCTTAACCACTGAGCCATCTCTCCAGCCCTCCTCCTACTTTTTCACATGGCCTCCACACCTTCCAGCCTAAGGCCCTTATCTATTATGAGGAGAAACACAATATTTCTTTCCACTTGGATCTGCACTGTGAACATCAAACAATTCAGCGAGCACTGTGAGTTCACGGCATAGCTGCTTGGCTCATGATAACCCAAAACCAATCAGGTTCCTACAGCCTCCAAGTGCACCAAAGGACTATTCTGAAGTGTGGGGTCAATCAAGGAACACACTGGAGAAAAGCTGAGCTGCCGTCCTTCCTATCTTCGCTGCAAAGCAGAACACAATGCTCCGAAAACCTCTCTCCCCCATCTCTACTACAAAGGACAAAAGTTAGTACTGACCCTTCCCAGCCAGGAGACCCCACCAAGAAGCTACATCACAACGTCGCTATTTTTTAATCTACCAATCACTTCCCAGTTCTCTGCTGTCCCAGAGACGTCGGATCCTTTTACCTTATCATTCACATTTTAAAAGTTTTCCCTTCACTAAGATACTAGACTATGACAGTGGAGTCACTCACCAATGACTGTTGCCTCGGGTCATCAAGATACACAAGTTAATAGAATTCTGTTGTGTTTCTCTGCTACTAATCTGACTGTATGGGTGATTGAATTTAAAGAGCCCCGGTGAGAGAACCTAGAAGGGCATCAGGAAACAGAAAGTCTCTTTTCCTAGGACTTCCTAAAAGGGATACCACAGTCATCAGAGACAGATCGCTGGCTGCTGCTATTATTCCAATGACCCATGTACCTAACACACCCACCCATGCTTTCTCTCCAATAAGACTTGGCTCTGATGGCCCAAGTCCTAGTTATACAGTTCTGGATCTAACCCCAAATGATGAAGTCTCCACTAGACCCTTGAGTCAGGGGTGACTGCATCTGTGTATACTGCCCAGCCTCTCTTGATTAAATGAGCATCTCTGGGGTGCTATAGCCCAAGCCTAGCTCCCCACAGAATGGTATGGGGGCCTGTCCTTCAGTCCTACTGTCTGTCTTCCTGCTACACTTCAGACACAATGTTCTCGTGCTCAGTGTCAAATGTCTGCTGAAACATCCTAAAGACGTGTGGTGGATAAGACCATCACCATCTGTAGAAGAGGATATTTCACCTTAGATGAGAGATGGTTTCCTGGCATATGTATGTATGTATGTATGTATGTATGTATGTATGTTGGAATCATAGCACACTATAAACTCAGCACTGGCATGACCCTGTTGTTTTGGGGTATCCTCTTCTATCAGTCTTTTCCAGGTAGCCAGGCTTTCTGGTCTACCCAGTGGCCACTGCAGGGTTTCCAGCTCTGCCAGCCCTAACCTCAGCTGCCTGCTTGTCCACAATCCTCTTTTCCTTTCCCCCTCTCCTAATCAACCTTGTGTTTTCCATAATAGGATGCTTCTGTAAGCACATAGCTCGCTGTCCTGGGAGATGAGGGAAGAATCTAAGTAAATCCTCAGTGGGCAGACAGAAGGACAGCATGAGGAATATACTCCCAGCCCACAGAGAGGTCTACCCTCTCTCAGCCTACCCTCTCAACACACAGAATGGAGTTCTTGTCTAATGACCATCTTCCATGAGTTGGGTTCATGAGGCTGTACCTGCTCTGTGACTAACATCTGCCAACACAGAGTGAGTAGAAGGAACACGGGCCACCTTGACTACACTCTGAGACAGAAAGGCTGTGTTCTGCCCCACTGACACACTGTAACCCATACAGGGCAGTGAGTCACCCTCAGCTATGCGCGACGGCAACTAGAAGCCAGAGGCCTGGCACAGGCTTCCACCAGTGGCTTCCACCAGTGGCTTCCACCTGGGCTAGTTAAGAGGGAGCAATCCTGTTTCCCATTTATTTCTCTGGTCTGTGGGTGCAACTAAAATACATCTCTATAATACAGACTCTGCCTAGAAGTACACAGCCTGTTTCATTCTCCTAGACAGTGTCTAAGTCATAGCAGGAGGCATGCTTGGCTCAACAGTGCCTGAAGAATACAGCCCCCTGAACTGTTGGCCTGGAAGAGACTCAAATGTCACCTGGCCTGGACAAAAGAAACACGTGCAACTAGACCCAGCCGCCCGAAATGTGAGACATGGGCTCTACCCACAGAAGCTGAAGGGTGACTTGTTACATTTTATTATTGTTGTGCGTATGATATATCAGCGAGGATACAGTGAACTTTGGCATATGTACAAAGGTCAGAAAACAACCTTATGACGTTGGTTCTCCCCTTCCACCGTGACATGGATTCCAAGGACTAAATAGGTCATCAGGCATGTTTGGCATGACTTTTGCACATGGCTGATTTCAGCCCCATTGTGATGTCACAAGTGGACTAGCTCACCTGGATTACAATGAGAACAGTGAGATGATGATAGTGATAACGCTTATGATTGGGCTTTATAAGGGGGCGGGTATTTGTATACTTGAGACAGAGTCTCTACATAGCCCTGGATGTCCTGTAACTCACTATGTAGATTTGACTAGCCTTGAACTCACAAAGATATACCTGCCTCTTCCCCCCAAATTCTAAAATTAAAGGCACATACCATCACACCCAGCTATAAACTGAGATTATTTCTCTAAAATAATCCAGCCCCCTTGAAGCAACTGTACCTGAAACATGGGTGTCTCATCAAGAACTTGTGCCCACTACCATCTGGCCCCCTCTTCTGACTGAAGTTACAAGCACATCTCACCCACTGTCATAGCAGACAAAGGACAATCTGGCACTATTTTGAGTCTGACTCAAAAAAAAAAAAAAAAAAAAAAAAAAAATCTGCCGATGTCTTATGTACTGGTGGGCTCCTTCAATTTCAACATCCAGGAGGCAGAGGTGAGAAGATCTAAGTTCAAGACTAGCCTGGTCTACAGATCAAGTTCCAGGACAGCCAAGACAGAGAAACCCTGTCTCAAATAAAATGAGGAAAAAATCTGCATATAAGGAAATCCCAGTCATTCTGGATCCATCTCTTTTACCGGACAACATAGTCACACAGACCTCCACTGGAAGTTTCGAAGGCAAGCTGAGTAGGGGAAGTGAGCATAAAGTGTCAGAACATGAATTTGGGGTGGAGGGCAAGTGTTGAGGACATGCCCAGCTGTCAGAACCAGAGTGACATAAGGAGGGAACTCTGGGAGGTACAGATGGTTGGATACGGTATGATCAATGGAAAAAAAATTACTCAGGGGTTATGGAAGTTAGGCTTATATCAGAAATAAGAGCTGTAGATACTGAGCAGGATGGAGCTAAAATGACCCCTCTGGTGCTGGACTAGACCTGAAAATGTGGGTGTAAGCTCACAATTGCCAATATAAAAAGGGTTAGGAATAAATACCAATGTCCATGTCTGCCCAAGATGAGGACCCAGGGCAGAGCGCTCTCACAGTAACAAGCTTACTGATACCAGACATCAATTTTTAAGTATGTACCAATGGGGCCAGAGATTGCTCCGTCAGTAATGGCCTTGCCTTGCAAGCATGAGGTCCTGAGTTTGAGCCCCAGATACTATGAGGAACAGGGCAACCTGGCAATGGTACAAAGCAGCAATGCTGAAAGTCACCTGTGACTTCCAAATCAGAGCCATAATACCAAGACAAAAGGCCACAGGAGAGAGGTGTTACCAGATCATACCAACATTTAATAGCATCAAAAGACTAGATCTAACACACTGGCAGTTGTCTTAGCTGTTTCTATTGCTGTGAAGAGACACTATGCCACCATGACCACAGAAGCTCTTCTGAAGAAAATATTTAATGGGGACTGGCTCACAGTTTAGAGGCTTAGTGCATTATCATCATGGCAAGAAGCGTGGTAGCAAGCAGGCAGCCATGGTGCTGAGAATGAAAAAAAAGAGTTCTTTATCTGAATCAGCAAGCAGCAGGAAGAGACAGTGAGCCACTGCACCTGGCTTGAGCTTCTGAAATCTCAAAGCTTGTCCCCAAAGGCACTTTTCTTCCAATAAAGACACACCTACTCTAACAAGGCTATACCTCTCTCTAGTAAGGGTGCTCCCTGAGTCTATGGGGACCAATTTCATTCAAACCACAGCAGTAATGTACTAATTTCCCAGTCTTGATGGCTGTATAATCTCACAGGAAATTGTCATTATTTATAGGAAACACATTCCTGAAAGTTGTTCTCTGACCTTTTTTACATGTGCACTGACATATGTGCACATGAAAAATAAAAGTAATTTTTAAAAAAGTACAAAACCCACCTACCTGTCTGTTGACTAAGTCTAAGTATAAAATAAAATATAAACATTCTAAGGAAGGTGTAGGGATAAGTCCTGGAAATATAGCCCAGTGGTTAACAGCACTGGCAGCTCTTCCAGGTGCCCCAAATTCTATTCCCAACACCCAAATAACAGATAACTGACTTGTTTAGCTGCAGTTCCAGAAGATATGGTAGCCTCTTCATACATTGTTTCCTAGAAAACTACATAGGTAACTTTTAGTGTTTTGAGAATTGCCTGGACGCTGATAAATGTCAAACAGCTGTTCAGATCGTTAACCTCACTCACAATCACCATGAAGAGGAGAGGGACAGGAAAATCTACTCACACTTCTTTCCTAAGAGATTTATGTGTATGTCTGTCTGTCTGCATGAGTTGCTATCCATATACATGTTCAGGAGCCTGTGGAGAGCAGAAGAGGCCATCAGATTTTTTTGGAGCTGGAGCCGAGGCAGTTGTGAGCCACCACATAGGTGCTGGGAACCCAACCTGGGTCCTCTGAAACACCTATCTCCTTGATCATCTTAAAGGGTAGAAACGCTTTGGTATCTGGGGCTTATCCTATGGAAGCTCAAGCGATGTGTGCAGCTAACAGAAGTGTGCTGGCCGGTAAGGAAGCTGACAGAAGTGGAGCAGTGAGCTCTGTACATGCTGCTGACTAGAAACTTCCAGAATGACCCCTAGAATCCAGTCGGCTCAACACACCTGCTCTAATATGGCACGAGCAACAGCGACACCTACAGGCCACCACTACAAAGAGAACTGAGGGTCTGGAAATGGTTTCCATCTTCCAGCACTGCATTAAACTGGCATGGTGGTGTAGAGCTGTAATCCCAGCACTGGAGAGGTGACAGCATGATCTGATCAAGGCCATTCTCAGCCACAGTGAGTTCAAGGCCAGCCCGGACCTGCATTTAAATGGGGGTAGAGAGCTTGCTCAGCAGGTAAGGGCACTTGCTGCTCTTCCTGAGGATCCAGGTTCAATCCCCAGCACCTGCTCATCTGCACAGAGCTCTGACTCCAGTCCCGAGGTTCCAACACATTCTTCTGGCTGGTGCAGACATACAACTAGGCAAAAGGCCCGTACTCATAAAAGTATATTAACAGGCAGGGCTAGGAAGATGGCTCAGTGGGTCAAGCACTGCCACAACAGCTTCGAGTGAGTCTGAAGCCCCAACAGTCACAGACCCCTGGTAGGCATGGCAACTGCTTGAAATCCAACAGCTCATGAGGCAGAGACAGATGGAGGATTTACAGGTGGCTATAAAGGATAGTTAAATCAGCTCAGCCTCAATATGTAAAGTGGACAACCATCACGTTACCCATGCACACGTGCATGGACACATGGACACACATGGACACACACACACACACACACACACACACACACACACACATTTACATGCAAGTAAATAATCTTTAATTCTTAAGCCAGAAAAAAAAGACAACTTAGAAGCAAAAGTTTTAATAAAACCATTATGACAAAGACAGAGCCCTTGTGATAGAAATGCATAAAACTTAGGAAATTTCAAAGGGAACTTTCAGAATCAGTTTTAGCCAAGATTCTAGCTCCTTGTCACCTTCAGAACACGGTGTAAATGTCACTGTCATGTGTGGCCACATCATCATAGCTCCTTAAACAGTTAACTGAAAGAGTGAAGCTTATTTGAGCAAAATGAGCAGTGACCAAATGCAGTGGTGCAGACTCCCAATGCCAGCACTGGGTGGTACCGCAGAGGTGGAGTTACGGCCAGCCAGAGTTACAGCACGATCCCGATTGTATCTATGTTTCTTTCAAAGAATGGGCTCGAACCCATGATCCTGTGCCCAATTATCTGATATGAAGGCCACTCCATACTCCTGTTCCTGATTCTCCAACTTCATTTTCCTCTTTAGCTTTTTTCAAAATTACATGCTCTCTTGCTTTAAATAAAGCTGGGTGGTGACACCCGCCTATAAACCCAGGCTCTCCATCACCAAAACCAGAAGCCTGCCTCAGGAAAAAAACAAAACAAAAACAAACAAACAAAAAAAGAACTAGTTGTAACGCAGGCATTAGACACCGGCTAGCTCAGTGTGTTCTGTGTGGGCTATGAAGAGGAGCAATCTGACCTCGTGGCCGCAGCGATGATTCAGAGCCTGCCTCCAGACCTCAGCAAGCCTCGCCGGCCTCTTACTTAGTAACTGGCAGCACTGTCCATTTTTCCTAAGAAATGAACTGTTCCCTGCCCTCCCTGTCCTTGTTCTGTGCTCAGGTCTACCACCAGTACCTGGCTTGACTTGTATTTCTGTATCTTTGCATCAATGTAGTGCTGGAGATGGAACCCCAGGCACTGAGTGGCAAGCAGTCTACCTAACAACCGAGCTAAGTTCACAGCCCCTTTGTTAGTCAATTCTACTGCAAATTATAAATGTGTATTGCTATATTAACTAATATAGTAACATTAATGTTCCGCCTGCTTCCTCTCCTAAGTCAGCCCCCCAGATCCCTGACTGCTGTCCAAATCTTTCCACACACTTGACCATGTTGCCTTCGATGAGACAGGAGCAGGCGCAGTGGTGACCACTATGCAGGAGTCTAGAGCAACAGCACCACAGGTACCTCTGGGCCCAGCACAGTTTCCCAGTGAGACTTTAGACTCTCAGCAGTGACCTTCCCTGAGTGCCCGGTGAGCACTGAGGAGAAACCCATGAGCAGCTGCAGAGGCCTGTAGCTCTGGCCCATAGTCTGAGGTGACTCAAGGCATCCAGATGTGCTTCCATGAGCAACTTCAGTTCCAAAGATCACAGCAAGTCTATCTACACCTGCATTTTTCTTTATCATCAGAGCATTATTTTTGTTGTTGCGTTGCTATGATTTGAACCCAGGACTTCACACATGCCCAGCAACCATTCACAACTGTGTTAAATCCCTCACCTCAGCCAACAATGACCCACTGCCATTTGGAACATTACAAATCATGAACATGAAACTGTGCTATGGTCTCCAGCATGAGGGGTGCCTCGCCCCTTCAATCCCTGCCAGCAAGGGACCATGAGTATTCAGCACTGCTTAGAAGACAGCCTTCGTGTCTCTACTGCAAAGACTTCTTCCTCTCTATTCCGGTTTCCATGTCCCCAGCCTATGATGGCATGTACTTCACTAAGAAGTGATTAGCTGTAATAAAAAGTAATTAGTGACATAAACACTCACAAACCTATCTTTTGCTAAATGTAGCTAGGTTGTGAATATTTAATTTTGAAATTTTGATAAATGAGTATCTTGATTTAGTCAGGGGTCTGGGATCACCGGAGATTAGTCACTGCTGTTCTCAAAGTGATCGTTTATCCAGGGCAAATCACGGTCCTCTTAGGCTTCTTCAGAGCAGCCGCAGGAGTGGCTCAGTGAAGGCAAACCCATGCAGTGTCACTGGAACTTGATACCTTGAGCCAGAGGAAGGGACCTGCTGTAGTTGATGGTGCTGGGGAAGAAGAGAAGGAAGCAATGGCAGTGTACACAAAATATACAATCCTTTCATAACACTAAAAACATCGGTGCTTTACACTAACAACTTACTAGGTGGTAAAACAAATAAACAATATGTAAACAGTATACAAAACAACGTCAGTTCGAGTCCTTAAGATGCAGAAAGTCAAGCATGAGCGGCTGGAACACACATGTCCCCTGTATAGTTTTTCTTCTGGTCATAATATAAGAACATGGATGATGAAACTTATGTTCCATTATCAAGGAAAATAAAATATTCTCCTTTTGATAAGAATATAGTAATTTTTAGTTTTTTTTTTTTTTTTTTCTTTTCCCAACTAGTTACCATGATGCAACTGGAACTTCTCCTGAGAGGAAAAGTATTCTCAGCCAACAAGCTGAGAGAACGCCATAAAGGTAAAACAAGTCCCGGACAGCATCTCCAGAAGGTGGCTTCCTCGGTCACCATGTAAACATCCTTGGCCTCGAGTCCTGCTCATACTTCTAAGCTGGTTCCCTCTCCCCCACTAAGCTTGTAGGCCGGACCCCCAAGCTCCTCTCTTGCTTCACTAGAAAACTCCATCACAGAAAGGACAGCTCCTTCTCTTCATGCTGAGTGACCCAGAGTCCTGCTCCTTCCTACCCCACCTCTGGGATAGAACCCAACAAGGAATTTCATAGTCAGTTGCTATGCTAGACAAGAAGACTGGAAGGTCCATCTTTCACTGGAAATGTGTGGGAGTCACTTTTTGGACTTTTTTCTGAATATCCGGTGGATGGGATGAGTCCCACCATGAGGTCCATTTCTGTCTCCTGTGCCTCTGTACACGGCCTCAACTGCACACATTCCCAGTGACCCCTCCACTGTGACATCCCTCCACTCATCCCATGACCAGCTGTGGACATGTCCCACGTTATGCCGTGCCAATACCGTTTTTTCAGGTTTGGGAGTATTAGTGATCCTTAACCTGTAGTGTAGCACACACGCCAAAAAGAAGGTAGGTGCAGTCTAGAAAAGTAAAGTCAAGAGAAACTGAGCAGAGATAAACCGGAAGCCCGGAGAGCAGCTGCCCATTCCCAAAGCAGACCCTCCTCCCCAGAGCCTTTCCTTACCATGTGGACCTCCGCATGTACTGCTTCCAGGCATCGCTGCCAGACTCCCGGCCGCCGCCAGTGTGCTTCTCCCCTCCTACAACATCAAAGTCATCTCTCACCAGCACTGTCAGAGTGAGACAGGCCACAGCACAGGGCAATACACGCCTATAATCCTACCCCTCAGAGACTGAGGTAGGAAGATTATGAGTTCAAGATCAGCCTGGGATATGTATGCTGAAGTGTTTATTCCCCACAAAAAGAAAAAAGGAAAAATGAAAAAGGAAGAGACGATGGAAGAGGCTGTTGGCAGCAGCAGCTGGAGAGATGCTTGCTGCTTAGGAACACTGGCTGCTCCTGCTTAGGACCCAGGTTCAGTTCCCGGCACCTACAGAGCAACTCACAACCACTGTAACTCCAGTTCCAGGGCACATGGTGCCCTCTTTTTAGCCCCTGCAGGCACCAGGTATGTAAGTATGTACATACATACGTACATACATACGTACATACATACATACATACATACATACATACATACATGCAAACACAGACATAAAAATCAACAAATCTTTAAAAATGTTTAGACAAGAAAAAAAAAGATAGAAGGAAATCAACACAGAGAGCCATAACTAAACAATGCAAAGACTAATGGAGTACTCAACATCAAAAGGGATGTCATCAGAGGCAGGAGGCTCTCTGAGTTACAGCCCAGCCTGGTCTACAGACTAAGTTCCAGGACAGGCAAAGCTTCAGAGAAACCTTTGGGTGGTGGGGGGTGGGGACCCACCAAATAAAAGGATGTCACCAAGCCCCTTCCCTCAAGGTACAGAAATCTATGCTGAAGAGGAAGCAGGGAAATTTTATGAACCAGAGGGTGTGGGTGATCCCAAGCAAAGTGTCTTCCAAACACAACAGAACCAACTCACATATGAACACAGAGACCAGCAACACACACAAAACCTCTACAGGTTCAAAGCAGAAGGGATCCCAGCTCCAAAGCAGGGAAATGAAGACCAGGCCCCACCCCAATCAAGACATTAATTAATTGTGATAGCGGGTGACAAAGAAAAAACCCATCTTCTTCAATAGCATCTTCATCAATGCGGTGCTCAGAAGTAGTTGGCCAAAACAAAGTGAGCTCCACGGGGCTTTCAGGATTTTATTTAGTTTGGGCGTTTTTTTTGTCTTGTTGGCCTTCTGCTTGTTTGATTTTCATGTGTGTGTTTTAAAGAGAGAGGGAGAGAACATAAACTTAGGTGGTAGGAAGGTGGGAAGGCTCTGGTAGGAAATTTAAGTTTTCAATAGTTTGTGTTTTGTTTGGGATTTTGTTGTTTTCTTTTTTCAGTCTACATCTTACTGGCCTGGTAGACAGTCTGGGCCAGCTTCAAATTTATAGCAATCCTTCTGCCTCAGCCTACCAAAAACTGTTTTTTAATTTTTGAATTACATTGATTGTGTGTGTGTGTCTGTCTGTCTGTCTGTGTCCATGTGCATATGTGTTTATGAGTGTTCATGCCACAGCTTGAGTGTAGAGACCAGAAGGCAACCTTCAGGAGGAATTGGTTCTTTCCTTCTACCATGTGGAGATTAAACTCAGATTCTCAGGTCTGATGTAAGAACCCTTACCCTCTAGGCCATCTTGCTGGCCCTACTATGAATAATTTTGAACAAGCAGAACTTAATATATGCACCCCTCAAAAAAACAATCAAACAAACCAAAAAAATTCCACTGAGCATCAGTAACTCGTGGCTTATTAAGAGAGGAGATGAATAGGGCTCGGTGAAGAATAAGACTGAGTATTTCATCTCATGGAGGTAAGATGCTGAAGATACAATGTGAGGAGCAGATAAGGACCTGAGTGGATGCCTGTTGTTCCCATGAGCAGAGACAGTCCAAGGACCCAGTGGCAAGGCCTTCCCCGGTCCAAGTATGCTTGCCCACCAACAGTTGTTGTCCTTTAGGTAAAACTTGTGTGTGCAGAACATTTCAACCATAGTTCCCTCAGCCTGAGAACTGCAACCTGAGACTCCCTCCCACAGCACCTTCCTGTGGAGATTAGCTAACCTGCCGCCTCCTCCTGTCACTACAGGTAATAAATACACTCAGTTTCCAGGCTGCTGCTGGTGTATCTCCTTCAGACTGCAAGGGCCACCAGACCTCAGCGTTTCTGTAAGTTTGCCTGCTCTTCCTTCCTTCCTCTCTTCCTTCCTTTCTTCCTTCCTTTCTTTAAGACTTATTTACTTATTTTATGTATGTGAGTGCACTCTCTTCAGACACACATTAGATCCCATTACAGATGGTTGTGAGTCACCATGTGGTTGCTGGGAATTGAACTCAGGACCTCTGGAAGAGCAGTCAGTACTCTTAAATGCTGAGCCATCTCTCCAGCCCCCTTGCTGTTTCTTCATCATCCTCACCACTCCCCGCCCCCATCACTGAGGTCAATTCCTAAGCCCACTATGCAATGTACTGTTTCCTGGCTTTGATTTGAAGTATTGGTTTTTAACCATTCTGGGTCTGGGATCTTCTGCCTAGAAAAAAATACTGAATTTCCAGGTTAATATATCTTGGGCTACAGGCCCTGATCCAACCTAAGCAAAAGATGAGGACCCTGCTGGGAACTTGAGTTAGGGTGAATGCTCTTTCAGGCATGCTTGATTACAGGTTATTATAAAAAATAAGTTGTACTAAATTGTGTGTGTCTGTCTGTCTCTCTCTCTCTGTTTTTCAAGACAGGGTTTCTGGATGTCCAGGGACTCACTCTGTAGACCAAGTTAGCCTCAAAAATCTGAGATCTACCTTCTCTGACTCCCAAGTGCTCTGCTGGAATTAAAGGCGCGTGATTCCACCTCCCACCTTGTGATTCCATTTCTTGACAAATTTCTAAAGACGAACGCTACTCTTCCTTTCCTGCACCATGCAGAAAAGAAGCAATGAGGGCAGGGGCTCTAATGGGAAGGTATTGGCCTACCATCCATGACACCCAGATTCAGTCCCTAGAACCAAACATAAAGGCATCTTTTAAGAAGGAGAAATGAGTCTCTACATACCAAACGCACCGCCGATCTCAGCCCCACTGGTAGGAATATTGACGTTCACAATGCCACAGTCTGAACCTTTAGGTCTGTGTGTGTGAGGAAAGGATCAATGAGAACACACAGGAAATAAAACCAGAACAGATCAAAGCACAGACACTCGGGCTCACACTGTGAACACGATCATTCACCACGTCAGACTTACACACATGTTCAACAGACTAAGTCATACCCAAGCCAGCGGAAGATTCTGCCCAAATCCTTGGTAAAGATGCTACTTGAAAGTCCCTGTTTTACTTCATTGTTCCAGTCAAAGACCTCTTCTTCATTCTAGACAGGGAGAGAAGACCAGGAGCTGTCAGTGCTGCTGGCCTTACTGTGATCAGGTCAAAGACCATTTCATAAAACATGGTTTTGGTACACAGAAGAAAGCCAAGGGTTAACACTGCCTAAATCTGCTTCTGTCATGGTTTGGGTCTTTTTTTTTTTTTTTTTTTTTTTTTTTAACCTTGAATTTGAAGACATAGAGAACTGGGGCGAAAGTCTCCTTGTGAACAATGGGCGCATCATGGGCAAGACCGGTCACAATGGTGGGTTCCACGTAATTGCCAGGGTGATCCATGACCTTAAGTAGAAAGATGAAGTAAAAAGAATGAATAGATTTTCATTTCATCCTCGCCTACATTTACCAGGAGAAAACAAAACAGCACTTACAGGTAAATTACTTCTCCGAAGCAGCTTCCTACTTGGTATAACTAGTCTAATAGTGACGCTACAGCACACCAAGATCCCTTCCATACAGAGTCCTAGGGACCAACAGAGGCAACCGGGACTGATTCCTCCTGTGTCTCATGCATATTCTGCCTCCATTCCTCAAAGCCCTTTTCCCCTTGTAAGAGCGATGGGGAGAAGAAAAGCAGCTATCTGGACACTTCGCCAGTTTTTTTCAGTGATGCTTGTGCTCAAGAGGAAGAAAGAAACAAGGCTATTAACCTACCCACGCTCTCATTACCTTGCCCCCATAGACCACTGTGCCTCCCTGCTTCTTTGCTTCTTCCACGGCTTGCACAAACATGCTCACTGCCTGTTTGGTATGGAGCGGTCCGTAGAGAATATTGGCTGGGGAGAGAAAAGGGATGCTCTTTGTTTTGCCTTCAGCAACATCATTTTATCATCTCAGTGGCTTTCCAAATCAACAGGCTAACCCTCCATCCTATATCCTCAGTTGAGAGCAGCAATCAGTCATTTTTCCCTGTGAAGGACAAGATGCTTAGCTTGTATCAAGTACATGGTCTACAATACGGCTACTTACTATATAGACCAGGCTAGCCTCAAACTCACAGTGACCAGCTGGTTCTGCCTCTTCCTCCTCCTGAGTGACAGCTTAAAGGCTCATATCACATCTTACAAGCCACTCTGGTTGCTATGGAAGGCAGTGGAAGCCCGGGGACTCATACACTTTCCCTGAGGACGATGGGAACTTGGAAAGGATAGCAGCAGTAAAAAGAAAATGAACTCGGCTATGACCTGATCCAACCAGGATCCCATCCAACCTGGACCTCAACTCTTCCATATGTCAAGTATGAGATCCTAACCCAAGAACACGTATCATCTCAGGAAAGGGCACCGCCACCACCTCCAACTCAGAAAGTCAGAAATAAATGTAACGCCAGCTGTCAAAGGGGAGTAACTTTAAAACAAAAAAACAACGAGCCACTTACGGTCCCAGGGGTTCCCAACACGGATCTGTGAATAGGCATTCTTCAGTCTGTCTACAACTTCATCATGGATGCTTTCATGCAAAAACTATGTGAAGAAAAACATTCAAGAAAATAGCAAAATAAATAAATATACAAGTCTCAAGAGAGTGACTAAAATCCTCAACAGTACTGATTAGTAACAACTAAAATAATACAGTCTCTGAAAGCAAGCTAAAATTATG
Organism: Micromys minutus; assembly: GCF_963924665.1. NCBI lineage: Eukaryota > Metazoa > Chordata > Mammalia > Rodentia > Muridae > Micromys > Micromys minutus. The sequence goes on from NC_137977.1 coordinate 42,426,568, forward strand.
CTTTTAATTATATATTCTCTAATTTTAATATTAACTACATATAAATAATTATTTCTTCTAGGTACATGTTGAAATAAAACCATAAACCATAGCTGGGGATGCAGGTTAGTTGGTCATAAGCTCATTTAGCATTCAAGAAACTCTGGGTTTGACCCTCACCACATAGATTAGGTGTACTAATGCCTGTAAGCCCAGTATTGAAAGGTAGAGGCAGGAAAATCAGAAGTTCAAGGCTATCCTCAGCTACACAGTAAACTTGAGGCTAGCCTGGAATACATAAGACCCTGTCTCAAACAAACAAAAGGCACCAAAACAAAACAAAACAAAACAAAAAAACAGAGTACCATAAGCCATGTCTGTACCAAGCTTCTAAGACCTGCTAAGCTACACAAACCCATTTTTCCTATTTTTGTATAGTATATTAACTTGGGAATATCTGTCCCACACTGCAACTGTGAGTCTCAGTAAATGTGGGACTCATAGTTGAATCAGGACAACCTCAGATGAGTCACCAACAATACTGAGTCTCAGGTTTTTAGGGCTCCAGCCAGCAGTAGAGTAGGATACCAATATATTTCAAGCTATACTTCTTTATTTATATATAGATGAAAAACAGTATATATTCTATATACTGCTGTGTGCGCGAGTGTGTGTAGAATATGTATGTATGTATGTATGTATGTATGTATGTATGTATGTTTAGAATAAATGTAGAGAATAGAGAGAGAGGCTGACTTACCTACCCAATCTCCCACTGTCTGGGTTAGTCTCCCCGTAACAAGTGAACAGTTATTTTGGGAGATAGTGATGGAAAGGATGATGAATGCTGTAAATTTTTTCCCATATTAATCCCTGTCACCATGGAAGTCAATCTAGGCAATGATTAATTGTATTCCTTAATACTTAACATTAATACACAGCATAGCTATAGATATTTTCTCAAAGACTAAAAAGTGGGTCGAGCAGAGCAATGGCTAGCTTTACAGAATTTTACATTCTCCCATGCAATTATCTCATTTTTGAGACATGGTTTCATTATGTAGCCCACACTTATGATGCTTTTGCCAAAGCCTTCCCAGTGGTAGGATTACAGGAATGAGCTGCTACAAGATATAATCACTTCTAATAATCCTTGTCTCTTTCTTGGCTTGGATGTTTCCTGCAATTTAATGTATATGTAAGTTAAAATATAAATTTCTATCATATGAAATTTTTTATTCAGGAAACAATATAAAAAGGATAAGAAAGGTCAAGACTGTACATCAGCCTGGAGAGATGGACTAGAGGGTAAGAGCTCCAGCTACTCTTCCAGAGGACTGGGTTCAGTTCCCAGCACCAACATGGCAGCTCATAACTGTAACTCCTCTTCTAACTTCTGTGGGTACCAAGCACACATGAGATGTACATGCATACATACATACATACACATGCATAAAAATAAATTATTCTTAAGGTCACATTGTCATTTATTATCCACTCTGGTCTGATTTAGAAATCAATCTTACATAACATCTGTTCACAATAATTGTGAATAAAAGAAAATAAACACAAAACTGGTGCCTCATAATTCAATTGCAGTTCTTTAATGTAAAGGAAGTCAGGTTCTGTACCTAAAACTTATTTAGTTCTAGTATTTCGTAGTAGCATTAACTAATAAATAAATAATCAAGGAGCCTCTCTTGAGGAAATGCCTCCATGAGATCCAGCTGTAAGGCATTTTCTCAACTAGTGATCAAGGTGGGAGGACCCTGCCCATTGCATGTGGTGCCATCCCTGGGCTGGTAGACCTGGGTTCTATAAGAAAGCAAGCTGAGCAAGCCAGGGGAAGCAAGCCAGTAACAAACAACCATCCATGGCCGCTGCATCAGCTCCTGCTTCCTGACCTGTTTGAGTTCCAGTCCTGACTTTCTTTGGTGATGAACAGCAATGTGGAAGTGTAAGCTGAATAAACCCTTTCCTCCCCAACTTGCTTCTTGGTCATGATGTTTTGTGCAAGAATAAAAACCGTGACTAAGACAGGGGTGGAGGGTATGGTATGATAATACATGTAATGTGTATGTTAAAGACATTGCCCAGGCTAGACTCAAACTCCTGAGCTCAAAGGACTCTCAGACCTCAACTTCCCAAGTTCTAGGATTACAGGTGCATGTTACCACCTCTGCTCAAACTATACATATTCATAAGAGCATCTGATTTTCAATAAGCCATATAACATTAAGTCAAATCTGAAACTTGAGACGAAAACAAAATGCTTGAAATGTTCACAAAAAAGCAACGCTATTGTTTAGTATTTAGCTTGTCTCATCCCCTAGAAGACATTGGTCATATGCACCATGAAGTCTGACTCAAAGTTTGTACCAGCTCTGAATCCAGCTTCTGTAAACTGGTTGCAAGCCCACTGCAGCTAAGGGTGGGTTAACATCTGCCACCACCACAGAAGTAAAGGAAACCTACACATTTGCCACTCATATTTAAGGAATAACACTTCTATGACTCCTACCAAGAAAATTCATTAAACTGAAGTTTAAAAGCAGAAGAGGTCATTCATCAGTTAAAGGGCTCTTGCTGCTCTTTCAGAAGACCCAAGTTTGGTCGCCAGAGCCTACACTGGGCTGTTCACAACTGCCTGTGACGCCAGCCCCAAGAGACCCGATGCCCCTTGGCCTCCGAGGGCACCTGCCCACAACACACAGAGCATGCAACAGACACACACACACCTACAAGGAAAGAGAAAGGGCGATCTTAGGCATGCGTGTGGACACACTCACCAGTCGCCTCACCGTCGTACACCTTTGGCCAGCTGTTCCCACGGCGGCAAACAGAGCCGATGGAAGAACCAAGGTGAGGTCTGCGTCCTCGAATGCTTAACAAAGTACAAATGTGTGCCATCAGTGTGCAGTAGGCAAGGCATTTCTAAGCAGTAGAAAACTGTGCTTTAGGAAATACAGAGATATCGAAAGGATCGTCTCAAAACTGAAGACTCATAGTACGGATACACATCTGAAGGGAAATCCACACTTTATCTCTAGAGAAGAGTATATGACAGAGCAAGGGGGGTTCCGAACTCTACCCAGACACATGGGGGAAACTGAGGATCAGCCGTACCTTCTATCTGTTTTGGAGACCCCTTGCTACTTCCTTCATGAAGACCCACAAGCTCTGCCACCATCTGAGTGCTCCTTTGTTCTAGTCCACCCCGCACCGCTACAAAGCTAGGGGTTGCTACATGAGACAGCCGGCCCCCAAAGCTAGCCTCAGAAGGAGAAAGGGACAGTCTTTGTATGGCTAACCTTTACAGGGGTGGTTTATTACTTATCCTCCTTGCCTTCTAGAGTCTTACAGCTACTTTTCCACCTGAGCCATCACCTGTCTAACCTGAGCATCCTCCAACTAGGAGGATGGAAAAGAATGCATCACACACACACACACACACACACACACACACTAGACTTTCTATCCATTTCCGTGACTTTTTTTTAAAGATTTATTTATTTATTATATATAAGTACACTGTATCTGTCTTCAGACACACCAGAAAAGGGTTTTGGATCCCATTACAGATGGTTGTGAGCCACTATGTGGTTGCTGGGATTTGAACTCAGAACCTCTGGAAGAGCAGTCAGTGCTCTTAACCACTAAGCCATCTCTCCAGCCCCATTTTTGTGACTCTTTAATTCCACTATTTACTTCCTCCCGGTTCTGGGGACCAAATCCAGGGTGTGCACTTCTGAGGCTTTGTGCTGTGGCCTCGCCAGGTCTCAGAGCACAGTGCTCTCTCTAAGCCCTTCCTTCCATCCTTTGAGACAGAAGGCATCATCATGCTGTGCTGCAGATGAAGACACTATGGCTCTAGAAGCTGCATAGCAGTTAGGGAATTAGCTCTGCAGTATAAGGGCATGTGCTGCCCTGGAAGAAGACCCGAATCTGGTCCCCAGCAACCCTGTCAGGCACCACACAACCACCTAACTCCATCTCCAGGGAATCCTATGTTCTCTTCTGGTTGCTCAGGTACCCACAATCACCTACACACACACACACACACACACACACACACACAAAATCTCAAAAAGCAAAAAAGAAAGTTGTCCCTTCCAAACAAGAAAGCCCCCAGTATGCAACTAAATGTCAACTTTGTGTATCTGAAACCTAAAGAAATCAGCAAGTCACTTGGAAAACAATTGATTGTTCTAGAAAAAGACATAACCCGTTTCTAGAAAACAAGAGAAGAAAAAGCATAAAGAAGTAATTCCATGTTAGAGACAACACAAGTCTCATGCCCACATTCAAGGGCCCAGGTAACATTTTCCCAACACCAGCCTGGCTTCTTCCCAGCTCCATCTTCCTTTCAGACAAGCTCATGTCCTAAAGATGGGAACTGGGTCCCAGGCAGAGAGCATGCGAAGGGTGAGCTCCTATGCAGGTACTAGATGTTCAATGCCTGCAGAAAGCAAAGCCAAATAGGGTAGCCTTACCAATAATGGCATTGTTTCCTCCAAGTTCCAACAAGCTTTTCCCTTTAAAAGAAAAGAGACATGGTTAATCCCCACTCGGTGCTCAGGGTATACTATCTCACAGTAGGGCCAGCCCAGTTATCTTTTCGTTTACTTCTGATTAATAAAGCAGCTTGGCAATGATATTGATGGCAATTACATCACTGTACCGTGGCTATGTAAGAGAAATTATTCTTGGGAACCACCCTGAAAGTGGACATGAATCACACACACTTTCTACATGTGGGAACATTACGCAAACAGCTGCTGCTGGCGGCTTTGGTCAGAGACACTGCCTTCTGTGGGGTTCGGCTGTGACTGTTGAGACTCATAACTGGTCAAAGCACTGAGAAGCAATGATCATGGAAAAGAGGGAACTCATGGGGTCCTTGGGCTTCCTGAGGACTTTATACATAGTTAATGGTTGATGGAGAAAGGAGATATTTTCTTCAGAGGTATAGCGACTGGTACAGCATCTGTACGCCTGTAAGCAAACCCTCACTCTCAATCCTTTAAGCAACCTTAATGAAATTAATTCACTAGGGGCCCGCCAAGATAGTCCAGCAAATAAAGGAGCCTGCAGCCAAGCCTAAATTCAATCCCCAAGACCCACGTGGTAGGAAAGAACTGACTCCTGCTAACTATCTTTTCACCTCTACATGTGCAATACACACACACACACACACACACACACACACACACACACTGATGCATGCATGTTATAAAACCTGACAAAGTTTTTCTAAAGGTACTCAGCGGGTCTCGCTCACACACACACGAGACATCAATGAAGGAAGGAGGCTAGTTAGGAGAGGGAAGGTGCAAATGTAGGAGACACAGAGAAAACAATGGGTGGGTAATCCCTGCATGTGAGTCCACCACTGTGGATTGGTGTTAAGGTGATACCTGATTGGACAGCGGAGAGGTAGATGGAGAAAAGGTAGGAAAACGGAAGAGGAGATGGGGAAAGCAGACCTGGATCCTGGTGGCCATAATTGGCATTAGGCAGAATTGACTATTTTAAAGGGATTTTATAGGTCTTTTATCTCTTATAGAAGGGTGGTTTGTATCTTTGTCTATTGGATGTAATCTCACTGTGTAGAGGGCTTGTGAATTGAGAATTTAATATATAAACCTGTATGAAAAGCTATCAGGCCTGAGAGTCGTGTTTGTGCTGGGCAGAGGGGTAAAGAAACACGCCGGGGCAGAAGCACCAGGGCAGGTGGAGTGAACCGTCTGGGAAGGGAGTCTCATGGAGAGAGTGTAGCTTGTGAACCGAGTGACAGTCTGGCTCCACGCTAGAGCGGTGTCCTTGGAGTGAGACCACGGTGGCCAATAAAGAGATAAGCCTTTCCATTTTTAATATTTACTGTAACACACCACGATTATTTAATCATTCAGTGTTGAATATATTAATTATTAGTTATCAGTTTTATTTCACTATCTACTCATGTCATGTTAAAAGGTGTGACCAGCAGGGCTCTTGACTCATGATACCAACTCCCTCCCATTCCAGAGTTATCACAGAACTCTGAGCATGGCTCATCTCCATCTCCCTGTATGCAGAAGATCCGCCTCACTTTTATGGCTATGTGTTTTGTTCTGCTCTTTTGAATGTGTTTCCTCCAAGGTCACTTACATGAAGTATCAGGACCCTGACACAGGAGAGCACATTCTCAGCACCAGGGCTCTGAAGCAGCTGAGCATCCAGTGGTCAGGAAATACGAAAGCTATGGCTGCTATCTGCAAAGCCTCTGAGACGACACCAGCTCCAGCTTCTGGGGCAGGAACTGACTTACTGACAGCTCACTGCCCACAGCACAGCAGTACACTAGGTGCTAAGAAGAAACAGAAGATTCTGCCGTCCAGAAGACAGCACTTTCTCTTTCCTGGACGAAAGTGATATTTAGCTAAAGGGAGACAGCCTGTGCACACTCCCAGTAACTGCTCTAATCTCCCTCCTGACAATCCGCAGCCCCCTCCAAAACAAAAGCGCCTATCACTTAGGAGAGCCAAATGCATTCAGGAGTTTACAATTCTACTCCGACACTTACACAAGAACAAAGTCCTGTTCTGTGTAAGGGGATGGTGAGGGGGCATTAAACTGCCCCCCACCGTGAAGAGGCATGGATGAAGATGAGAATCAATTCTCTGAGTTATTGTACACATGACGTGTTTATTGAAACCTACTAGCCATTTCTCAGTTATTGTTTCTCTTAATTTAGTGTGTACGTGTGTGTGTGTATAGATGTGTGTGTGTGGGGGGGGGGAGAGGGAGAGAGAGAAGAGAGAGAAGAGAAAGAGAGAGAGAGGAGGGAGGGAGAGAGAGAAGAGAGAGGAGAGAGAGAGAGAGAGAGAGAGAGAGAGAGAGAGAGAGAGAGAGAGAAAGAGAGAGAGAGAGAGAGAAAGAACTGCACAAGAGCACACATCACAGCATGCATATGGATGTCAGAGGGGATAACTTTGGGGAGTTTGCTCTTTCCTTCTTCCTTGTTCATGAGGTAGAGTCCCCCGTTATTTCAGCCACTGAGATATATAAGTGAGCTCCAGGTGATTCTCCTGTCTCTCTCCCATCTCACAGTGGGAATGCTGGGACAACAGCTGCAAGCCACCAGCTTCTTTACATGGCTTCCAGGAATTAAACTCAGTTATCAGGGTTGCATGGTAAATGATTTTCCCTCCTGAACCATCTTGCCAGTCCACACTGCCCATTTCTGAATTGCATTACATGTGGCTGGAATGGAGCTCAGTGTCGGAGCACTTGTCCCATACAAACCTTACAGCATTTGTCTTTACACTGTTGAGCTTTTAGGAGTTTCTATAGTCCATGCACACCTTTAATCCCTGTAGGAAGCAGAGGCAGGTGCATCTCTATGAGTTCAAAGCTAGCCTGGTCTACATAGCAAGTACAGTCACATAATGACATGCTATCTGAAGAAAGAACTTTCTATTCTAGACACATGTTCCATATCCAAGAACTGACTCGCAAACATCCTGGGCCCTTCTGTGGGCTGTTCTTTTCCCTTTCTTTCTCTGCTCTATTGTGAAGCACAGAAAGTTTTTTGATGAAGTTTAATTTAACTCTTGTTACTAGTTCTATTTGTGTCTTGGGCATCATTTAAGAAACCACTGCCCAACCCAAGGTAACAAAGTCTTATTTCCTAGGTTTCCAAAAATTTAGTCTTGGCTCTTACTTACATTTAGGTCTTGTTTGGTTGGTTTGGTTATTTTTAAAGATTTACTTACTTTGTGTATATGAGCACACTGTAGCTGTTTTCAGACACACAAGAGATCACTGAATCTCCTCACAGATGGATGTGAGCCACCATGTGGTTGCTGGGAATTGAACTCAGGAGCTCCGGAACTCAGTGCTCTTTGCTGCTGAACCATCTCTCCAGCCCCCACACTGAGGCCTTTTGATCTACTTTTAGTTATGTTTGGGGTTTAAAGTAAGACAAAGACAAATTCCATACTAATTCATGTGGCTATCTAATTGTACAAGCACTATCTGTCAGGAGACTGCTCTTATACACTGAAAATGTCTAGCAACTTTGCTAAGGAAAACAAAACAAAAGCACCCACTAGCAATAACTGTGTAGGTTCCCCCTGATCTGTAACTCTGTAGTAATTGTAAAAACAGAAAACATGACTGATCTTTTTCAAAACTGATTCAGATACTCAGGGTTCTTTGCATTGCCATTGGGATTTCCCTGATGGCTGATGTTGACAGCAATTACGCTGAGGTCATAGGTCACCTGGGAACAACTGGCATCATCTTTTCGTTTACTTAGGTCCTAATGTCTTACATAGGTACCTATCACAAAAGACTAACTCTCCTTCAAATTTAAGTGTCAACATTTTATCCTTTTGATATCACCATAAGCAGAATTTTCTAAATTTCATTTTCATTTGCTACAGACAGAAATGTAATTTTGTAAAGTTAACCCCCCATTCTATAACCTTACTGACATTACTATTTATCTTGTTGAGTTTTTGTTTGATTTGTTGTGTGTTAGTGTTGGGGTTTGTTTGTTTGTGACAGGGTCACTAGTCCTGGCTGGTCTGGAACTCACTACATAGACCATGCTGGCCTTGAATTCGGAGGTCCACCTGCCTCTTACTCTCAAGAGCTAGGATTAAAAGAGTATACCACCAGACCCTGCAAAAACCCTTCCAGCTATTGTACACTGATTCCAATCCTCAGCATAAAGCCAGCACTTACCAAACCTCTCCTGCACCATGAGGGCCACCTGCTTCCCCACCTGAGTGCTCCCAGTGAAGGACAGCAGGTTCACGCGCTCATCTCTGGCCATTGCTGTGCTGCAGGGAACAGAAAGGGTCACCCAAGCAAAAACACCTAGAAACCATGGTACCTGACAGTATCAGCAAGAAGCGTGCTATGAGCTCTTGGCAGGACAGTCAAAGTTACACGGAAGTCTATCCCAAGAGCACGAGGTAATGAAACAAACTCTTTGCAAGCAGAGCCAGCCACGCAGAAAGCTGGCTGACCTGTTCTGTGAGCTATGTGACAGCCCTTTAGGAAGCCTCCTTAGTTCATGAAGAAGGTTCTTCCTGTACTGAGAAGGAACCAAAATAATATGTCCCTAGTGTTGAGGAACACCAGGTGCTTTCACACTCATTATCTGTAATACAATTACTTTAAGAATAGCCAGACCAGGCTAGAGAGGTGGCTCAGTGGTTAAGAGCACTGACTGCTCTTCTAGAGGTCCTGAGTTCAATTCCCAGCAACAACATGGTGGCTAACAACCATCTGTAAATGAGATCTGATGCCCTCTTCTGGTGTGTCTGAAGACAGCTATAAAATACTCATATATAAATTAAATCTTAAAAAAAAGAACAGCCAGACCTGGGGGGGATCAGCTGCTCTTCCAAAGGACCCAGGTTTAATTCCCAGACCCCACTCAGTAGCTTACAGCCCTCTATAACTTGGTTCCAGAGGACCTGACACTCTTCTAGGCATGCAAGTAGTATATATGCAGGCAAAACACTCATAAACATAAAAATAAATCTTTTACTTAAATGAAAAGAACAAGCAGCCCTAATGGCACAAGCCTGTAATCCCAGCTACTTGGGAGACTGAGGTAGGAAAATCACACATTTGAGACATGTCTGGACTACAGAATGAGTTCCAAGCCTTGGGGACAACTCAGAAAGGCATGACCTCAAAATCAAAATCCTCATGATTACTTCCGACCGCCCCAGGAACCCAGACAAGATGCACTGTCCTTGAAGCTAGGGAGGTAGCTTGCTTCATCGCATTCAGGTGTGGCGGGCTATGCCATAGTTCTAGAAGCTGAGCTGTGAAGGCAGGAGCATCAAAAGTTCAAGTCACCTGCGACCTGGAATTTTCCACAACCAGTCCCTCCCTTTAACTTCGTTTTCTTATCCATAAAACTCTCCCCGTGCCCCACAAAATACACAATCCTTTAAAAATTAAAAGCTCTCTAGGCTTTCTAGCTGGTTCTGAGAAGCGTAGCTCAGGGACTATGCGTTTGAACTTCTGTGTTTGCAGCTGTTTGTGCTTCTGTTCAGGGCGAGCAGCAGGACAGCCCTGCACTGACCTGCAGACTGGACAGCTTGATCTAACCCCTCAGATAAAGCTCCTCAGGTTCAACCCACAGTCTTGAGGGTCCGCATGACAGGCAGCTGTGCTTAGCAAGGGTCTACATATGCTGCTGAGCTGTGACAAGGCCAGCACAAGGATGCCCAGAGTTCAAGAACAAGTGTAAGCCAAACAATACAACACTCATGTTTCAGTGACATCTTAAAACACTTCAGCGGGGAATATGGGGTTTGGCGAGTAGAGAGGGAAGAAGATAGGTTGTCTAATATCCTCATTATAGGAACAAAGACAGAAGAGCCTAAGATTTTAGACCATCATGGTGACAGACTTGACACCTAGGGAACCTAACTGGTCAAAGTCCAAGCTGGTTTAAAAAAATCTTTCATGATGATCCAGAGAAATTTTAGCCAGTTCCAGATTCAAGACGCTGTAACCTCTTGAAGTAAAAGAGTCACAAAAAAAAAAAAACCTAATATTCTATGATTCCATTTACATAAAGTGGCCTCCAAAGAAAATTCATAAAGACAAAAAGGACATTAGTGATTGAGGACGATTTCCCATCCGAACCAATTGGAAATGGATGTGGGTGGTGTGTGCAGTTTCTTTCCAGCACGATCTAAACATCCTGGAATAAGACAGCAATAGTTACAGCGCACTGAATATTCTAGAACTGTGGTCCCCAACCCTCCTAATGCTGTGACCCTTTAATACAGTTCCTCATGTTGTGGTGACCATATTTTTTTTCTACTTCATAACTGTAATTTTATGAATGTCATGAATCGTATACAAGTATCTGATATGCAGCATATCTGATATGTGACCACTGTGAAAGGGTCTCAAATTACAGGATAAAAATGAATGTTCTAAAAGCTACTCAACAGGAGCTGAGGGCATAACTCGGTGGGAGAACCCTTACCTAGATAGCATATACAATGCTTGGAACAAAAATCCAAGTGGTACAGTTTCAAAGGTTTTTATGAATCTTCCGGTAGTTAAAACAATGCTTCCTAGCTATGGTGTCAAACTTGCTGAGCTGAGAATGGCCTTGAACTCTGGTCTTTCTGCTCCCACCTCCAGCGTTCTGAGATTATAGACATGTGTCACCACACCTGGTATATTCAGTGATGGGAACTGAACCCAGAATTTCAAGTGTGCTAGACCCTCCATTTCCTGGACTGCATCCCCAGCCCCACCTTACAGTCAGCTAAGGAAGAGACAATAGGCTAGGTTCTTAGGCAAGGGGTGTGATGTCACAGCTTTGCTTTATGGGTCTCTGGATAAATCAAGTATCAGGAAATTATTCACCCAAAATATAAACACTGATAATTTGGTTAGGTCAGTAACTAAAACCCAAGTATTCCTTAGGAAGCTTACGCACTAGCAAGTGCCCAGCAGGTCTACATTATTAATGGCCACAGAGGCAGCCTCGCCTCCTTAGCTGCACTGGGTTTGGTTACTGTGGTAGAAGATTCCCACCAATCAACCCAGGGCCCTTCAACAAGAGGATGCTCTTCATCCATTTACCTACCCGATATCTGCTCCACCACAAGTCAGGGAACAAATGGCTCCAGGCAGCAGGTTGTCCTCCAAAACCTTGGCTATGATCCTAGAAAGGAAACAGCAGATCTGCTCAGCCACTCCACATCTTTATAAATGAGAAATAATTCCTTATCACAGGACTTCCCTTTTCAACTGACTCTTCAAGCACTCAAACCTGGGTTTTTCCTCACGGATTACAAATAAGGTTTACAGACACAAGCAGAAGCCTGCATTTAAAATAGAGTGTTAAAGGGAAAAAATGTATAGAACATCATTAGGAGATATAAAAGCATTGCTTGGGTGGTTAAAAAAGCATTTAACTATGAAGACACATCTGAGTCAGTATGACAGATTGAAGGCTGGGGCATACTCCTCAGTGAAGTACATGGATGAAGCCTTGCTTTTTCTTCTTGTGTCCCTAACCACACAACCATTACAACAGTAAGGAAATTCAAAAGGAATAAGATGCAAAAGATGAGGAAATGTAAAGAGACTGCACAAACAAACAAGGTGTTTGACTACGCCCTCGCATCTGCTCACACACAGAGGCAGCAAAGGGAAGCAGGGCTGTTTAGCTCGGTTGACAGTATTTGCCTAGTGAAGCCCTGGGCTCAATCTCTAGTACTGCATAAACCAGGAGTGCAGGAGCATGCCCGAAATCCTAGTACTTTGGAGGTAGAGAAGGAAGGATCAGAACTTCAAGCAAGTTCAAGGCTGGCCTGGACCACAAGGGACCGTGTTCTCCCACCTCCCTTTCCCTGGAAAAGGAAGCGATAATGGATGAAAGGAAGCCAGACATGGTGGCACATGCACTTTGGAGGCGGAGGCAGGAGGATGCAGAGCTTGTGGTCATATTCAGTGTGTAAGAAATGTGAGGTCAGTCTGGATATAGGAGGACCTGTCTCAAAACACAAAACTGAAGCAAAAATGGATGGAGTGGGGAGGGGAAGAAGTCTCTGAAGCCCAGGATGTTACCATGGAGATGTACTGACTTATATAACCCTGAAGTAGTACAGGGCTTGTGTCTGCTGGCTTCAGTCAGAAAACAGCAATATCTTACATGCCCAAAAGGCCTGTGCACATGAAAATACTTTCTCCTTCAATCGAAGGGCTGCAGTTAAATGAGACCGAGGTTACACACTGCCTAACTCTGGCTGTGAACTGTGAAAAATGGCTGAACTAGCCAGGCATGGCACGTGTACTAATCAGTTCTCACTGCTTTGTTAGTGGTCTGCTCACCTGACAGTTAAGATCTCCACGGTAGAGCCCTTGCCTAGCATATGTAAGGTCCTAAATTCACCAGGGGTAGAGGGTTTCTCAGCCATACACTTGTTGGACAATTATGAAATAAATACAATCCCTATTTCTTTTCTACTGCAGATGTTTTTATTTTTCAAGTGATAAGATGCCAATAGCTGGCATCCTTCCAAGCAGGTAAATGAAATTACATGGCTCAGAAAGAACTACATCAGGCTGGAGAGATGACTCAGTGGTTAAGAACACTGAGTTCAATTTCCAACAACCACATGATGGCTCACAACCATCTGTAATGGGATCTGATGCCCTCTTCTGGTGTGTCTGAAGACAGCTATAGTGTACTCATATATAATAACTAAATTAAAAGAAAGAAAAAGGGAGCTACACAAACTGCCTGCCAAGATACTAAAGTCTTACTGCCAAAGAAAAAAGTTCCTGCTCACTATGCAAACACACTTCCCCACCATTAAAAACAAAAAACAAACAAAAAACAAAAAAAAAAAAACTCCTGCCTGATGGTGGTTATGCAAACTTTTAATCCCAGCACTCGGGAGATAGAGGCAGGTGATCTTTGTGAGTTTGAGCCCAGTTTGGTCTACAGAGAAAGTTCCAGGACACAGAGGAACCCCGTCTGGAAGGAAAAACAAAAGCATTCAAGCACACATACACATACACCAGTGCCTGTCAATCATCCCTGGCAAGATATGTTATACCAGGAAAAATAAAGCCTGTATACACACATACTTACTTTGTGACAGCTATACTAACGAGGGAAGTTGTTGGTGCTCCTTTCCTAGAGACATTTAGGAGAGACAGAGAGAGAGAGAATTAACTTGAGGAGAGGCAAGTACCTTTTATTTCAAAGAAAAACAAACAAAAAAAAAAAAGTTATAGAGAAAGCTTCTAATTAGACAACAAATGACACTAGTAACTGAAATGGAAACCTATCCTTCAGGAGGTGTCTCAGGGATGAGGAAACCTCACATAGTAACCCTGCTCCAAATGATGCTGAGCGCAGCTGCTGCAGGACCAGAGGAACTGTTACGGAAGGGAGGGGCACTGTTGACTACATAACTAACATACGGGGTTTCAGCGCTGGGTGATCGTTAATTAGGATTGTCAACTTCATGGGACTAAGCACGGCCTTGGACAGTGCTGAGACACATAGCACTAGAAATTAAGTGTGGTTAAGAAAGGGCTTCCAGAGATGATTAACTAAAGGGGAAGACCCACTCCAAATGTGGGGAGCACCATCCCATGGCTGGACTCCTGGACTGAATAAAAGGAGAAACGGAAGCCAGATGAACAACAGTGGTTTCTTCTTCTGACTGAACGGATATGAACAAGTTGGTCCCACCACCACACTGGCTCCGCCATGATGGAATCCATGCTCCCCATCTCCTCCTGTAACCCAGAATACACCTTCTTCCCTTAAGTTGCTTCTTATCAGGCAGTTGGTCATAGCAATGAGTAAGTGCAGACAGAATGCACAGGTTCCTTTGGCAAAATGGTACCAAATCATTAAGCCTTCAAAGTACACTGTGTTTTATATTCTATTGAGGGCATTACTTAACACTAATAAATTTGGCTGGGCACACTGCTGGGCACATGTAATCCCTGCGCTCAGAGGGGTGAGGTAGTAATATGGTGTGAGCTACAAGAGTCAGATCCTGTCTCAATCAATCAATAAAAGCCTGGAGATGGTAGCCCATGCCTGTAATACCAGTCCTTAAAAGGTAGAAGCAAGAGTTCAAAGTGTTCTTCTAAAAAAGAAAGAGGGGCAGAGGGAGAAAGAATCAATCAATCCATCTGAACTGGGGGCAGTTCTATGGACAACTGAGCCATTAGCCTATGGAACCTACCACCAGGTTCTCAAGTGTCAGAACGAAGGTACAACTTAAAGTAAGAACAGCTGGCAGGGGAAGGAGCCACTACTACATCCAAACATGTTGCCAATGGTCAAATACAAATTAAAAACAAGTCCAATGTGCACACGTGACTTAATGTATTCATTAGAGTTTGGAAGACACTTCAAAGCATCTAAAGCCCTTTCACAGGGCAGAGCAATGGCTCTGGCTATTTAATCACCTCCTTACAATGAGACCGGAGAATGACAACTTACCAAAGGCAGACATTCCCTGTGATCAGAGCTATGGCATTGTTCCAGCCAAACACAGCCACGGGGAAATTGAAGGCAGTGATGATTCCCACCAGGCCTAACGGATTCCACTGTTCGATGAGAGCATGACCAGGTCCTAAGGAGTATAAATATTCACTTGGTATTTGTTATGAATAAAATCCTAAGCCGTTTCTCTTCAGACCAAAGAATATTCCTGATGCTTCCAAGGATTACCTCACAGAGCCAAAGAATTAAGAACATATTGTATAATGTAATGTGTTCATTACTACACTTTACCTCATACCTCAGGAGCTGCAGAGGTAAGGGCATTATGGATCCCATTTGGAAGATAGAGACATGTCATGAAAGAGTAGGAGGTTTCCCCCAAGAGATGTGAACACAGAGGGTAACATATAAACAGGACACAGACACGTGATTCTCAGGTCCGTGATCTTCATGTTGTCGCTTGACCTCTCTAACCTCAAGACAAGAAAGCTCATGTTACAGGCTCATGTTGGATGGATTACAAAAACGTCATTCACTGTAAGGAAATGAAAAGTACGAGTAGAAATGTTTATATTTTGGCAGATGTGGTTCATTTGGCAGACTGCTTGCCAGGCATATACAAAGACCTGGTTCAGATCCCTAGCACAGCATAAGCTAGGTATGGCGGCTCATGCCTGTAATCCCAACATTCAGGAGGTGGAAGCAGAAAGATCAACTGGGGGTTTTTCTCAGCTCTATGGCAACTTCCAGCCCAGCCTGGAATAGATGAGACACCATATATAAAAAACAAACAAAACCCCAAAACTCATATTTTATTGCAAACTTTAAAGCTAATCCCACAAAGGCTTGTTTTAATCGACAACTGGCCGGGTTGTGAAAATCAGAGCCAAGAAGCGTTCACAGACCTGGTCAAACATACATACTGTCACACACAGGAAAGTGACACTTGTCATCACTCACACTGGACGTGGGACCAGTAACCAGCATCCCAACTCCCGCTGGAACAAAGTCTCTCACAACAGGGGTCTGTGGTCCCTGCATGGTTCTCCCATCCTCAACTTCATGCAGGCCTCTTCCCCACTCAAAGGATTCTACCACTGTCCTTCAAGGCCTGGGGTACTTCCCAGGGAGGGCATACCTGGGACAGAATGTCCCCTACACATTTACAGTCCTTTCCTCTAATTGGCATGCTCTATCATAGCTACCAATCTCTGACACTGCCCTCGATCCTAAATCATAATGTGGCCAGAGGGCCACAAAACTCGGTTCTCTTCTTCCACTCTGTGGGTCCCAGGAATAAAACTAAAGTTGTCCGCCAGCATCCTGCTAGGCCATCTCGCTGGGCCCACAGAAGAGTGCTTGAAGCTCTGTATCATGGCACCAAGCACTTAGCTTCACCGACTCCAGGCTTACTTTCAGAAGGCAAGGTGGGTCCCCCGATCATCCTCGACAAGCCAGCAGCATAGTCGCAGACGTCCACGTACTCCTGAACCTCTCCTATTCCTTCCACTAAGATTTTCCCCATTTCCAAAGACACCTAAAAATATAAAAATCCAAGCAGAATTTCCCAAGCAGAATTTGTATATTAAACATTAAGCTGAGGACAAAAATAAAATGTTTCATGTAGGTAATAAACTAAGAAAATCTTTTCTTCTGAATTTTTTACTTGCTTTTTTGTCTTATTTTTTTTAATTTATTTATTATATATAAGTACACTGTAGCTGTCCTCAGACACACCAGAAAAGGGATCAGATCTCATTGCAGATGGTTGTGAGTCACCATGTGGTTGCTGGGATTCGAACTCAGGACCTCTGGGAAAGCAGTCAGTGCTCTTAACCACTGAGCCATCTCTCCAGCCCTGTCTTATTTTTAATATATTGTTTTTTATTAATTCTTTGATAATTTCATTCATGCATATAATCCACCATGCTTTGATGACTTTTAAACTAGGTACTTTTTTTTTTTTTTTTTACTTTTCTATCATTCCTCTAAAAGAAATGAATTTCAAAATTTATTTTTCTTGGCTCGGCAGATGGCTAAGAGCACTGACTGCAATTCCCAGCAACCATCTATTGTGAAATCTGATGCCATCTTCTAGCACACGAGTATACATGCAGATAAACCACTCATACACATAAAACAAATAAACCTTTAAAGAATTGTTTTTCTTAAAAATCAGAATCTTAGGACACACCTATAACGTTAATCTTTTTAAATCTGATTCAACGTAGTAGGGCAAGGAAACACACAGAACTCCAGCAGTTAGGAGTCTGAGGCAGAGGGATCACTTGAGCCAAGGTTAGACAACACAGCAGAAACCTCAGTCTCAAACAAAACAAAATGCATGTATGTGAACTCTTGACAGACTATTCTTGACTGATCTTCAACACATCACTAAAAGACTTCAGAAATACTTTACCAGTCTTCCCAGTAATTGGATCTTCTCCCGCAAGGCATCTCCAATCTTTCTGACTATTTCTCCTCGCTTTGGGGCAGGAATCTAAGAAAAGAGTGGAATTTTGATGTCAAACCCTATGTCCATATCTACCAGTGTCAGAAGTGAACCGCAGAAGAACAGACTGGATCTACACTGCAAGAGGCTTTTTGGGTCGCTGTGAAACGGCTAACATCCCTGGAGCTACGTCTTCTGGGAAGCACAGACAAAAACAGCAATGAACAGTTATGAATCATCAAAGACCTAAAGACAAACATTAAAAGAGAGAAAAGGAAACAGATACAGGGGGAATAAATCTAAGCTCAGACCCATGCTGAATCTGGAAAGATGGAAAGAGCTGGCCAAGAAATACAGAAATAATTGTGCAGAGTAAACGGGCTAGTTGGCAAGGCCAGTACCTCCACAGCTAGAGGCTTTAAAGAGAGGGAATCTCAACTGGGCATGGTGGTGCAAGCCTTTGATCCCAGTACTCAAGAGGCAGGCACAGGCTGATTCCTGAGTTCAAGACCAGCCTGGTATATATAGGAAGCCCCAGGCCTGCCAAAGTTACAAACTCAGATTGTGCCTCAACCCACCCCCCAGAGCTGGGATTGGGTGGAGAATCTCACCCCGGGGGCAAGTGAAACCTTTTATGTCTTAAGCACAGGACAAAGTGCTTTGCTCTATCTTTCAACATCTCTGTTTGCTGGAGAGTGGAACCAGAGAGCTCAATTTAAAACAGAGTTGCATAGCATTCTAGCATTCACAAAGTCCTTGGTTCCCCCGACCAGAACACTGCAAATCTGGGTGTGATGCTGTACAATGTCATCCCAGCACCTGGGGAAACACAGCATAAAGTTCAAGGTCATCCTTAGCTACAAAGCTAGTTCTAGGCCAGCCCTAGCTTCATGAGATGTGACTTTAAAAATAAAAGTTGAGAGAGCCAGGAAGCTTGGTCTTAGCACTGCAGTGGGACAAGGGGACAGGAAACGACCATCGATCTGTTTGGAAAGAAGAACTGACAGGCACACTAACAGAACAGAAGGGGGAATAAGGAAAATGGACAAGAATGACTCTCTCAGGTCTCTTCCTTGAAAGCTACTATAGCAGTTAATGCAGAAGTAGGTGGACCCCTAATTTTGAGGTTAAGTTGGTCAAACAGCAGTTTCCCAAGCAGTAAGGGCTTCACAGAGAAATGCCATCACAAAATAATAATAATAATAATAATAATAATAATAATAATAATAATAGAAAGAAAAGCTGGGTATGGGGCTGTCATGGTAGCTGAGGAGATCAGGACTCCTGCTGCCAAGGTTGACAACAATTCCCAGGATCCACTTCATGGGAAGAACCTACTCCTGAAAGTTGACCTTTAATTTCCACACACATGCTACAAACACACGCACACACAAACTAACCAACTAAAAATGAATACTTCTTTGGAAAAAAGACAAAGAAAAGCTAAGTACACAGACAACTGAGGAAAAGGGCAGGGTTTGTAGTTGAGAATGAATATAGGCAATGTTAATATGGCCTGTGACACAGTGACACAACGTCCCCAGTCATGACTGCAACCCCTTTAGCTATCCCACGCCTCTCTTTCAAAGGTAGCTACAGGAAACTTCATCTGCATGCACACACCTGCAATCTCAGCATGCACAAATAAATGAGGAAAGAAAGCACCTCCTGTGGATCATAGGCTGGAACCCCTCTCCCCACCCTGCCTCTTAACAAGCCTCCCATTCCATCCTCCAGAGCCTCGCTGAGCTGCAAGCTGCAGACTCCACTTGGCTCCCTTTCCCCAAGCACCTGCACTTCTTAGATCAAGTTTTGTGGAAGGCGGTGTGGGAATGTATCATGTTGGAAACACTCTTACTCTTGGAGCAGGCAGCTCCAAATCTAGCAACTGAGCTTATAAGTGTGTTGAAACAAACAGACAGAACAGCAACCACTGTAAACTTTTTCTAACAGAGATAACCCATCAGAATGTGACCTATGAACTATGTAACAGGCATTTAAAAGAAACATGAATTTAAAATGAATGGATGGGCATGTAAGAAAAGCATGGAAGAGTTTCAATGGTATAACACTAAGTACAAGACAGTAGGCCTATGTAGGTTTATGTTAAGGCAATACATGATTGGACAGAAGAGAGATAGGCCGGAAAAGGTCTAGGAGCAGAAAAGGAAGCAGTAGTCAGAGATTGAGAGAAGTCTGAGAGGAACAAAGATGGAGACAGATGTTTATGTTTCTCTCGTCACATCTCTAGCTTGATGAGGTTGTCATTATTAATTCTAAGGGTTTCTATGGGTCTTTTTATCTCATATAGAAGGACGGTTTATATCTTTGTCTACTGGTTGTAAGCTTGTTGTGTAGAGGGTTTGTGGATTGAGACCTAAATATATAACCTGTTTGATATACAGCTACCAGGCTGTGGAGTCATGTTTGTACTGGGCAGTGGAGGAAAGGAACATGCTGGGAGCGGTCCTATCCACCCGAATTGAATGGCATCAGAGTTCATAGAGGAAGCATAAGACTGCCAAGTTAGAGATCCTTGTAGTGCCAGATGACCTCGAGCAGGAGCAGGCAAAGCATGGGATAAAAGGTTAAGTATCTTTTTAATATTTACTACAACACACTTATAGTAAGCAACTCTTTGCTTCAACTTGGACTCTGCACCAAACTGTCAGCAGTGGCAATTCCTTAGAATTAGAGCTGATGTTCACTTATATATATATATACACATACATACATATGGATAGATATATATATACACACATACATACATATGGATGGATGTTTTAACTACATGTATGCCTGTACACTACAGGTATGCCCAGTGCCCTCAGAAACCAAAAGAGAGTGTCCAATCTTTATAGATGGTTGTGAGCCACCACGTACATGCTGGAAACCAGACTCAGTTCCCCTGCAAGAGGAGTCCACAATCGTTACCACTGAGCATTCCCTCCACTCCTACTTAGCATATTTTATATAACTGCAAAGTTTACTTTTCCAAAAAAAAAATTAATCTTATTTTTATATGTATCTTTGGGGGGTATTCTCATGCATATGGGTACCTGTGGAAACCAGAAGATGGCATCAGATCCCTTGTAGTTAATGTTATATGTCTCTAAGAGCTGCCTAACATAGATGCTGGGAACCATACTCTAGTCTAATAAGGGCAGCAAACATTCAACCATTAAGCCATCCCTCCAGCACCAAAATATGTACTTATTTAGATTTTCTGGGGTTGTGAGGATGATAGGGGGAGAAGGTCAGAGGACAACTTGCAAACTTGGGGTAGTTGGTTCTCCCCTTCCACCATGTATGTCTTGGGGAGAGATCTTGGGTTGCCGGGCTTGGCAGCAGCTGCTTAAGCCTACTGAGTCATCCCGCCAGGCCAAGTCAGTCATCTTTAGGATACATGTCCTGCTTGTAACCTTAACTGAACTAGCACAGATCCCATCCTTCCCAGAAGAACAGAGGTGTTGTCATGTTTCTTATGAATTCAGCTGACACAGCTTTAAGTCAAGCCACGCTGATGAGCATCAGCTGACATCAAGTATATGTGTCCTCTACCTTCCACACATCAGACATTTAAAAAAAAATAATTATGACTTATTTTATGTATAGGTGTGTGCCTCAGTGTATGCATGTGCACTATATGAATGCAGAAGCCCACAGAAGTCAGCAGAGGGCCTCTGACCTCCTGAAACTGGGCTGCCATGTGGGTGCTGAGAACTGAACCGATCTTCTGCAAAGTAAATGCTCTTAAGCACGGAGTCATCTCTCCGGTCCTATGTGGTGCACATTTAATTTACTCCAGACAGTCTCGTGGCTACTATACAACTGCTTGGGACAACACTGTAAACCAGGTAGCTATGATTCTTACAACTAAGCACAGCGGCAGAGAGGGGAAGCAGACTACATAAAGGGGAGGACTTGTCACTCAGTGTTACTGAGGGAGGGGGGCGGAAGGCCTTTCAAAGTGTAGAGCAACGACTTTAAGCATGACTGTTCTCCGCCAAGTAAAAAGATTGACACATCAGAGAGAAGTGCAGGGCGTGTGCGAAGGCCAAAGGCAGAGAGAATATAAGTCGTTTTGAAGAGCAAACCAGCTCGGAGTGGCAAGAGAAGAAAAGGAGCCACATGGCCAAGGGTCACAGATCTAACAAATGACATGGATCACAGGAGATTTCAAAAAGGAGAAAAATCATCAAAATACACGTAATATATTGCTCCAGGTCCAGCTGTAGAAAGTGACTGGAGAGATAATAAAGAATGCTTTGGTTCGCAGTGGTTCCAGGAGAGATGTCAGGTGCCAGTGGGGTTTGCAGGCAGGGCCTTGGGGATAGGTGAACTGCCCAGTCCCCAGCACCATAAAACCATTTATGTCTTTATAAATTACCCTGTTCCTAATATTTAGTTATAGCAACAGACCCCTCTGGCTCTGCCAATCCTTCCTCCCCCTCCCGTGAAGGACTGCCTGAGCTCCAATATTCAGCTGTAGGGCTCTGCAACTATTCCCTTAATTATACCTTGTTTTTATCTCCCTTAAGGAAAAATGTTCCCTTTGAAATGTCTAAGTGGGAGTGAAACGAAACAGTGTTCTGTTGTGATGTAGGGAAAGCCAACAGAAGGAAAGAGGACAGCAGAAAGCCTCATGGGAAGAGTCCTTCAGAGAGGCTGTAGACCAGGACAGCCTGTTCTGATGTTTTCGTCGGAGGCCCATCTATGCCTTCTCTCAGTCACTGCCACACTGACCAGAGCCCAAGAGGACTGTTAGAGAAAGCTGTATCTGCACTAATCTTTGAACTCGATTACTCAACTCCAAGCCCAACAAGTTGATCCCTAATGACCTTCCTGACTTATTCAGCAATTCCTTCTGGAGCTCAAAACGGCAAGAGCTGCTGAAGAAATGCTGAATACAATCTGCCACTGTGGAGTCCCAACGGAGATTCAAAAACAGCAACAAAACAACATAACACAATATCCTGGGAAGATGAGCATGACAGGGACCACTGCATCAAGGACACAGACTTAAAGGTCAGCTAAGGAGGGGAACGAGATGGCTCCGCAGGTAGAGGTGCTTGCTGCTCAAGCCTGGTGACCTGAGTTTGAGCCCCAGAACCCACATAAGATGGAAGGAAGGAACCAACTGAACAAAGCTGACCTCGGACCTCCATATGCACATCATGAAGCAGGCATACACACATCACTACCTTCTTTATCATAATAATCAATAGGTTTTAAAATCAGCTTAGGAAGAGTAACGCTGAAACTACACAAACTAATCTCAAACATATTTTTATTTACTCTAAGTAAGCAACCGTGGGCATAAATGTTTCTGTTTAAAAGACATGTGAATGATTCCAGCATTTGGGAAGCCGAGGCAGGAAAAACAAAAAGAAAGCAAACAGGGAAGAAATGTAGGTAGGTCAGGGCTGGAGTGATGTCACAGCAATTAAGAGCACTTGTTGCTCTTGCAGAGGACCCAAATTCAGTTTCTAACACCCAAGTAGCAGCTCACTCCAGAGCCCTCTTCTGACTTCTGAAAGCACTGCATGTGACACACAACATATATTCAAGCAAAACTCTGGTACGCATAAAATAAATAAATCTCTTTTTAAAAGAGATTCTCTCCTTCACATCACACTTCACACCCACCTAGAGGCCCTCACAATTCTCACTCTGGCTCTGTTAACCCATGATGCATGCTTTTCAGAGATGAAGGAGGCACATTTTGCCTCCTAGCCAACAGGGACTCCTTAGGCCTGGGAAAATGCTCTGGAGCCAGGCATGCTGTGAAGACACTCTGTCCCTGGTCAGTCTCAGAGGAGAGGCGGGAGAAACAGAGAACAAAGAGCTCCCCTTCTTTGCTCAATTAGAGGTTTGGGGGAGAATATTCACGGCTCCAGTTGACACTGTCCCACAGAAGTTTTCATCTATTTTGAAGTTACCCATTCTTCTAATCCCAAACGGAAAGGACACTGGTTTTAGAATACCCAGGAGAAAATCAGCACAGGCCCCAAGAATGCACATTTCAGCACTTTCCCATGCTCATCTGTCTTTCACGAGTACATCAGGTGACCTGTTCTGCGGTGGAGACCATAAACGCCGTACTTACATCTGCCCAGATGTTCCAAGCTTTCTTGGCTTTCCCTATGGTTTCTTCATAGTCTTTCATGCTGGCCTAAGTTAAGAATGGGAGTGAGAGAAAAGTGTAAGTGAGAAAGAAAAGAAGCTGTGTCTGCAGATACTGACTGGCTGCACACCTTTGATCCTGGCAGTCAGGAAGCAAAGGCAGGTGGATCTCTCTGAGTTTGAGACCAGCCCGGCCTATGGAGTGAGTTCTAGGACAGCCAGGGCTACACAGTGAAAGCCTGTCTCAAGAAACCAAAATTAACCAATCAATTAATTAATCAATGCAAAGAGGTTGGAATGTTGCAAATCCAGAACCTAATCACCTTATTCTGGGCTAGTTTTCACCCCCCTGAATAATCCATTCCTTGCCCACCCTGGTGTCTTTCAGAACTAGCATGCAGTGACTGAAGAAAATCCTGTGACTAACCAATAAAAACCTCTGGGAATCTATCAGCTTAGCAGATCACTAGTTTCCACCAACCCAAAAGCTAACTAAATGGGGACAACAGACGGTGTCCCCATTGCTGTAACCACCCCTCTGAGGTACCACCAATGTACTGTTAAATTGCTTAGGTATATGACTTTATTTTTCTGCAACTATAAAACTCTATGGGACAGCTTCCCTGGGGAAACAACCTGCATTTCCCAGGCATGATGAGCACTCAAATTTGACTCCAGAATAAGCTATTTCCTGTTCCCTTTAAGGTGAGGGCTATGGTTTTCCTGCACTGACTACAGGATACTCGCCTTCTAGAATATGCAAATATTTCTGCAAAAGAAGTGGAAACTTTCTTATTGTCCCTAAGACTCACAGATGATAATGATTTCAACAGCCTACAATCCTAAAGTCTATTTATAAAGCTGGGGTAGTGGCCCAGAGGCAAAGCTTATTCCTAGCACTGATGAAGCCCTGGAATTCAATTCCAAGCACGGGGAGTAGGGAATGTGTATTAAATTAAACTAAAGCATAAACTGTTGAAAACTAGAAATCTAATAAAAGAAAAGATAACCCAGCCGTACTGTAAAGCCTTGCTTTTTAAATGGAGGTCTAGCCTCATCTAGATACAACATCTGACCCATTTAAGAAAGTTCAGACTTGGGCTCCAACTCAGATTTGAAGAATCAGAACCTTCATTCTAAAATAATACCCTCTGGGGTTGACTGAGAAGCAATACCCAGAGGGAGACTAGGAAAGCAGTCCAACTTGCCTAGCATGTATGTAGCTCTGGCTGGGTTCAAGCCCCAGCACAAACCTAGTACAGTCCTGCATGCCTCTAGGTCAGTTCAAAGTCCTAAACAACAGGCTCAGCACTAGCCTGGGCTACGTGAGATCTTATATGCAAACAACAATAAAAAGACCTTTTGCCTAATCCTGATTCACCTTTTCTAGCTAATTCCACAGAGCAAGAGTGGGTGGTCTCTCCAGATGGTCTCAGAGTGAAAAAGAACAGCGTGGTTCTCCACGTGTGTGCTGCTTGTGATCTTTGTTTACCTCTAAAGAACACCAGCGCAGTCCCCCGGAACAGCTTACCTGTCGGACTCTTGCAATTGGCTCATTGTTAGCAGGACAATAGGTCGTAATTACCTTGAAACAAACAAAAATTAACAATCATACATAGAAATTATAATCATTCCCAAAATAGAAAAATAAAAGCAAAGTTGGTGCCTTCAGACTAACTTCTGTTCCAACTAACCCACTCTTCAGAACAGTCTTGGGTTTCTCACCTATTCTTTAGGAACTTTCTGTAAGATCCATGGATTGGACATCTAAATACTACATATACACAACACACCTAGCCCTCAATGTAGCCAGATATTCAGCCGACAGGTTTAGCATACTGCTTTTCCTATGCTCTGGTCTGGAAACAGAACGCCTAAGTCCAAACTATGAAAAGGCCTGTGTTAATGAAACCGGAGAGTCTCCAGGAGAAAAAAAAAAAAAGACAAAACTAAAGAGCACCTAAAGGATTAGGCTTTATCAAAAGATACTAATAACTAGATGATGTCACAAGAGAAGCAGGCGGGCTCAGGTCAGTGATAGAGTGCTTGCCTCGGGTGCACATGGCCCTAGGTTCAAGTCCACCCCACCCCACCCCACCCCCCAAAAAGAGACAACGGAGCGGAGAGAAGCTCCCAATTTCATGGTAACAGTTAAAATCACCTGTATCTCCTACTGCCAAGGATAGCCAAAAGTTGCTTTTCCTGTAACAAAGCAGGTTCTAGTAGAGTTAAATGTCATATTTCTGAAAAAGTTTTATTTCCCTTGAAAGTATGAGACACTCTCCTAAGTTTGGGGCAACTAGAACCTTCCCTGTTTCCACGCTGCATGTTTTATCTCGGTGCTCAGTCTGGCAATAAATACTAAAAACCAAGTCTTCAAGGGGAGAAAGTTCACAAAATCTCAGCCAGGACGAGCTTGTTACAGATTCCCAAGCAAGACTGCCATACGGTTTAAGTAAGCACTGAAATTTAGCCTCCCTAACAGCTCCAAAACGCCGTCGATTCCTCACAGCACTAAAATCAATCGATTCTTCTTGCCTTTCTCCACGAGAAAACTTCTGCTGCACAACTTTAGAACTTCCTAAGCAGGTCTATCCTCCCTCAGCTCCAGTTGGGAGGTAGGAAAGGAGGCGCCCGCCTTGCGGCCTCCAGGGCAAACCTCGGCTACAATTTTCCCCGGACGCTCGCTCGCATACCTCTCCCCGGCCACCCCAGCTTCCATTAAACACGCCCTCGTTATCCTCGCGGAGCCCCAGGTCTTGCAGCCAGGCATACTGGGGATGATGGATCAGCAGAGTGGACATGAGGGCGGCGGGCCTGCTCCAAGGGCGGGAAAGCTTGTGGGCCTTCACAGTCTGCACGCAGAGCCTGCGAGCCAGACGCCACATAGTGAGCTCAGCACGCTAGAAGCCCCCACCGCAGGGCCGTCCGGAAAAAACAGCCCCGCCCCCAGTCTCAGAGAGTCCACTTGGCTGGCCCCGCCCCCTGCCCGGTTCCTGGGGACGCCGTCCCCCAGCCCCCTTCTGCGAGCGCTCATTGGGCAGACCCCTCCCCCAGAGATCCCATTGGGCAGCCTCGCTCCCCCACCCCCTTGACACGCCCCCTGCCCACTCCCCATCCGCTCCCGCTGGGGTCGTCCGGACTCTGGGTGCTGTGGCTGCCTCAGGGTCTGGGGCGGGGACGAGGCCGAGGGGGCGGGGACTGCGCCACCCGCTGCTTCTGAAGTCCACTGGGATCGAGCGGAGCTTTCAAACCACCGCTCGCTCCGGGGCGGTCCTAAACTCAGGGCTCAGGTATTCTGGGCATGCTCATTCCGTGGGTCTGGGCTGAAAATCTCAGTAACTCTACTCAGCACTCCAGAAGCGATGACGTAGCTGATCTTCGTTATAGCCCAGTAAGGTTTTTCCAGCGTATGGAGGTTTGAAGAAAGGTTATTTTCGCTGCTTTGGTAAATTACAAAATTTCTTAATAAATGAAAAGTATCACATGATTGCACCGCCTTCTAAATATGCTGCCTCGGTACATTCTTATTTTTAAAGAACACCGTTTTAATCAATGTACTTCGCTCTCTTTGTCTTTTTTCTGCAATGTCCTTGCCCCTCACGGATAACTCCGTCATTCCTCAATAACCAGGCCTCTTTATGGGGAAATCCTAGCATCCCATCAGCACTAGCCACATGCATTCAAATTAAGTAGGTGCCTCCATGAACTCCAGCCTGTTAACTCATTTTGCTATTCCCAGGCCACGTTGGGTTTCTCAATGATTCCTCGCCTATGTTTTCAATATGCTTCGATTGATTTCTACCCTGCAGCCAAAGTCACAAAAGGATACAAATAAGAAAGGAAAAAACAAAGTCAAACTATACTTACTTGCACATGATATGACCCTTTAAAAAATCTCTGAAGACTATACTAGATGTGTCTATGATCTGTTAACCCTTTAGCAAAGCAGATATAAAAATCAATAGAAAATATTGGACTCTTTTTTTTTTTTTTTTTTTTTTTTTTTAGACAAAGTCTTACACAGCCCAGACTAGCCTCCTGCTCACCATGAGGATGATCTTAGCTCCTGCCTCTCCCACCTGAATGCTGATATTATAGGCAGGGGCAAATGTACCTGACTCTACACTGCTAAGAAATCCAGGGCTTCATGCATGCTGGGCAAATAAGTCTAGCAATGAAGCTACCTGACTAATCTATTGTCTTCTCTCTGTAGCAATAACAAACATGCTGAAGAAAAGGAAAACAAGTGCATTGGCCATAGCAGTAATGATAATAATAATAATAGGTTCCATTTCCAGCACAGCATAACAAAGCTAGGTATAAAAACCACAAGGCAGAAGAGAGACAGTTTAGAAGGTGACCAATAGAAGGAAGGAAGGAGATAAATATGAGCCAAGTCAAGCTACATGGCATCCACGCATGAGAATGTTATACTGAGAGTGGTTTCTGCAGTGAAAATGCACTGGGGCTGGAGAAATGGCTCTGCAGTGGAGAACACTGGCTGTTCTTCCAGAGGACCCAGGGTTCAATTCCCAGCACCCACATGGTGGCTCACAACTGTCTGTCTGTAACTCTAGTTCCAGGAGACCTGTCACCCTCACACGAACATACATGCAGGCAAAAATCACCAAAATAAATAATTTTTTAAAATGTATTTAAAATTTTATTAAAATTAAATAAATTATTTAAAAAGAAAGAAAATACATGAAGATTTTTAAACATATATTTTAAAAAGATGGCTTAGAGGAGCCGGTAGGATTGATATAAAATATATTTTATATATATAAATAGATGTAATATTCTTAAAGAATATATGAAGCATATATTTTAAGGATACATAAATACTATACTTTTTAAAGAAGATGGCAAGCACTTAACTCCTGTGAGTCGAGAATTTTTATTATAATAAGCAAAATGTACTCCAAATCACCTCAAGAAATGCACCTGAATGACCTGGGCATGTGGATTGGTTTATTACAAGGAGTTGTGAAGTCAGAACAACCACCACCACAACCACCATCACCCCCACCCCAGCTCACACCACCCCCAACAGTCATAACACTAGAAGGTCAAACTGTCCTTGGTAAGCCAATTAAAATGACAAATAAATGGTTCAAAGGGTTTAGGCATTTGAAGCCAAACCCAATGACCCAAGTTCAGTCCCCAGTACCACATGACAGAAGGAGAGAAATGACTCCAGCAAGTTGTCCTCTGACCTGTACACATGGGTTATGGCATGTACTTCTGCACACACTTGCCCACACACACTAAATAAACAAATAAATGTCTTTAATTTTTAATAATTAGAAACAAACAGACAATAATGAACATCAGGAAGGAGATTTGGGGCTAGAAGCATGGCTCAGCAGTCAGGAGCACTTGGTGCTCTTGCAGAAGACTTGAGTTTGATTTCCAGCACCCACACTGGGCAGCTAATGGAGTGTGAATACCCACACTCCAGTGGCTGTAACTCCTGCTCCAAGGGATCTGACCTCTAGCCTTTAAAGGCACACACACACACACACACACACACACACACGCACGCACTAAAAATAAAAATAAAATTGCAATCACATTACCTGTCTTGTAAGGGACAGCAGCCTTTTTCCTGGTAAGCTTGTAATCTTGTCCCCTAAAAGTGCCTGCCATGCCTAGGGCTAACACTCTTATTCCCATCATATGCAACTAATTCAAAATACTAAGAGCTAAAAGTAAGAGCTAAAACTCTTAGAGAAAACATTTTTTAAAAAATCTTTGCTATGACAAAGTGTTTAGTTATAGATATCCTTAGCTATCCACAGACTCCATACATTGCCACAGTTAGAAATACCATAGGGACTCTGAAGCTGCTATTCCCCAAAGCATTGACTCTTCACTTGGGCCTGTAGCCATCTTCAGGGTCACTGAAAACAGTAGGAAGTCCTTACACCTCTGCCTTCATTTCCTATATGTCTCCTATACTGTTTTGGCATTTTAGGTCACACTCTTCCTGCTCCACTCCACACTCCAACATAGCAAGCAGTTAAGGAGTGTTTATTTGAAGCTGGTGGACACCAAGGTATGAGTAGCTAATGTATTTTCAAGATTTACAAGGCCATCATAATCAGCAGATTTTCAACCTCCAGGTTTTACAAAAAGAGCTCTGCAGGTCACAGGAATGCACCCGAAAGTCTCTAGGTGTTTTGCTAAACACTACAGCAAAGGTTTTAGTGCACAGCTGATTGATTACCAGAAGGGTGGAAGCTATAGGCTCCCTTGCCAGTTGGAAGCAGAATGTATAGGAAGGAGAGGTGAGATTGTTAATTGAACATTCGGTAAGCCAGTCAGTTCTGACAGTGAAACCACACCAGAGAAAAATGGCTTTAAAGAAGAAAGATTTTGGTGCTGGAGAGATGGCTTAGTGGATAAAGGCATCAACTGCTCTTCCAAAGGTCCTGAGTGCAGCTCCGAGAAACCACGTGATGGCTCACAACCATCTGTAATGAAATCTGATGCCCTCTCTGGAGTGTCTGAAGATAACTACATATGTATAAAATAAATAAATTTTAAGAAAAAAGAAAGAAAGAAAGAAGATTCCTTTTGGCTCACAATTTTAGAGGTTGCGGCCCAGGACTAGCTGTAGGCGCATGGAAAGACAAAATAAAAGACCATGAAAGAGAAAAACTGTTTACCTTATGGGGACAGGAAGGAGAGCAGGGATAAATGAGTCCCCTTAAAGGTAGACTCCCAGTAATCCATGTGTCTCAGGAAAGCTCCACCTCTTCCTAAGAGTTCATTTAGCTATTAGCTCATCAATAGGCTGATGAGATTAGCTCTCTTATAATCTGCCACGTCTCAATAATCACACCATTTGGGAACCAACCTTCCAACACATGAGCTTTTGGGGTGATTTAATAACAAACTCAGGACACATGCCTCCTCGCAGGTCACATATTTTACTGTGGGCAGGAGGGTGTGAGCAGATGACCACACTTTTCTGGTCATGTCCCTTCCTGAAAAGTCAGTTGTAACTGGGTATGGCAGGGCTCGCCCTTAATCCCAGCACTCAGAGGCAGAGGCAAGCAGATCTCTGAGGTTGAGGCCAATGTGGTCTACAGAGAAAGTTCTAAGCTAGCAGGGCTACACAAAGAAACCCTGTCTCCAAAAAAAAAAAAAAAAAAAAAAAAAGCAGAGAGATTGCAAAGTGTAAAAATTCAGGGAAAGAACTTAGACTTTGCCCAAAAGATAACATTAAAACTTTGTTATTTAAGCCCTCACCCTAGAATCCAGTTTATATTTCCTGCTAACTGGGCATCAAAAAATTTCAACACTACTGAGAAAAAAAAAAGAACAAAACCAACCAAAAAGCAGGAACAGATGGACTATAGAGATAAAGTTCATTTTCCCAAAGACAAGGAAGGACAGTCAAAACAAATGAAGTAAGCAGTTTAGCGTCAGAATGTTTGTGAGTTTGCGTTTTACTAGGTTAGTGCTCCTCTCCCATCTCTAAACACAAACAATGTACCTGGTAAAAATCCCTTTACAAAAAGAAAACTTTCCTTTACAAAAAGGAAGTCTTTAATGTAGGTCAAGTAGGAGCAAATGTTTCAATTTCCTTCTTAATCTTTGTTGTATCTTTAGAGCCTGCTGTAAATTACTTTTCTTTAAGTAATGTAACAAAGTTGCAATTTCATGATCCACTGTGCAGATAGAAAAGCACAACTCTCTGTTGAGCTCATGCCCATTTTGATTGGGGACTGTCCTCCTCCCTGTCTCAGTGGCCAGCACTCAGTCTGAAGTATACACCACCCCTCATCTTACCGAGCTTGTTAGCTTTGCTTTTCTCTGCCTAGTCCTGACATTCTTTTCCACGGTGCAGTCAAGGTTTTAACTTTAACTGGGGAGATCCCTAAGGCTATGGGGAAGCTCTGCTGGCCTATGTCCCACCAGCAGAGTGGTGACATTTAACAGTTACCATGGCAATGGTCACAAAGAGAAAGGGGGGAAGGGAGGGAAAAAAAGGAGAGAGAGAAAGAAGTGGTACCTGAACTCCAAAACGCTCACTAGCCAATATCTGAAAAAAAAAAAAAAAAAAAAAAAAAAAAAAAAAAAAAAGAATATTCCTCCCTGGTTCTAGGCCTATACCTCTTCCTCGATTATGTGCTCTATATCTGGTACTTCTCAATGTCCAAGAATTGCAAACCTGATTTGAAACTTTATCCTCCATTTCTCTTGCTATTAGCCAAAACTAAGTCTCATTTTTCTGCTCAGTTGATGCTTCGTTCCATAATCCTGAGAAAGAAAATGGACCCAAGCTGGAGCAAAAGACAGACCTAAAACAACAGTCTGTTGAATTGGTGCATTTTTTTAAAAGTCAGGCTTATTGACTCCTAAGCATTTCTTCTTCTCTTTTCTTTTTTTCTTTTTCACATTGTCTTAGTCAGGGTTTCTATTTCTGCACAAACATCATGACCATGAAGCAAGTTGGGCAGAAAGGGGTTTATTCAGCTTACACTTCCACATCGCTGTTCATCACCAAAGGAAGTCAGGACCGGAACCCAAGCATGTCAGGAAGCAGGAGCTGATGCAGAGGCCATGGAGGGATGTCACTTACTGGCTTTCTTCCCTTGGCTTGCTCAGCCTGCTTTCTTATAGAACCCAGGTCTACCAGCCCAGGGATGGCACCACCCACAATGGGTTGGGCCCTTCCCCTTTGATCACTAGTTGAAAAAATGCCTTACCACTGGGTCTCACGGAGGCCCTTCCTCTTCTCGGCAACATGAGCCTGAACAGTCCTTAGGGCACCCCATCATGTGGCTGTGTGACTATGGAGTGTTTTAAACTCGTGGGCTGACATGAAGTTGCTTAGCTGATGGTCCTTTACTTATGTCACCAGGAGAAGGACTAAGACCTGTCAGTTTTGTGAGAAACAAGACCCTTCACTTTGTAATCACAAAATCAAGAGGCTAGGGAAAGTTACAAAGGTTTTATTTTGCAATTCTGTACACTGTGTAGCTCACAACCTTTGCTCTCACCCTCCCTAAACCCCCCAACCTATGGGTTCAGGACACAAAGCCTTATCTATTGTATATCCTGGGTCTTAGGATTCCCTCCCTCCTTTTTCCGATCATGGGTTCAGTCACATGGGAGGGTGCCTGTAACTTTTAAACCTAGGATAAACTGAGATTACCTAGACAGGCAGGCACCAGAGGCTAGCTAAGGGAAGAGGGGGAAGGGGGGGATGAGGAGGGGGAGGGTGATGGTAGGGTAGTTGTTGACCTGTAACTGAGCGCTAAACCTTCTCAAATTGAAAATGGAACATCATGTATGTGTATGTATGCATGCATTTAATAGGTTCGAGAGGGTCAAAGCTCATGG
The DNA here is from genome assembly GCF_963924665.1 of Micromys minutus. Classification (NCBI taxonomy): domain Eukaryota; kingdom Metazoa; phylum Chordata; class Mammalia; order Rodentia; family Muridae; genus Micromys; species Micromys minutus. Next base: position 42,459,501 of record NC_137977.1, read on the forward strand.
TGTAGAGGCATGGCAGTATGTAACATATTTATTTCTTGCAAAATGAGGGTCAAATTGCCTGGCCTCCACCGGCTTGGGTTAAAGGGAAAATATAGACATTAAAAGGAGTGCTTACACTAAAGGCCTGTACTTAACAGCACTTTAATAATATCTTAACCCCGGGGCACGATGGGCCATTTTAACGGTCTCTGGAATAAGGGCTTAGATACTTTAGCCTAAGGGTTACTCAGGAAAAGCAGCCGGAGCAAAGACTGCCCAAGAACACAAACGGGCCAGTGACCAAAATGCACATCCAGGCGCGCCACCGGGGAGAGCGGAGCTTGGCGGTGAGTTGAGGTGGAAGCAGAAAAAAATAGAATTCAACAACAACAACAACAACAACAACAACAAAAGCAGCCGGAAGGCCTGCCAGAGCATCCGGGTGAGAGGCGCGAGGTCAGGGCGGAACCCGGAGCGCTACCTGACCCACACCGCTGGGGTGCGCGCTGCGCGCGGAACTCGCCTCCCAGCGGTGGGTTTTGCTATGGCGACGCTCGCCCGGGCTGGCGGAGGCGCCGCGGGCCCGTCCGCACGGGGGCGCCGCAGCACCGCCCTAGGGCCTTCCCTCCGCCCGCCGGAAGCGCTCCCCTGACCCTGCGCGCCGCGGGAAGATGGCGCTGGAAGCTGGCGACATGGAAGAGGGGCAGCTCTCGGACTCGGATTCCGACATGACGGTCGTCCCCAGCGACAGGCCTCTGCAAATGGCGGTGAGCGAGGGGGTGGCGGGAGATGGGGATGAGCGCCGGGGGAGCGCGGCCCGGGGTGAGAGGCGCGGGCGGCCTCGACTTGGAGGCCGCGGGGCCCCCGCCGGGCGGTTTCCCGGCATCCCGGAGCAGGCGAGCATCCTTCTCTGGCGGCTCCTCCTTCTCCACAGGTCCCCGCTCCTGCACAGCCGCCCCAGGAGACAGATTTTTGTCCAGAGGTAGAACGTGGGGACGGAGCCATGAAACTGCTCCCTTTTGCCTTAGCGGATAAAAGGAGCTCATGGCGTACTCGGGGCCGGGTCTTCGGTGCCCCCCTCAGCCACCTTGAAGCTCAGTCAGCTTTCACGAGCCACATGGAGGCACCAGGCTTTGTTTCCGCTGTGTTGTAGATGGCATCTCGCTGTGTAGCCCAGGCCGCCCTGGCGCTTGAGCAGTGTTGGGAGATCACAGCCGTGCAGCACCGTGACTCTAAGGCAGCGTCCTAATTTTCGGAGACTTTGTTGAGGTTCCTGTTGTTCCCTCGGAAGGCTTTCCTGCCAGTCCACCTGCACTTAAACCTAGGCACCGTCGCTGTCTGCCAAACTATTCAACTGCCATGTTGTGGTGTTCAGGTGGAGCCGGCATGGCACCGCTGGGGGGCTGTAAGGAAATGATGCGTACACAACACTTAGCGCGCGATGTAAGGCCTGGCCAGTGGTAGCAATTATTACCGGAGGATTTCAAACGCTTGGTGATGTGTATAGTATAAAAAAGCAAAGGTTGAGGACAGAGTTACAATGTTTAAAGTGATGGATATTCTAATAGCCCTGATTTGATTATTATGAAATATATACATGCATTGAGGCATCGTCATACCTAATAAAGTTGGGTAGTTACTATGTGGCAATTTTTTTAAGTGATTACCTTCACATGTAGATGCCTTAGGAAATTAAAGTCCTTTGAATTCTTTTACATTAATAATTTTGTTAACATGATACTTTGAAATTTGGATTTTCAGGGTTTGTTTTGAGGTGAGGTCTCTTCATGGCCCACAGTGACCTCAAGATCTTTCTGCCTCAGCCTCCTGAGCGATGATTACAGGCCTGCGCTACAACAGGTGAAACCTGTGACTAAAATTAATATGCCTGGGAGTCTTCCTAGTAGGAGCTTACCATCAGATTTTACTTATTTATTTTTTTGTAATAGGGACAGGCAAGGGGTGTACACCATATAGCCTTGGGTGACCCAAGGACTATGTAGCTCTGGCTGGTCTTGAACTCACAGAGATCCTGCCTCTGCTTCCCTAGAGTACTGAGATTTAAGCCAAACCCTGCTGTGCCATCATATATTAAAGGAGTAGCCACAAAACCATATAAAAGAAGTTGATATAGCCAACTAGAAAATAATATTTTTGGAGAGAAAGGTAGTTTTGTTTTTAGTATTTATGTATGTGAGTACACTGTCTCTGTCTTCAGACACACCAAAAGAGGGTATGGGATCCAGTTATAGATGGTTGTGAGCCACGATGTAGTTGCTGGGAATTGAACTCAGGACTCTGGAAGAGCACAGTCAGAGCTCTTAACCGCTGAGCTAACCCTCCAGCCCCAACACCATTTATCTTAACTGCCAGTCACAGTTACTGTGTATGTCATTCTCACGGATCCTTGTCTTTGAAGATGAGAAGTAAAAGGTTTAGTAAGTTTTCAGGAGATTCTTCAAAGCCACGTTAATTTAGTTGTCTTTGATTGTTTTTGATGCTCCAGTTGAATCTACCACACTCACTCTCCCTCCCTTTTCTCCTTGCGAAGCTGAGCCAGGGGCCTGAACCCGATGTGTGACCTAAGTTATCCTGATCCTCCTGCCTTAGCCTCTGGACCATGGGCATGCACAGTGCCTCGGTCATTGTGAAAAACAGTCAGTGGTAGGTGGAATTAATGTTCTGTGGAACTGACTGTCACGTCTTTCACTTACAGAAAGGACCAGGTGGGGGCAGTGCGGCATGCGCACCAGTGTCTCATTACCGGACTGTTAAACACGTGGACTCCAGTGAGGAGAGTCTAGATTCCGATGACGATTGCTCTCTTTGGAAACGGAAGCGACAGAAATGTCATAATCCTCCTCCCAAACCGGAGCCTTTCCCATTTGGACCGAGTGGCCAGAAAACAGCTCTCAACGGTGGGAAGAAGGTAAACAACATTTGGGGTGCTGTGCTCCAGGAACAGAATCAAGATGCGGTGGCCACTGAGCTTGGCATCTTGGGAATGGAAGGCACCCTCGACAGAAGCAGGCAGTCTGAGACCTATAATTATTTGCTTGCTAAGAAACTTGCTAAGAAGGAATCTCAAGAGTATACAAAAGAATTAGACAAAGATCTAGATGAATATATGCACGGAGACAAAAAACCAGGGTCAAAGGAAGAGGAGAATGGGCAAGGTCATCTCAAACGGAAGCGGCCTGTCAGAGACAGACTGGGTAACAGAATAGAGATGAACTACAAAGGCCGCTACGAGATCACAGAAGAGGACTCTCCTGAGAAAGTGGCTGATGAGATCGCCTTCAGGTGAGCACTTGAGCGTATATCTGACATGAATAGGAGATAAAATGTATTACTTTCTGAGGTTTTGTTGAGACAGGGTCTCTGTATTTCCTGTCCTGGAGCTTGTTAGGCAAGGCTGCCTCACACTCTCAAAGACCCACCTGCCTCTGCCTCCCAGAGCTGAGACTAAAGGTGTGTGCCACAGCTGGCTGAGGGGTTTGCTTTTGGTTTGTCGGTTGGTTGGAAAGATAACTTTTGAGCTGAAGATTTAGCTCAGTCGGTACAGTGCTTGCCTAACATGTGTGAGACTCCACGTTCATCCTTAGCCCCTCAGAACCGTGTTACGTGCCTATAATCCCAGTACCAAGGAGATGGAAGGTCAGAAGTTCAGGATCATTCTCAAGTACACAGCGAGTTTGATGCTAGCCTAGGCTAGATGGCACATTGTCTCAAAAGAGAAGAAAAAAAAAATGATGGGACTGGCAAGGTGGCTCAGCTGGTAAAGGCACTTGCTGCCCGGCCTGGTGTCACTTTGATCCTTGGTGTGTCGTGGAAGTAGAAAAGGGACTACTGCAAGTTGTCTTCTGATCTCCACATCTGTGCCCCGGCACAGCTCCCCTACCAAAAAAAAAAAAAAAACAAAAAAGAAAAACCAAGAAAGGAAGGGAGAGAGAGATGGATGTAATTTTTCAATATTATATTTCAAGGTGAAAAATAAAATGGCTGATACGTTGATGTGATAATCACTCATATTAACATGAGAGCTGTTCATTTTTCAGGTGTCCTGCCCCGTGGAGACATATTGAATTCAGTCTTACTTTTTGTTTTTAGCAGCTGTTGCTTTTAAAACCTTCTCTCTCCATCACCCAATAAATCCTTAGTGTCCATGTATCTATTCACTGTTAGTATCCCTGCTCTCCTTTCCAGACAAGCGTCTTGTAAGTTCTCCGTACACATTAGCACTGTGCATTTTTATGCAATTTTTTTCTTTTTTTAACATAGGTTTCTCTGTGTAGCAGGCTAGCCTTGAACTCAGAGAGCTACCTGCCCCTGCTTTCCAAGTGCAGGGAGTGAAGGCCTGCACCACCATGCCTGCTAGTTTCTTCATTTGTATCAGCTTACATTGTAGCAGGAACTAATTGATACCTAATCTCCTCCTTTCACTGGCACCTGGAATCAGTGTAAATTGTTGTATTTTTGAGGGAACCACTGAGCTACATATGTAGACCAGACTGGCCTCAAGCTCACAAGGTACCTGCTTGCCTCTGCTTCCCAAGTGCTGGAATTGAAGGTGCGCACCACCCAGTATGCCTACTTAGTTTTTTTCATTTATGTGAGGAGTGTTGCTTTTTGTGTGATTTGGGAGTTTTGGAAAGGTTTCCCATAGCCCAGGCTAGCTTCAAACAAGCTATGTAACAAGGCAGATCTTGAACTCTGGTCCTTCTGCTTCTGCCTTCCAAGGGCTGGAATCACACGTATGCACCACCATACTGACTGTTTTATTGCATGTGTGTAGATGCGGATCTCCAGACTGGAGGGACAATTTACGTTTATTTATTAATAAGGCTATTAATGAACCTTTGCTTGCAAGTCCTTGATCATATATTTTTATTTCTTTTGGGTAAATAGAAATTTTTGGCAGGTACTAAATTGGCAATTATGCCTTTTTCGCAGGTTCAGAGTCGCATTAAGTTTTATTAGCTCTAATTCACTGTGACATACCAGAAAGTAGGCATCAGTGTTAGGGAAACAAGTGCTTACTTTTCAGGCACACCAGTACTGGTTTATTTTGGGTTTTGTTTTTAATAGTCAAGGTGGTTTGGGGCTGGAAAATGGTTCACTAGTTAAGCACTGGCTGTTCTTTTAGAGGACCAGCTTTGATTCTCAGCACCCACATGGCAGCTCTCAGCCATCTGTAACCCCTGTTGTCCTAGGCAATCCAACTCCTCTTTTGGGCTTTGTGGGCACTGCTTGCATGTGATTCACTGCATACACAGGCTAAACACTCATACACATAAAAATCTTTCTGTTTCTGTTTGCTTGGTTTTTGTTTTGTTTTTTGAGTCAGGGTTTCTCTGTGTATCCCTGGCTGCCCTAGCATCCCATCTGTAGATCAGGCTGGCCTCAAGCAAAGATTAAAGGCGTGTGCCATCACTACCCAGCAATACAAATGTAAAAAAATCAGGTCTGGGTTTCAGGTCCAGTTACAAAGGATCTGGTGCCCTCCTGGGCATCAGGCATGAGACATACATGCAGTCAATACACATATATGCATAAAAATGTTAAATACAAGTTTAGAATTTGTATTTTGAAAAGATAAATAGAATTAAAAGCCAAAGTCTTCCTTAGAGAAAGGGACCTTAAGGCCAGTAATTATCTGCCTTGCACAAGGTTGCTGACTTTCTGTCAGATCTGAGGCTGAACCCTTGGTCCTTTGCTTTCTTGGTCTGATTTTTCCCCCACAGTATTGCATTGTCTCGTGTGAGGAGAAACCAAAGTCTTGGGTCTGATTGGAAACAGGAGAGTCTCTGCACTGTTTTCCTTCATCTCTGGGGACCATGGCTTTGTCTGACACCATTAGAAGAGTTACTCAAACTGCCTGTAGTTTGTTTTGTTTCATGTTTTTTGTTGGTTGTTTTTTAATATTGTTGCTGTTTTGTTTTTTAAGACAGGGTTTCACTGTGTAGCCTAGGCTGTCCTAGAACTCTGTCTGTAGGGCAGGCTTACTTTGAATTCACAGAAACTTGCCTCCTACTTCCTCCTGAGTGCTGGGATTAAAGGCATGGGCCACCATGCTAAAGAGTGAAATGAAAATAATAGGCGTCTAACATCTGAAAGAACTGACTATTTAGGAAACCATGTGTAGATATTGGAACATTAATAATAAATAAGAATGTGTGTGTGTGTGTACATGAAGCTATCCTACATTTAGAGTTGGATTCATTCACCTTGCTTTGCGTGTTCATTTATTTTCAGAATTGCCATAATCCAGCAAGGCAAATGAAGAGCCTTACTTTAATAGTTAATGTGACCTGAGGTTAATGTCCTGTTGTGTGACTGAAAATGAGGTGGTTCCCATGGCGGTGATGAATGCAGAGTTGGGAAGGGGTTCTAGTGGAGAACTGCAGTGGAGGTAAATTTCAGCAGGTAGTAAATGTGCTTTGTGTTCTTTCTCTTCAGGTTACAGGAACCGAAGAAGGACCTGATAGCCCGAGTGGTAAGGATACTTGGGAACAAAAAGGCCATTGAACTTCTGATGGAAACAGCTGAAGTTGAGCAAAATGGGGGTCTTTTCATAATGGTAAGGCTGCTTCACTCTTTCTGCTTTTGAATTATCTACTGGTGGCTGTTTTTAGCAAAATGAACTTGCCTCTGTGCCCACTGCTCACGTGTGCCCCCCCTCCACACACACACACACACACACACACACACACACAGGGTTCACTCACTGTGTGCACAGCTCCAACGATACAGACTTGGACTGCCTCATCAGTGCTGACATGGCAGGCGTGTGTCATTATGCCTCTTACAGGTATCGTTTTAAGACATCTGTCTGGAAGGAATAGAAATAGAAAACTCAAGTTTGAAGGGTCTCATGTTGAAGTACAACTTCTACTGTGATTTAGCTAAATTATTTGGTTCCTCGTGTTCAGTCTCTTCATGTAGAAAAGATGAATCCAATGCTGTAAGAATTAGATGAGGTGGTCCACATAAGGCATTAGCTTTGCGCGCACAGTAAATCTAAATCTTTCTTGTGTAGTCCTGGTTGGCCTTGAATTCATAACCTACCTGCCTCTGTTCAGTTCTTAGCACCAACATGGCAGCTCACAACTCTATGATACCAGTTCCAGGGATCTGACATCTTCATATACATGCAGTCAAATCACCAATGTTCATAAAATAAAAATAAAACATTTTTTTTTTTTTAAAAGAAAGGGGGCAGAAGCAAGCCTGGGTTTCAGATCTCATACTGGCTGCCTCCATAAGTGTGCTTCTGTTCAGAGATGCCCGGGTCATTCTGGAGCCTGTGCTTTGGGAGCTGGGTTTGTAGCACAGTGACTGGGTACTTTCCTAGCATGGCAGAGGCCCTGACTTCTCTCTCAACACTGTTAAATAAGTACTCAGTCTTCATATGTGAAGTTGTTGAAGAATAAGTTTAAAATATTCTCAAGCTGCCTGTGGAAGTGTCTGGATTACTCTTTATTCCTTTTCCTAGAATGGTAGCCGAAGAAGAACACCGGGTGGGGTTTTCCTGAATCTCCTGAAGAACACGCCCAGCATCAGCGAAGAACAGGTTAAGGTAATGATGATGACTGTCCTTGGCTGTATGATGCATTAGAAAGCCAGATTTAGGGCCCACACTTGTAATCCCAACACCAGAAGCTGGGGCAGGAAGATGGCTACACATTTCAGGAAAGATTCTATTTCAAAAGATGGAGGAAAGCCAACCATGGTGGAAAATGCCTTTAATCCCAACAGGGGCAGGTGGGTCTGTGAATGTGAGGCCACCCAGAGCTCCATGTGATTCTGTCTCAAAAAGAGGTGAAAAAAAGATGCAAATCTTCAATACTTTATTAAATGGATCCATATTGCTTTTCTTCAGCAAGTAAAGCCTATGTGTTTTGTTAAATTTTCTTCCCTTTAAGAGCCAAGGTCAGCCTTTCTTACATTTTTTTTTTTTTTTTTTTGTGGTTGTTTTTCCTTATTAATGAACATTTTAAAGTAAAGACTTTATTAATGCTCAGTTTTAAACATTCAATGGAGATATAAAATACATGTTTTATAATTATAATATATATGAGTATATATTTTTGACTTAGATTCATTAGTGGTGACTTTTTTAATTTACATTTGTTCCTGGTTTTTTTTTTGGAAATAGACTGGATGGTGTTCAGTTCTGCTTATTTCAACAAACACTTTTTGATGTACTTACATTTTCTAAGTACAGTTTTTTATTTGAGAATTTGACATATGCATACAATGTATTCCCATCCAACTCCTTCCAGATCTTCTATCATGTCTCCCTCCTAGCTTCATGTCTTTTTTTTTTTTTTTTTTTAAGTAATCCACTGGGGCTAGTTAGTGCTCCCTGTGGCCCATCTGCTGTATTGTGGGCAGCCTATCAGTAGCCATGATCCCAGAGAAAAGGACTCCACCAACAGAGTCATAAATTCCCAGTGATCCTCAGCTAGGAGGTTTTGCTTGTTTTAGATTTTTTTTTTTATTTGTCTGCTGAGTGTTTTACCTGCATGTATGCAACGTGTGCCTATGGAAGCCAGAGAAGGCATCAAATACCCTGAAACTGGAGTTGCAGCCACCATGTGGGTGCTAGGAACCAAATTCACATTTTCTGCAGGAGCCACTGAACCCGTCTCTCCAACTAGTCATTGGTTTGTTTTCAAGAAGCAGTCTCACTACATAGCCCTAGCTAGCCTGGAACTCACAGAGATCCGTCTCTGCTTTCTGACCGTTGGGATTGAAGACAAGGCAAAGCCTTGTCCAGCCTCAGCTGAGGTAAGGCCGTCACGCTGTCTGTGCTGCAGTTTTGACTGGCTCAGTCTTGTCCAGCTTACTGTACAGCATTGATTATTTTGCAACTCAGTTTTTCTTAAATTTTTTTTTTTTTTGGTTACACTTGTGGTGTCTGTATGCACATTTGTGCCATATTCCTGCAATATAAAGGTCAGAGTTATTACCTTCTTCCACCACGTGGGCTCCAGGGATTAGCTCAGGTCATTGGGCTTGGCAAGCACCTTTACCTGCTCAGCTGCCTCAGGTCTTACTCTCTGGAGGCAAGAGCCTCACTGTATAGTCCAGGTTGGCAATTCACAGCGCTGCTTAGCACCTGAGTGCTGGCTTTACAGAAGGGCTGTAATTACGGACGTCTGCTGCCACACCCAACTCCTGATGGCCTTTCATTTGATAATTAGGGAATGTGATTTACAGTTAGCATTTATGACCATGTTTTAGAATTAGCTTCTTACATGGTAAACATCTGGATAGCTGTTGTTGTGAGCAGGTTTGCACATTGTCAGTAAGCAATAGGGATTGGGGCTGCAGAATTCAGGGTGCTTGGTAGGCTGCTTGCCTAGCATACAGAAAACCCTGGGTTCAAGCCTCAGCACCACATAAACCAGGTGTTCTGATCCTGTCTCTGCCCATAACCCCAGCCTGTGAGAATAGGCAGAGACAGGATCAGAAGTTCAGGGTCATCTTGGGCTCTATAGCAAGCTCCAGTCAGCCTAGATACCCCCTCTCAAACTTGGGTGGAGCTTGGGTGTAACTATGTTGGCAGGGCTGTTCGCAGTTAAGAGCACTGGGTTCAATTCCCAACATCTACAGTGACTCAAAATTGTAACTCTTATTTCAGGAGTTCTAATACCCTCTTCTGACCTGTAGTGGACAGCAGTTATACATGTGATGCATGTACATAAATGCAGGCAAAACACTCATAAACCACACTGTTTACATGCAGGCGTGGGAAGAGCTGCCTGGCAGTCAGCCGACTCAAGACATTTTAGACATACAGTTCATATTGACCTTTGATTTGATGGGCTTTTGTAATCTTGTGGAATTTCTTAAGATTAGCAAGCCTCATGCAGAACATTCAGAACCTACAGAACAAAACAGGGTATGTGGTCAGCATGTCCTTGCCCCGAGCCAAGTCACTTCTCTGTGTCACTGGCTGGCAGACCTGGAACAAAATGGCTACAGCTCTAGGGGTGGGGGGGGGTGGGGAAGAGGACAGTCGGAAATAATATATATGTTTGTGTTTGAGGGGAAAAAGCAAGGGTTTGTTGACTTTTGTTTTTGAGATAGTGTCTCACTGTGCAACCGTAGCTTGCTTCAAACAGATCTGTCTGCCTCTGCTTCCTGGGTGCTCGGGATTAAAGGTGTGCACTGTGCCCCACTTGCTAATTTGTTTTGATAAGACTTAAAGTGTTTGGTGGGAAAGGAATGTTATAACCATTTCCTGCATTGCCAGACATTACTAGTGAGAGCTTGTCTTCTTAAGATCAAGATACCTAATAAATTGAAATGTGTTTGTACATAAAATAGAAATGCATCGTTCCTTTTAAAAACAGGATGTAGTGACACCTATAATCCCAGCAAATATGAGGCAGAAAGCAGCCTGGTTTTCATGGTGATTTCTAGGCCAGTCATGGCAGTGTAGAGAGACTGTCTTCTAACAAGTATATATTTATTTACATTGGTTTTGCTCCTCACAATACACTTTGACTGTTGCTCCTTGGGATGGGGTAGCCATATACTACAAGTCGTAAGTACTGCGTGTCCTGCCTGGAATTCAGTAGTACCAGTGTTAAATACTGTTCTCTTCCATATTTATGGTTATTTTAAGTTTATGAGTCTTTGCATATATGTATATACATGTATCTCGTGTGCAGTGGTATCAGAGGCAGAGGAGAGTGTCGGATCCCCTAAAATTGAAGTTACAGGTATTATGTGTTGGTGTTATAAACTAAATCCAGGTCTTCTAGAAAACCAGTAAATGCTCTTAACTGCCATTTTCTAGCCTCTGCATTAATATTTTTTAGAGATGGAATTATTTCATTTTGCATGTGCCATGTTCTTGGGCACACAGACACTGGTTTAATTTCTTAGCACAGGCAATCATGCATATATACATCCAGAGTGAAGACACTTCAAGTTTTATACCTTTACTCTTATTTTTCGTGTGGTGTGTGTGTGTGTATGTGTGAGTGATCGGTTATAGCTTATTTAAACAAGATTTCCCTGTGGTGGCAAACAGGTATGTGGGGTAATGTGTCAAGGTAGATTGAGCACAGCCTACTTGGTAGCAGACTGTGTTTGAATCCAGCAGCCGGCACTTATATCCTGAACTGTGTTCTACTGAAGCGGTATCTAGGAGTTGATTGTGAGGATAGATGACTGGACTGTAAAGGCCTGCCTCGTAGTTCACTTGTAACAAATAATATGGGGTGCTTTCTTGTTTGCTTTTTTTTTAACCAAAGTTTTTTATTTCAGGATATTTTCTACATTGAAAATCAAAAGGAATATGAAAATAAAAAAGCTGCTAGAAAAAGAAGAACACAACTATTGGGGAAGAAAATGAAAGAAGCTATTAAAAGTCTGAATTTCCAGGAGGAGGATGACACATCCCGAGAAACGTTTGCAAGTGACACTAATGAGGCCCTGGCCTCTCTCGATGAAGCCCAGGAAGGACCTGCGGAAACCAAGCTGGATGCCGAGGATGCCATCGAGGTAGACCGTCCTCAGGATCTGGACATCTTTTAAGCACATTTTGGACATTTTGAAGAATAAACCTTTGTTAAAAAAGAAGTTACCATTTCTACTGAGGTTGCTTTACTGTGCACTGAAACTGGAGAAAGGAGAGCTGTTTCTGTTCCTGTGAAGTAGTGCTGTCTGTGGGGGTCGGGTGCCATGGGCAGCAGTGTGGAAGGGTGGCTGTGTCTGACTGGTGTACAGTACGGGTTCATTTCTCATTCTGCTGCATGTGCTGACTATTAGTCGAGGTGGAGCTGTGACCTCTGTCCAGCTCACTGGCTCATGCCATTAAGACACTTTGGTTTTCTGATTTATCTTTGTGGTGAACTATGCTTTGGTTTTAACACATTCCATTAAAATTTCCTGTAATCTGTGTAAATTGTTCAGCTGTTACATTCAGTAATGGGCAGGTCTCGATGTGGGCTGACCCGTCCTGCCTAGGCGTAAGCAGGGCTGGAATTCGAGCTGCCCACCCTGTCTGCTACTCTGGCATTCTTTTTAAAGTTAATTTATTGCTGTGTGCATGAGAGCGGAGGTATGGGGGTCATGAATGTGGTCTGTTCCCTTTGAGTGGTTTCTAGGTTGCAGGGCCCTGCACCTCAAACACCTTTATCTATTGAGCCCCCAATCTTACAGACAAAAACTAAATCTGTACTGTTTATCAAAAGAAAATTGTATCAGAAGCTTTGTTTTCCTTTTTGAGACAGGGTTCCATATGTAGCTCTGGCTCCTAGAATGCACTGTGTAGATCAGGCTGGCCTCAAATTCCCTGTGTAGCCAATGATGGCCTTAAACATCTAGTCCTGCTCCTAAGAGTACAGTTGTGTACAACCATACTTGGTTTGTACAGTGTTAAAGATCAAACCTACAGTTCAGTCATGCAGAGCAAGTACCACCAGCTGAACTACATCCCCCAGGCTGTGGCCCAATGTATTTCTCCTATGTTTGTCAAATTTACATGGTCTCCACATACACTCTCATTGTTAAACCATTCCTAATGTTCTCCATGAAGAGATGTGCACACTCTTCTCCCGGGAGCTGCTGCGATGCTAACAAGACGATTGTTACATCAGAATCAGACTGGGAGGTTCTAGTTGAGAATTCTGTCATTGCTGCCAGTGATGGCTTCAGAAAAAGATGCCGGTTCTGCCTTACCCAAACTCGACAACAACCAAACAGCAGAGAACACTTCCAAGCCTGTTGAAGACCAGCCTCGACAGGTCAGGTAAACAGGAGGGGCGGGGAGGCAGACTTCTGAGGGAGGAAATCCTGATTCTTCGGGGCCAGTGAGGAGGGTAAGGGAGCACTCTCGCACACCTGGCGGAGGAAGCAAGACACCAACAAGCTCCAACCTCCTCCCACAGCTTACACCTCCCAGCAGTGTAAAATTAACACTATGACTACATTCTACTTTCCTTCTAGTGAGTGATTATTTAAAAAAACAAAACAGTATGTTCCCAATACCTTTACATGAGTAAATGTTTTACAGATAAAAAAATATTTCCAAAAACCTACACACATTCATGTCTAAGCAAGTTGTTATAGATTAACAAAGCATAAGCAAGCAAGATGTTTTTGTCAGTTTTTTTTTTTTTTTTTAAATTGGCTGGCTGTGACTTCTAGTTACAAGGAAAGAATCAATATCTTTTATTTATCATATAAAAAACCTTAGGGCTAGAGAGATGGCTCAGTGGTTAAAAGCACTGACTGCTCTTCCAGAGGTCCTGAGTTCAATTTCCAGCAATCACATGGTGGCTCACAACCATCTGTAATGGGATCTGATGCCCTCTTCTGGTGTGTCTGAAGACAGTTATAGTGTACTTACATATAATAAATAAACATTAAAAAAAAAAACCTTAAAAGAAACTTATAAGAAAGTCATTTCTATTTTATTTTTTTAAAGATTTATTTATTTTATATATGAGTAACTTGCTGTCTTCAGACACACCAGAAGAGGGCATCAGATTCCATTGCTGGGAATTGAACTCAGAACCCCTGAAAGAGCAGTCAGTGCTCCTAACTACTGAGCCATCTCTCCAGCATCTATCATTTCTATTTTAAATCCTCAGGATGCATACCCACTCGTTAACATTTTTTATTAAGTGATATCAAAAGGATGAAGGCAAAAGATGGGTAAAAAATTAATCAGCACCTTGACCACCAGCCCAGCTTTAACGATAAAGGCACGTCCTAGCAGGTACTAGTAAGGCTGCCACTATTCTTGTTCCCTGACCTCAAAAGTTCCTCACTCAGCAAATATGCCTTTCTAGACTTTAAATTATTCCCCAAGATTTTCTACATCGAGGCCACTAACAAGAGCATCTTTATCTAACTTTATTAACAATCTACATCTCCAAAGTCTTAAGGATGGCGGGGAATCATTAATCTGCTCCAATAACAATGTTTGGAAAAGATCAATCACTGATTTTGTGTCAATGACACAGCTCTTAATCCCAGTGAGGGGCTGGAAATCCCCTTAGACTCATAATTAAGAGGGATGTGATGACCAAGAGGACAAGTGAAAGTCCTCCGGACAGCCCTCAGGGCTCTGCCCTCCTAAGGCACACCCCTCACTGTTGGGCTGACAGGTGAGCCACATTCCATGAATTCTAAAGCTGTTTTGCTGTTCTTCTTGCACAACCCCCAACACAAGCCTGCCAATAAGTAAAGACCTCAGGAGTCTGGGCTGGTGGTTTGTTGTGTTGAATTAGAGACAGAACAGGGTCTCACACATGTTAGGTCAGCACTCTACCTTTGAGCTTCATCAGCCACCTCCACATGACACCCCCCCAGCAGAGTCCCAAGTAGTCCAAGCTGGATTTGACCTCCCTAGATGAGAATGACTTTGTCCTTTTTTTTTTTTTTTTTAAATAAATTGAGCAACTTTATTTAAAAAAAAAAACAGATAAATATACAGACTTTAAGCATTTTTTGCATAAAAGTATATGAATACATTTTTGTCAGCACTTGATTATTTTTTTAAAGGTTTGATAATATGCATTAGAATCTTACTAGTTATAATGAGCATAAAGTACATGTAAAACAAGATATAACTTGGAAATAGTCAAAGTTTTCTTGGTGTGTAAAGATTAAGCATAATGATTTTTCATTTTCTTTTTCTTTTTTTCTTTTTTTTTTTTTCTTGAACTTCATATAGTCTCTGAGTAGTTTCTGGGGTGTTCAGAGGTTTCTGGGTTTAGTATCCAATTATCAGTGACTGCATATTATGTTTGTTCTTTTATGACTGGGTTACCTCACTCAGGATGATATTCTCTAGATGCATCCATTTTCTTAAGAATTTCCTAAAGTCATTGTTTCTGATAGCTGAGTAGTACTCCATTGTGTAAATATACCACAATTTTTGTATCCATTCATCTACTGAAGGACATCTGGGTTCTTTCCAGCTTCTGGCTATTATAAATAGGGCTGCTATGAACATTGTGGTACATGTGTCTTTGTTGTATGTTGGAGCTTCTCTGGGGTAAATGCCCAGAAGTGGAATAGCTGGATCTTCAGGTAGTACTATGTCCAATTTTCTGAGGAATCGCCAGACTGATTTCCAGAGTGGTTGTATCAGTTTACAACCCCACCAACAGTGGAGAAGTGTTCCTCTTTCTCCATATCCTCACCAGCATCTTCTGTCATCTGAATTTTTGATCTTGGCCAATCTGACTCGTGTGAGGTGGAATCTCAGGGTTGTTTTGATTTGCATTTCCCTGATGGCTAAGGATGTCGAGCACTTCCTTAGATGTTTCTCAGCCATTCCATATTCCTCAATTGAGAACATTTTGTTTAGCTCTGTACCCCATTTTTTAATAGGGTTGTTTGATTCTCTGGTGTCTAGCTTTTTGAGTTCTTTGTATACCTTGGATATTAGGCCTCTATCTGATGTGGAGTTGGTAAAGATCTTTTTCCATTCTGCTGGCTGCCATTTTGTTTTCTTGACAGTGTCCTTAGCCTTACACAAACTTTGCAATCTCATTAAGTCCCATTTGTCGATATTTGACCTTAGAGCACGAGCCATTGGTGTTCTGATCAGGAAATTTTCTCCTGTGCCTATGTGTTCTAAGGTTTTCCCTACTTTCTCTTCTAATAATTTCAGTGTACCTGGTTTAATGTGGAGATCTTTGATCCACTTGTACTTGAGCTTTGTACAAGGGGATAAGATATTTTTATTCTTCTGCATGCTGAGTGCCAGTTGGACCAACACCATTTGTTGAAGAGGCTGTTCTTTTTCCATTGAATGTTTATAGCTCCTTTGTCAAAAATCAATTGACCATATAAGTGAGGGCTCATTTCTGGACGTTCTATTCATATTCCATTGATCCACATGCCCACCTCTGTACCAGTACCATGCAGTTTTTAGCACAATTGCCTTCTAATATAGCTTGAGGTTAGGGATAGTGATTCCTGCAGATGTTTTCTTGTTGAGAATGGATTTTGCTATCCTAGGTCTTTTGTTATTCCAAATTAAATTGCACATTGCTCTTTCCAACTCTATGAAGAATTGAGTTGGAATTTTGATGGAGATTGCATTGAATCTGTAGATTGCTTTTGGTAAGATGGCCACATTTACAATGTTGATCCTTCCAGTCTATGAGCATGGGATATCTTTCCATCTTCTGAGATTTTCTTCAGTTTCCTTCTTCAGAGATTTGAAGTTCTTGTCACACAGGTTCTTCACTTGCTTAGTTAAAGTCACACCAAGGTATTTCATATCATTTGTGACTATTGAGAAGGGTATCTTTTCCCTAATTTCTTTCTCCACATGTTTGTCCTTTGAGTAGAGGAAGGCTACTGATTTGTTTGAGTTAATTTTATATCCAGCCACTTTGCTGAAGTTATTTATCAGCTATAGAAGTTCCCTGGTGAAATTTTTGGGGTCACTTACATAAACTATCATGTCATCTGCAAACAGTGATGTTTTAACCTCTTCCTTTCCAATTTGTATCCCTTTAATTTCCTTTTGCTATCTAATTGATCAGGCTAGGACTTCCAGTACTATGTTGAATAGGTAGGGGGAGAGTGGGCAGCCTTGTCTAGTCCCTGATTTTAGTGGGACTGCTTCAAGTTTTTCACCATTAAGTTTGATGTTGGCTATTGGTTTGTTGTATATTGCTTTTATTATGTTTGGGTATGCACCTTGGATTCCTGTTCTTTCCAAGACTTTTAACATGAAGGGGTGTTGAATTTTGTCAAATGCTTTCTCATCAACTAGTGAGATGACCATGTGGTTTTTTTGTTTGTTTGTTTGTTTGTTTGTTTTGGGTTTTTTTTTAGTTTGTTTATATGGTGGATTACGTTGACGGATTTCTGTATATTAAACCATCCCTGCATCCCAGGGATGAAGCCTACTTGATCATGGTTAATGATCGTTTTGATGTGTTCTTGGATTTGGTTTGCAAGGATTTTGTTGAATATTTTTACATCAATGTTCATAAGTAAGATTGGTCTTAAGTTCTCTTTCCTTGGAGGGTCTTTGTGTGGTTTAGGAACTAGGGTTATTGTGGCCTCGAAAAATGAGTTAGGTGGTGTTCCATCTGACTCTACTTTGTGGGATAGTTTGGAGAGTATTGGTATTAGGTCATCAGTAAATGTCTAATAGAATTCTGCACTGAACCCATCTGGATCTGGGCTGTTGTTTGGTTGGAAGGCTTTTGATGACTGCTTCTATTTCTTTAGGTGTATGGGATTATTTAGATGGATTACCTGGTCCTGGTTTAACTTTAGTATCTGGTATCTGTTTAGGCGTTCATCCATTTCCTCCAACTTTTCCAGCTTTGTTGAGTATAGGCTTTTGTAGTAGGATCTGATGATTTCTTGAATTTCCTCAGTTTCAATTGTTTGGGGAAGGTGCCGTGAGCTGCTGAGAAGAAGGTGTATTCTTTTGTTTTAGGATGAAATGTTCTGTAAATGTCTATTAATTCCAATTGGTTCATAACCTCTGCTAGTTTCACTGTGTCCTTGTTCAGTTTCTGTTTTCATGATCTGTCCACTGATGAGAGTGGGGTGTTGAGATCTCCCACTATTATTGTGTGGGGTGCAATGTATTTTTTGAGCTTTAGTAGGGTTTCTTTAATGAATATGGGTGCTCTTGTATTTGGAGCATATATGTTAAGGATTGAGAGTTCCTTCTGACAAATTTCCCCTGTAATGAGTAAAAAGTATCCTTCCTTATCTTTTTTGATAACTTTTGGTTGAAAACCTACTTTATTCGATATTAGAATGGCCACTCCAGCTTGCTTCTTGGGGCCGTTTGCTTAGAAGGTTTTTACCCAACCTTTTACTCTGAGACAGTGTCTGTCTTCGTCTCTGAAATGAGTTTCCTGCATGCAGCAAAATGCTGGATTCTGTTTATGTATTCAGTCTGATAGCCTAAATCTTTTTATTGGGGAATTGGGTCCATTTATGTTAGCAGATATTAAGGAATAGTGGATGCTGTTTCCTGCTATTTTTGCTTTTAGAGGTAGAATTGTGCCTGTGTGTCTTTATTCTTTTGGTTTTCTTGCTGAGGTATTTTCTTGTTTTTGCTATGATGTAGTTTCCTTCCTTGTATTGGGTTTTTCACCTATAATTCATTGTAGTGCTGGGCTTGTAGTCAGATATTGTGTAAATTTAGTTTTGTCTTGGAATATCTTAGTCTCTCCATCTATGGTGACTGAGAGTTTTGCTGGGTATAGCAGCTCTGTCCAGGATCTTCTAGCTTTCATAGTCCCTGTTGAAAAGTCGGTTATGATTCTGATTGGTCTGCCTTTATATGTTACATGACCTTTTTCCCTTACTGCTTTTAGTATTCTTTCTTTGCTTTGGGCACTTGGCATTTTCAATATTATGTGTCAGGAGGAATTTCTTTTCTGGTCCACTCTATTTGGAGTTCTGTAGGCTTCTTTTATGCTCATGGTCATCTCATTCTTAAGGGTAGGGAAGTTTTCTTCTACGATTTTGTTGAAGATATTTACTGTGCCTCTTAGTTGATATTCTTCACCCTCTTCTATTCCTATTATCCTTAGGTTTGGTCTTCTCATTGTGTCCTGGATCTCCTGGACATTTTGGGTTAGGAGCTTTTTGGCTTTTGCATCTTCTCTGACTGTTTTGTCTATGTTTTCAATGGTGTCGTCAGCTCCCGAGATTCTCTCTTCCATCTCTTGTAGTCTGTTGGAGATGCTTGCATCTGTGACTTCTGATTTCTTTTTTAGGTTTTCTACCTCCAGGGTTGTCTCTTTTAGTGTTTTCTTTATTGTTTCCATTTCCATTTCAAATTCCTTCTTCAGTTCCTTCATCTCTTTGGTTCTGTTTTCCTCTAGTTCTTTGATTTCTTTGGGTGTTTTTCTTGTTTCTTCTTTAAAAGCTTCTATTTCTTTATGCTTTTCCTCCAGTTCTTGTTTAAGGATCTCTATCATCATCTTGAGGTATGATTTCGGGTCTGAGGCTTCTTTTTCTGTAGTGTTTGGCATTCTGCTGTTTGCTGTGATGGGAGAGCTGGGTTCTGCTGTTGCCAGTTTGTCTTGGTTTCTCTTGGGTATGTTCTTTCACTTTCCTCTTGCCATCTTGTTGTCTGTGATTATACATGGTCTTGTTGTCAGTGATTGGTTCCCGTCTCTCCCATGTACCTGGCCTGTGTCCCTGGATCTCTGCTGTTCCCGGTGTCAGATGGCCTGAGCGTTTGTTCTGCATGCAAGGGCCCTCCAGGTGGAAACCGAGTCCCTATGGCAGAGTTCCTGCTCTCCTGAACCAATGGGAGGGGGGGCATGCTTTCCGGGCACTCAGCCCAAACCTGTCTGCGCCCTGGCTACTCACAGCGCAGTCTCACCAGGCCTGCGTCCCTGCATCTCTCGACTTTGGACTCTTTTGTCTTCTGTTTAGAAGTGTTAGATGTGCACCGCTAAGCAGTGCTAGAGATTAGACTTGGGCTTTATGCATGTTAGGCAAGTTCTCTACCACTTAAGCTGTACCCCTTGTCCCTTAATATCATTAACCTTTTTTACTTAAAAAAAAAATGCTTATATGTATTTGTCTGCATGAGTTTATGGACATGCCCACCTCCCCCCACTCCCCGTCTGTGAGTGTGTCCTTGGAGGCCAGAAGAAGGTGTTACATTCTGGGGGACTTGGGGCCAGAGGCAGTTGTGAGCAGCCCAATGTGGTTAGTGGCAACTAAACTGTCCTCATGGAGAACACTCAAGTGCTCTTAACTGCTCAGCCACCTCTGCAGCAGCCTCTAACTTGTTTTTAGATTGAAAATAGTTTTTTCCTCTCTGGCCTGTGGTGCCGGCAAGATGGGCAAGTGCCCTAGTCTCCGAACTGCCCGGAAGCTCCGTAGGCACCGACGGGACCAGAAGCGGCAGGATGAACAGTACAGGAAAGCTCACTTGGGCACGGCCCTGAAGGCCAATTGTTTGGAGGTGCCTCTCGTGCAAAGGGAGTTGTTCTGGAAAAAGTAGGAGTTGAAGCCAAACAGCCAAATTCTGCATCAGGAATTGTGTCCGGGTGCAGCTCAGTAAGAAAGGCAAGAAGATCACAGCTTTCGTGCCCAGTGATGGCTGCTTCATTGAGGAAAACGATGAAGTTCTGGCTGCTGGATTTGGTCGAAAAGGTCATGCTGTGGGTAATATTCCTGGCGTCTGATTTAAGGTTGTTAAAATAGCCAGTGTATCTCCTTCGGCTCTGTACAAAGGCAAGAAGGAAAGACCAAGATCTTAAAATTTGACAGTGGAAACAGTAATAAATTCTCATATTCTGAGAAAAAAATTTTTTTTCAGATGAAATATATCCCAACCAGTTTTCCCTCCCTCCATTCCTCCCGACCCCCTCCCCACCTCCCCTGACCCCCAGATTTACTTACTCCCCTTCTGTTTCCTCTTCAGAAAAAGAACAGGCAAAAAAGAAAAAATCAGAGATAAACCTACTTCCACTGTTAGCGGTCCCACAAAAACCCCACGCTGACAGTGGTAACATTTACACAGAGGACCTGGTACGACCCATGTAGACCCTGTGCTTGACGCTTTGGTTTCTATGAGCCCATGAAAGCCCTGCTTAGCTGATTGGGCCATGTTCTGAAGTCTTCCATCCCCTCTGACTCCTACAACCTTGCTTCCCCCGTCCCCCTCTTGAGATATTGTCTCCTAAGTTGTCCACACTGGTCTGGCGTTTGTGATTCCTCTGCATCAGCTTCTCACATAGCTGGGATTGGAAGTGTACAAGTCCAACTCCCCATTTTGGTGTTGGTTTGATCTGCAGTCTGGGACCTACATACACAGTAACTTTGTGTTTCATCTTAGTTACTGTACCATTGTTGGGAAGAGGCTCTGTGGCCAAAACAACTTAGAAAAGAGTTTATAAGAAGCCCCAATTCCAGAGGGTTAGTCCATGACTATGTTGTGGAGCATAGCAGCAGGCTAGCAGGCACAGTACTGGAACTGAGAGTTCATATCTCATAAAGAAGCAAAAGGCGGAGAGTTTTGCATGGACTGTTGAAACCTCAAAGCCCACCCCCCAGTGACAGATCTCCTCCAACAAGGCCACACCTTCAAATACTTCCACTACTGGGGACTGAGTATTTAAATGAACATATGAACCTATGGAGGCCATTCTCGTTCAGACCACAACAGGCCTCTCTTTGGCGTTTATACAGAAAGCTTACTGTTACGTATAGAGAGAAATTTGTGCAGGAATAGTGAATCTGACAAAAATATAGAGCTTGAATAGAGAATTAGTCCAAATTAGTCTTTCCTGCCTCATTTTCTTTCTTTTCTTTGGCTTACTATCTCCTTTGGACAACTCAAAGATATGAGGCAACTTATGCTTTACTATATTCACGCTTAAAACTAGATTGTAGAGGCTGGTGAGATGGCTCAGTGGTTAAGAGCACTGACTGCTCTTCCAGAGGTCCTGAGTTCAAATCCCAGCAACCACATGGTGGCTCACAACCATCTGTAATGGAATCTGATGCCCTCTTCTGGTGTGTCTGAAGACAGCTACATTGTATTCATATACATAAAATAAATAATTCTTAAAAAAGAAAAACTAGGTGCTGAAGGGATGGCTCAGTAGTTAAGAGTACCTGGTGTTCTTCCAGAGATGTAGAGTTCACTTCCTGGCACCCACATTGAGCAGCTCACAAGAGCTTCTAATTCCAGCTCCAGGGACTCTAATGCCCACTTCTGGCCTCTGGAAAGTACCTTCCCACACATATACACACACCAAATAAAAGTAAAAAGCTGGGGCTGGAGCGATGGCTCACTCAGCGGTTAAGAGCACCGACTGCTCTTCTAGAGGTCCTGAGTTCAATTCCCAGCAACCACATGGTGGCTCACAACCATCTGTCATGGGATCTGATGCCCTCTTCTGTTATGTCTGAAGACAGCGACAGTGTACTCACATACACAAAATAAATAAATCTTTAAAAAATAAAATAAAAATCTGAGCTACATGTTCATTTGTAGTTGGAGTCCCGCATACCTAGCCCTAACTTGGTCTTGCTGATCCTTGGGTTGGTTGCTGTTGTGGAAGGTCTCACTGTAGCCCTAGCTAGCCCTGTCTGTACACAGTAAGTAGACTAGGATGGTCACCATAGCAATCCTGTTGCTTCCTGACTGTTGGGATAGCAGGCCTGAGCCACCACACTCAGATGGCTGACTGCTGAGAGCTTTAAAAGGTTGGCTCACAGTTAGATACACCTGTAGCACAAAAGGGACACAACTGCGCCCCTTACTTAGAATGACATGGACACAGGTTAACTCAAGGTCTCCTTTCCTAATTTTCAGGTGTGAGGACATCCACTTGCCTCGGTTCTCACTAAAGCAAGGGATGATCCCGACACGTTACGTTATGCCTTGGAAAGAAAACATGAAGTTCAGGAATGTGAATCTAAAGGTATTTTCTCATAAGTATTTGGGTTAAAGCCCACCCTTGACGGATAGAGGTAAAGGTGTTTTCTACCAAACCTGACAGCTGGAGTCTGACTTGTGACCTACAGGATGAAAAGAAAAATCTGAATTCTGCCTGTTATCCTCTGGCCTCTGCATACATGTGTGCTCACATACACATGCATATATACTACACGAACTAAGCATGATAATAAAAACAGTTTAGTATAGTCTCTAAGGCATATATAGCTATATAAAACTATTTTATATATTTTCACTTATACGTGTAAACCAAAATAATGCAAATACAAACTTAAAATGGCTACACTACAGCATCTGAGAAAGTCATGTCAGACTCACTTGCCATGTTAGAGGCTCAGCAGTAGTGTCATGAATAGTAAAGTTACAGCACAGGACCTATATTTTTAGACTGTGCTAAATAGTCATCAGAGAATATACCCTTTTCTACTCTCCCTCTCCCCTCTCCCTCTCCCTCTCATCAAGTCTCAATTCTAGAGCTCAGGTTGTCCTTGAACTCGCTATAAAGCTGGCTGGCTTTGAACTGTGGCCATCCTCCTTCCTCAGCTTCCCCAGTGCTAGGATTATAGGCATGAGACACCATAGCTGTCTAGTAAGTTGTTTCTTTAATGAAGTTAGAATGCATTAAAGTATAAATAATTTGGAAATTTCAATTGAATAAATAGTTGATGTGGAATAATATGCTTTGGCAAGACAGGAAGAAGTTTTACAAATTATTTTCTATAGGATAAAATAGATTATAAAATATGGCTCATTATTTCTTTATAAAATGCTCATGTACAATGCTATCCTGAGATATGTGATTTTTACCTAATATGTTAGAAAAACAAAAATCTAAAGAAATTAAAACTCAGGTATCAAATGCTAATTATGTGTGTGTGTGTATGTTTATGTTTATAGTTATAGTTATTGGATTTTTCTAGAGACAGGGTTCTCTGTATCAGCCTGGACGTCCTGGAAAACTCACTTTGTAGACCACACTGGCCTCATACTCAAAGAGATCCACTTGCCTCTGCCTCCTGAGTGCTGGAATTAAAGGTGTGCAACCACTGCCTGTCAACACGCTTACTATTAAGACTTTCTTCATGGTTCTCAACCTGTGGGTCATGACCCCTTTGACGTTAAATGGCCCTTTCACAGGGGTCACATATCAGATAATTACATTACTATTCATAACAGTAGCAAATTTTCAGTTATGAAGTAGCAAGGAAATAATTTTAGGGCTGAGGGTGACCACAACCATAGATATTGAAAAGCATTCGCTCACAGATAAGAGCCCTGGCTGCTCTTGCAGAGGACCTGCATTCGATTCTCACCACCCACATTAGTCATACATTTTAGGGCTGGAGAGATGGCTCAGCAGTTAAGAGCACTGACTGCCTTTCCAGAGGTCGTGAGTTCAATTCCCAACAACCACATGGTGGTTCACAACCATCTGTAATGGGATCTGATGCCCTCTTCTGGTGTGTCTGAAGGCAGATGCAGTGTGCTCATATACATAAAATAAATAAATCGTTTTTTAAAAAAAGTAATACATTCTAATATAGTCACAGGGTGGGTGTTGAAGAGGAAACAAGAAAAACCTGCTTTAAGCCTAACATAAAAATGGCAACCTGGTTCTGGTGTGCTGCTGTTCAACAGAGCGTTTCCTCTCTTAGCAAGCAGAAGCCTGTGGGATCTATGCTGGTCCCTTGGAAGACTCTCTGTTCTGGGGTTACAGCGAGCGGCTTTGTCATGGGGAAGATCGAAAAGCTGTCCTGAAGAAAGGCCCGCCAGAGATTAAGATTGCCGACATGCCTCTGCATTCGCCTCTCTCCAGATACCAGAGCACGGTGATCTCCCACGGCTTCAGGAGGCGACTGATCTGATGTGTGGATCTCGGAAGTTGCTGTCATTCGGTAGTGGTGCACTTGCCTAACGCACTTGGGGTTTGAACCCCGCTAATACTAAAACCAATAAGATAAAGTAGTTCAGTCTCTTGCCTTCCCTTGGTTCTGGTGCTTATGTTTATTGCATTTTGCCTACAAGTTTGATTTGTTTAATGATTATAAGCAGTAGCTATATGTACATAAAGCTCTTAGGAGCTTTAGGAAATGCATCAGTTCTGCGGCTATCTGAGGTGATATGGGAGAGGAAGGACACGGCTTTTAGGGTGAGTGGATTTCACAGCAGGTGGATAAGTAGCAATGGTTGGATCCAGCCCTACAGTCTTCCTTATCACTGGGAGTTCATGGGTGGAAGCGAGCTGTCATATCCTGCAAATACAGCTTGGCTGCAGACATCCTCTGACCCTTACAGTCTTTCCACCGCCACTTCTACTTTGATTCCAGTGTTGGGGAGAAGAGACTCGACACGCTGTCCTATTTAGATCTTAGCTCTATGGTTACTCGGTAGACCAGGCTGGCCCTGAACTCAGAGATCTGATGGAGCTCCCGTTTGGGAGTTTCTATTATCTTCCTTTTTTCTAATGTATACATTGTCCTTTCCTTTTTTTTTTTTTTTTTGTTTGTTTGTTTTGTCTTGTAATGTGTCATAAGCTCTAGATGGGAACAGTTATTTTAGAAAGTACATTGTAGCCGGGCATGGTGGCACATGCCTTTAATGTCAGCACTGGGAAAGCAGAGGCAGGTGGGATCTCTGTGAGTTCCAGACCAGCCTGGTCCATAGCAAGCTCTAAGCCAGCAGGGGTTCCACAGTGAGACCCTGCCTCAAAATTCAAAAATAAATGAAAGAAAATATAATGTAGCAATGATATGCCACTTTTTCTTACAGCTACTCCATGTGGGCTTCTTGCTAATATTCGCTTGTTATTTTAGTGACTTGTAATCTCCAGACACCCTTTTCTCCCTCATCCAGGTGCAAGGTTGAGTATTCACTTGATGTTTTAGAAACTCCGCAGGGATTTGCCCACAGCCTTCCTACTGTAGTATTACCAGTATAGTCTTACCAGCCTTCTTCCTGGGCTTCTGGGCCTTCCATGGCATTGTCCTCAGGAGTGCCTTGTTTTTGAAAAGTCCTTAAGTGGCGGCTGGAGAGATAGCTCGTTGGTTAAAAATACTGACTGCCCTTCCAGAGGACCCGGGTTCAATTCCCAGCACCCACAGGGCAGCTCAAAACTCCAAGATCTGACAACCTCACACAGACATATGTGTAGTCAAAAACATACCAATGTGCATAAAATACAGATAAATGATTTAAAAAAACAAAACAAAACAGGAAAAAAAATCCCTTAAAGCTTAACTATCTCTCCACACCTTTGCAAAAAGAGGCAGGTTCCTAGTGACTTGTCTTCTAGCAACTTCTCTCAGGAATGACCTCCAAGCCTGCCCATGGAACAGATAACACTTCTTTCCAGGAGACTCTTTCCAGGAGACTCTTGTTACAAATGGGGGTGGGGTGGGGAGTCAGGGGTGGAGTGGGGGATTAGGAGAGGCAATTTCTGTAAGGGAGTTGACATAAAATTACCCTTCAGAATGAGCTTTTATTGCTTGTTTGTTTTATGAAAAAGAGTCTCACCTTGTAGCCTGATGGTCCTGAAACTCTGTGTAGACCAGTCTGGCCTTAGATTCAGAGATCTGCCTCTGTCTCCAGAGTGCTGGGATTAAAGGCATGTGCCATTACACCTAGCTAAAAGTTAATTATTTGAGACAGAGTTTCTCTGTGTAACATCTCTGAGTATCCAAGAACCTGTTTTGTAGAACAGGCTGGCCTAGAACTCATAGAGATCCTCCTGCCTCTGACTCCTGAGTGCTGGAACCTGTCTGTGCCACCACTGCCCAGCCAGAATGAGCTTTATTAGTAAAGAGAGCCTTCTGGTCATGGGGCTTTGGAGACATGATCCAGCCTTATCAATGACAGTAATTAGGAGAGACAGCATCATTCTAGAGACAGCATGGTGGGACCTTGTGGGGGTTGGGGGAGAACATGTAGGAAACCTTCAAAATTCCATCAGAATCACAACCCAAGAAAAACATTTTAGGGAATAGCTGCAAGTTCTGCTGCAAGTGGTTTAGCTTGGCCTAGGCCTTTTGCCTGAAACCAGGGAAGTGCTGATAAAGTTGTAACTCTCTGTGTGGGGAGAGGGGCTGGGCTTGAGTTTTCCACTCAGCAGGAACACATAGCTCTTTGACAGATGGCTGGGAGGCACGTCAAGATTTTAGGGGCCAGGGAGGGGACCGGGAAGGAGCAGCCAGAGGCTCTGTAATCTAAAGACTCTTAGTAGGCTTTGTGTATTAAACCATACAACTTTCAACTGCCTCTCTCCCAGAGGTCTGCCTCCAGGCCTGACAGGCCCCTGCTGTGAGAGAAAGCAGCCGCAGAGAGGCAGAAGTGCCCATGGGCCTCCCTCTTTTAACTGCAGGATAAATTCATGATCTTATCCAGTAGGACCTGGCCCCTTGGCATCTCAATTTACTTGGTGTGGAACTTCTCATCACATCCTGAAAATTTATAGAAGTCGAAAAATCCCCTTTACTGGGGCATTTCTTTTTTAAAAAACGTCTGTGTTTATTTCTGAGCTTAAGTGTCAAGGTCTGAGGACAATTCATGGGAGTTTGTTCCTCTACTATGTGGATCCTGGAGGTCGGATGCAGGTCGCAGGGCTTGAAGAACCCAAAACAAGTACATTTATTTACCTGTGAACCATCTCATCAATATAGTTCAGGGGATGTCTCTAAAGGTACTCTGTGTCTGTCTGTCCATCTGTCAGTCTGTCTGACTGTCTCTCTTTGTGTGTATATATGTGTGTCTCTCCCTATTCTCACTTTCTTTTTCAGGTTACCTTGTAGTGTTGTATGTGGCGACCATCTTCTTCTCTTCCACTTTAACCTGCCTCCCTTAACGCTCTGCCACCCCAAAGCCCAGTCAATGCCCTCATGGTCACAACGTTCTCCTAATAAAGCTCCTGCCCAAGGGTGGTTGGTCCCAGCTTCCTTTCCACCTCACTGCCATACTGGTCTCTAATTTATAGCACTGAGCAGGCTGGTGAGGACGGGGTGTGTGGGGGGAGGGGGCAGCTGCCAGTTTTCTCAGTTCACAAGCACAGAACCACCACCTTCAGATTTTAGCAAGGAAGGGGAGGCTCTGGTTCTCTCTGGGGTTCCATGCAAGAGCCATCTTCCATCCCATGAGTTGGAATTAACTACAAGAAGGAGTTCGGTCACTTGTCTGAAGCTGAGAAACAGGTATAGGGGGTGGACATCCTTCTTCTCTTGAAAAGTTAAAGTCATCAGTGCACTGTCAGAAACCCTGGCTCACAACCATCTATAATCAGATCCAACACCCTCTTCTGGTGTGTCTGAGACAATGATAGTGTACTCTTATATATAAAAATTCCCATGTCTTTCTACAATGCCAGAATTTATTGAATAACAATAAATTTGCAAGGTATAGAGGTTTTAATGGCAATAATTTGGCAGATATTCCTTCTCCTTGGCAACCTGGCTGAGGCAAACACTTGGATTCCAATCTTAATTACTAATATTAACCCTCAGCTTGTGCCTCATGTGTCACATAGTGAAGCGTTTTATGGGTTGTGGTGTGATTACAAAGAGCTAAAGCAAAAGGTCTCACAGGTAAATATGGTTTGTATTGATAAGACAAGAAACCCAAGCCCAACCTCAGGAAAGAGGCTCAAGGGGCAACAGCTGCGTGCCAGGGCCTGTGAGCAGAGATACAGAGCTGAGTCCAGCTGCAGAGGCAGAAGGGGAAGACCAGGAGCAGGGAGATGGATAAATGGAATAAGCAAGGAGTTCGACTGGCGATGGCAGTCAAGTAGGCCTCATCAATAATAGGGAACAAGACTACGAGACTATCTGAAGCCTCAGGCAAGTCAGGACACACACACAAACACACACACACACACACACACACACACACACACACACACGGTGGGTGGGGGAGGGACAGAGAGAGAGAGAGACAGAGAGACAGAGTCAGAGAGAGACAGAAAAACAGAAGGTAGGCTCTAAAGAGGGTGATTAAGAGGGTCTATCTTCAATGGCCTCCAAGCCTGCCAATGACCATCTAGCTGACTAACAAGATGACAGGTGTAGGGAAGGGCTGTTGCCAGCTCAGTAGTTGGGCGTCCATCTCTTTATGGGACCCATTATATCCTTTCATTGGCCTGGTGTTTGCTAAGTCCGTGAGCCTGGCTTCCCTAAGATGATGTTAGTACATCCTTGTGCACCTGCAGTTTCAGGCCACCATGATAAGTGCATAGGATAGAGTCTGCTGCATGAATGGTCCCAGGCATAATGTGGTGTGTACACATACACACAAATGCACAGCTATCATTCCTCCTCCAAATGCTTGTAAACAGAGTCTCCTAGAGCAAAACACACTGAAAAACCACAGTTTTCCAGAGTATAGAGTAACTCAGAGTGGGGCCTGGCTTTACCTCAATAGGTAGCCATTTGACCAGGGCTCAGTCAGGAAGGGAAGCTTTGCATCCTTGGCTGAACCTGTCTAGAGCGAAGCTTCTGTCATTTCATAATAAACTGGAAAGAAGGAAGACAAGAGCAGGTTCTGGTTCAGACATCTTCTGAGCCTTAGAAGAGTTGTTTGTTAGTTTGTTTTAAATAAAACTTACTTTTACTCTGTATCCTCCCAAGGTTGCATGGTTTCTCTCTTAAATTCCCTCTAGTATCAAGGGAAAGGCTTACATTATCACCTAAGAGCCTTATGCTCTTTTAAATTGAAAACATTTTACTGTTATTCCCATTTCTCTTTTTAAGCAGGAGTACAATGTCCTCTTTTATTTCTTCATGTTTCATTAGCTGAAGTCTGAGAGACACACAGACTCTGTTCAGTAGCCATCAAAGGAAGACTGCTTTGGAATTTGGCACCACCTATATGAAGACTTCCAGGGGCCTGAGTTGCCTTTCCCCACATTATACTGGATTTGTTTGGTTTGCTACCGGGAAACAGTGTTGCCTTTTGCTTTACAAACATAAGCACACCTCTCGCCTAAGTATAATTAATTCGTTTTCATCTCAGCCATGAACACCTTCAATTTTGGGAAGAGTTGGGAAGAGCAGTCTCTCTGATTCCAAGTCTCCTTACTGTCAGTGATGAGAGACTTTCACATGTCTTCCAGACGTATTTGCTTTCTAGATGTCTGTTCCTTCCATGGGTACCAAGATTGCAGAAAGAGCTTTTTTGATGGTTCCACACATGTGACAGATACATTGTGGTTCACTTTTCCCCACCACACCAATCCTCTTTCCCTTCCTCTTGCCAAGTCCCACTCCACTTGCAGGACTTCTTGCTTTATGGTTTTGCTTTGTGACTCATTGGGTTTAACCAGGGATGCTCTCATGGGCTACTCACTGAAACTTAAGTAGCTTCTTCGAAGTTGCATAAGGCTACTTAAGACAGTAATTTCCCCTCCCCCCAGCAGCATTCATCTGCAATAAAGCTCCTTATGCTGGGGCTGGGGTTGGGGCCCCTGTTTTCCTCCCCTATTTGTGACTGAATGCCCACTGCCTCAGACTTGTGCATGGCTATGCAGGCCGCTCTTGTGAGTTCATACGCACCATATGCCTTTATGCTTTTGAAGACTTATACTTAGTATTCTTAAATTGTGCGTGTGTGTAGAGAGGGGGATCTTCAGGTAGAAAGGATTGTAGAATACGTACAGATGGTGTAGGAAGTGGGGAATCGGGGAAAGGGAAAGGTTAAGCTGGGGAGGGAGAGGAGAGGACAGAGGAAAGAGGCAGAGAGATAACTAACACTGAGGAAGGATGCTAGAAAAAGCCTGTTATACACTTTTAAAAAAATAATAAACCAGGGGCTGTGGTGAGGTGGCTCAGCGGTTAAGAGCACTGGCTGCTCTTCTAGAGGTTCTGAGTTCAATTTCCCCAGCAACCACATAGTGCCTCACAACGACCATGTATAAAAGGGATCTGATGCTCTCTTCTGGCACATAGGTGTATAGACAGAGCACTCCTACATTTTAAATACATACATACATACATACATACATACACATACATACGTACATATTTTTTAAAAGTTAAACAAAAAGAGTTTGAGTGGAGTTAGCTTACATGGGGGATAATGTCCCGTCTCAAAAGATATAGGTTGTCAGACAAAATTCTCAGGGCCCAGGTACCTCCTTCAAGTTGTTGGTCAGGGGCAACCTAGAGACCACACCCCAAACAACACGGGCGATTGCCATTGTTCTTAGTTGCCCATCAGATCTCAGTAAGACCCTCATGCTGAGGACACCATATACTTGAGCATCAGGACATAAGAACCTTCTTCTCTGCAGACTTCTTTTGTAGTCCTAGGAGACATTTTGAAGGCTGCTGGGGAGAGAAATCAGTCTTACCCAGCTGCAAACCCACAAGCTACAGTAACTCCCAGCTTAGCAAGCTATCCTCATTGGTGCAATAGGCATGGATGTTAGAGAGCAATGAACTGCTTTCTGGTTACATTTAAGGCCCCCTTCATAGGGGAGAGCTCATAGACGATACTGTAGACCTGTCTAAGAACTCACGCCCAAAGAACCCAGGGGAAATGTACTACTATTTTGTTAAATGGGGATAGTATTAGTCTGACTTTCTAAATACTTATTTTTTTATACTCAGATCACGACGGCTCACATCCCTCATCAAAGAAGCATCTTTTTGCAGCAGATGGTGGTTAATACAGAGACACATAGTCAATGTACAGAAAATAAGTCACTGCGGAATTCTCAGCCCAAATCATACACACACACACACACACACACACACACACACACACACACCACAGAACATCCCAGAAAAAGAGGAGGAAACCTGTAAAGCCAGAAGTTGGGAAAGGCTGCTGTGGATATGACATGGCTTGTCACCAGCTGCCATGGTTACATGTACAAGACCTGAGCAAGATCAAGCCAGTCAGCGTTTCAACAGGGATGGAAGCAGGTTCATTTCAAGGCCTCATCTCTAGCTGTGCGTGTGGGAAGCAGTAACCTCACTCAGTAAGTTACAAACAATAAAAGGACAAGACATTGGGAGAATGTCATGATTGGGGGAGGGAGGCTCCCGGGAGGACTTGAGGGGCACAGTGCAGGGTGGATATGATTTTAAAAAACAAAAAAAAACCGTACTGTATTCGTGCATGAAATTCTCTAAGAATAAATAAAATATTATATTTTTAAAAGTACTCGAGAGCTGGAGAGACGGCTCAGAGGTTAAGAGCACTGACTGCTCTTCCAGAGGTCCTGAGTTCAGTTCCCAGCAACCACATGGTGGTTCACAACCATCTCTAATGGGATCTGATGCCCTCTTCTGGAGTGTCTGAAGAAAGCTACAGTGTACTCATATAAATATAATAATAAATAAATCTTTTTTAAAAAGTGCTGAAGAGAGAAACGCTGTGGACTATAATTTTCGTACCTGCCAAGATCGGGTCGCACGGTACTCAGTGTCACCATGTTTACAAACACTGACTTCTCAGGCTGTGCCCTGGCCTGGGTGACTTCATAGGTGACTGACTCTATTTTGAGTGCTAAGGAAAGGAGGACTCAGCGCCTTGGTGGGAACACACCTCTATCTTTCTGGCACCACCCACAAGGCACAGGTGGATGAATAACTTACAGGAAAAAGTGGAACACCTCCCTAGAAAGTTGGACCAGCCCTTTCCTGTTCGGCATGTGCGGTTGAGGCGGGCATCTCTGCCGCTGGTCTCTCATTTTCATCGCAGAACTACTACTGCAGAGATGGTCAACGAACCTAAAACCCAAAGGACTTTCTGTAAGAAATGTGGCAAGAATCAGCCTCACAAAGTGACCCAGTATAAGAAGGGCAAGGATTCCCTGTCTGCTCAAGGAAAGCAGCGCTTCGATCAGAAGTAGGGTGCCTACGGTGGGCAGAGAAAACCGATTTTTCGAAAGAAGGCCAAAACCACAAAGAAGATTGTGCTCAGGCCAGAGTGTGTTGAGCCCAACTGAAGATCCAAGAATGTTAGCCATCGGGAGATGCAAGTATTTTGAACTGGGAGGTGACAAGAAGAGAAAGAGCCAAGTGATCCAGTTCTAAAACTTGTGTTCTCTGAGAAGAAAATACTGAAGCAGTAGAAAAATGACCTGCTAGAGAATAGACTTATTGTTAATGATACTAAAAGAAGAAAAGAAAGAAAGAAAGAAAGAAAGAAAGAAAGAAAGAAAGAAGAAAGAAGAAAGAAAGAAAGAAAGAAGAAAGAAAGAGAAAGAAAGAGAAAGAAAGAGAAAGAAAGAGAAAGAAAGATGGGACCATATGAGCACATGGGCGTGTTTAAATAATAGGAAACCAGGCATAAAAACACACCAGACCGAGGAAATGTACAACACACTCACCTGTGCTCCACAAAGAGGGGAACACCTAACAATGTGATGGTCTGGCTTATCATAGGACCACCTCGTGTGTGCATCAAGGGACAGACAGTCTGGCTCCCTGCTGATGTGGCCTCCTTAGATTGCTGGCCTCTCCATTTGCCCTTCTGGACCCGACAATGATCCTTGCATTCATGTGTCTGGACCTGGTCCTGTCCTTCATCTCTCCCATCTTCACACTCTACTTTTGTTAACTTGACTCTCAGGCTCTGCTCATCTCTGACCCTGCCTCAGTGACTCCACAGCTGTGCCTCCAGGGGACCTTCAGCTGTGTTGGTGACTGCCAAAGATTCCCTCTGCATCCTTAGCATCTTTGTGCTTGCCTGCACTTAGTTAGGCCTCTTTGGAACTCTGGTGCAGCCTCTCTAACTCTCTGAGGCCATTCCATAATATATATGTGTATGAGAATGTACACTTGCACACACACACACATGAACATGCACACATGCACACACACACACACACACAGGGTGTGGGATGGGCAGGTATAAACAGAGAGAGACTTATTTTGTGATTTCTATGGTGTGACCTAGAGTTAACCTTAGCTGTTAAAACTTGAATAAAAGAACTTGTTGTAAGGAGGGGGATGGGGGATTGACACTCAGAGAGGGGCTTCCCCTTCTAAGGGGAGTGGGGGGAGGACTTGCATGAGGAGGGGGTTACTGGGAAGAGAGGAAGGGCTAATATTGGGTTGTAAAATGAATAAATAAATTTAATTTTTAAAAAGTGGAGTAAAAGAACCTGTGTTTGCTAACACTGCTATCAAGGGAAGCTGGAACTTTTTTTGACAAGCTGCAGCTGATAAAACCAGTGTGGCTTGTGATTGTTTTATAAATCATTGTGGGAAAGCAAGGACATTTCTATGTGATATCACACTCGTGGGTCATTCTGTCCTATAATCAACTCAAAACTTAACAACTGGAGTTCTCCCACAGAGGGCTCATTTTCTTTTCTTTTATAAAAAATGTATTTATTTTATGTATATGAATACAATGAGCTGTCTTCAGATACCAGACCAGAAGAGAGCATTGGATCCCCATTACAGATGATTGTGAGCCACCATGTGGTTGCTGGGAATTGAACTCAGGACCTCTGGAAAAGCAGTCAGTGCTCTTAACTACTGAGTCATCTCTTCAGCCCAAGGACTCATTTTCTAGCTCTCCTTGATATTCTTTATATTTATTTATATAAACTACATAGCTAAGAAATGAGAGGTTAGTAGCCCTGCGTGTCTAAAACCTGTTTAGTATAAGTAGATTTTCAAGTATAATCCCTTAGTATTACCTTGACTCTAAAATAGATTGGAACCAATTAACCCAGTTCTCAAGAGCAAGCTTTCCTGCCCCTGCTGAGAATCAATCTAGAATTTTCATGGCCATCTGACCACAAAAGCAAATTCAGCTGAAATTGTGGAAAACAGGGTCTTTGGGTCAACTTTAGATATGGTCTTATATTTATGCCCCTGGAGTTTAAAGATCTCAGGGATAACTGAAGCCCAGATAATTTTACAGAAATGAGGAATGGGGGACTCTCCAGGACATCTGAAGGAGCCCAAGTCCTCTGTGGAAGGATACCATGAGTCTGGGATCTGATCTGGGTTAGGATCTCATATATTTCTAAGACTAGATAGAAGAAAAATCTTGAGTTGAAATGAGCAACGGCTGCTTGCAGAGACCTCTGAAGACATGAGTCACAGCTGGTGGTACTAATCCACTGTCATTTGGGTCGCCTCATCTCCATAAGCGTTCATGTGTTTTCATAGAAGCTTGGTTCCCCACAGTGTCAGTGTTAAGTGGGGAAGCATAAAGGGAGGCTTGGGTAGCTGGGTGTGTACCCCCGAAGGGATTAAGGTAGCATTTGGGGGGATGTCTGAGTTACTTAGGAGGGTAAGAATCCTTCAATTGCTCCAGTTTCCTGTTTTGTTAATGTTGTTGCTTTCACTATCAGGGATCAACTCCAGAGCCTCCCAGGTGGTAGGCCTGCCTTAGGATATGATCTCGGTCTTGGCTAAATTCAGATTATGAGTCCACTTACCAGAAGCTAAACCAGCAGGTCTGCCTTTTCTTACATTCAGCCTTCAGACTATGAGCTACATAAAAGAGCTTTCTTTCTCTTTCTTCCTTAGTGCTAGAGATCAAACAGAGTTTCACCCAGGCTGGGCTAGCTCTTGACCACTAAGCTATGCCCCCAGCTCAAGCTTTTTCTTTTTCTGAGACTCAGTCTCACTCTGTAGACCAGGTTGGCCTTGAACTCACAAAGATCTGTCTGCCTCTGCCTCTCAAGTGCTGGGATTAAAGGACAGCATCACTATACTCGGTTCAAACTTTTCTTTGTAGAATGTTTCTAGCTGGAGCTGGAGAGACAGCTCAGAGGTTGAGAGCCCTGACTGCTCTTCCAGAGGTCCTGAGTTCAGTTCCCAGCAACCACATGGTGGCTCACAACCATCTGGGATCCGATGCCCTCTTCTGGTGTGTCTGAAGACAGCTACAGTGTACTCACATACATAAAAACAAATCCAAAAATGTTTCTAACTGTACACATATGTGTAGTAACCAGAAGAGTCTCTTACAAAGGCAAACATTTAATTGGGACTGGCTTAGGTTTCATCATCATCATGGCGGAGAGCATGGCGGCATACAGACAGACATGATGCTGGAGGAGCCAAGAGTTCTCCATCTTGGTCTGCAGGCAGCAGAAGGGGACTGTCTCACACTGGCCAAATTGAGGCATAAATATGAGACCTCAAAACTCTGTCTCCACAGGGATACACCTCTTCTAACAAGGCCACACCTCCTCCAATGAGGCCATACCTCCTAATAGAGCCAATTCCTATGGGCCAAACATATTCAACCCACCACTACTTCTCTCAGGGCTGCCCTTCTCCATTATGAATTAATTTGAGGTCACAGAGTTCCCTCCCAATAGAGCCTAATGTACTACGAACCTTAGCCTAGGCGGATCCTATCCAGTGATTGGGCAATCCTTGGGGCTTCCAAGGTTCAAACTACCCATGAGAATAGCTCTCCTATATAGAGATGACTGGCAATTGTACTTAACCAGTACTAACTAGTTTCTGTCTGTCTGAGAAAACTCGAGGGCCAGCTATGCAGGCATAGTCCGTTGGGGGGAGGGGAGAGGATGGGGAGATGTAGAGAAGGTAGACAGTGCCTGGAATTAAAGTTGGTCCACCCTCTGGGCTCTGTTTATGTGCACTTCTCTCCACCCACTGGGCTCTGGCAAGAGTGGATCTGTGTATTCTGAAAGGAACATAGGACATTTATGTGCCAGAACACTGGAGACGAGGTCAGTTTACCTGTGGTTTGTTTGTTTATTTTTCTTTTGTGTGTGTGAGAGAGAAATTAATAATGATGATGATTGTGATGATGATGATGATGATGATGATGATGATGATGATAATAATAATAATTTATACAATTAGAAACAATACTGGAAACCAGAACACCAAAATGGTCCCAGTGTTAATCCTTTTGAGTGTGATGGTGATGATGATTGAAGCAGGG
Source organism: Micromys minutus (assembly GCF_963924665.1). Taxonomy (NCBI): domain Eukaryota; kingdom Metazoa; phylum Chordata; class Mammalia; order Rodentia; family Muridae; genus Micromys; species Micromys minutus. Next base: position 42,495,808 of record NC_137977.1, read on the forward strand.
TATCACTCTGTAGCCCAGGCTAGCCTTGAACTCGGGAGTGCTGGGAGTACAGGAAGTTACAAATATGTATTTTATCAACAGAAGAAGCTCTTCCTCGGGTAGAAAGTGTTTGTTCCTCTGTCCTGCTGCCACAGTTCCAAAACCAACTCTTCTGGGACCATGTTTCACACTCAACTAGACACTCAACTTTCCTTCCTGACATCTTGGCGCTCATAGTTCCTTCCATGGACCAGAAGGGGGCTCTGTTGTATCACCTAAGATGCAATTTGAGTTCCAAAGAGGAAACAGGTGTGGATCTGGGGGAGAGGGACGGTAGGGACTGGGGGAGGAGGGCTGTGGAGGAAGGGGATCTGTAGTTGGGATGCATTTACTGTGTGAGAGAAGAATCTATTTTCAAAAAATTTTGAAAAAGAAAAGAAGGAAAAATAGGAAGGAAGGGGCTTGCACAGGAGGGGTTCTAATAGCAGCTGATGACAGCTGATGGGGGGGAAGAATCACTTTTCTTTGGGGGGGGAGCCAGTGATCAGTTGTGCACATCCCAGTGGGCAGCACTGACTGAGTTAGTGAAAGCAGGGCACAAAGCTGGAGGCAGACGGGGACTCTGTGGGGAGGGTAACGGGGGGATAGGGGGAGGAAGAGGGTGCCTGTCGTGACCAAGATACGCTGTGCATGTGCATGAAATTATCAAAGATTACAAAATAAGTGCACATTTTTAATAAATGAAAAAAAAGATGCAATTCGAAGAACTTTTTGGCCTTTTGAGAAAACTGTTCTTCCACAACTTTACACGTGTACATAATGTGTTTTAATCCTATTCACCCCGATTACTCTTTCTTATCCCTTGCCTCCTCTGAAACCCCTTCTTACCATCAGGCCTCCCCCTACTATTTTTACGTCTTAAATATTTCTTTTTATTTTTTTAAAAACTGATTAATCTAATTATGGTCGTGTGCAATGCTCTGGAGCTGTTTTCTGGAGCATGGGCAACTTAGAGTGGCTATGCTGCTGAAGAAACTGACTCCTGTCCCCAGCACTCTCTCCTGCCTCTGGGCTTTGGGTTCATTTGAATTTTATATCACTATTCATTCCTGTCGAGTCTTCCTCTTTGTGAGACTGAGGCCATCCCCTAATCCTCCTGGTATTTCCCCTTGCCGTCACCATAGTGCTTTGCAGAGGGCAGTCCTGAAGTGAATGTTCCTTGAAGACAGAAAGGAGGCTCTAAGTTCACCCAGGATCCTTGGGAGTGCTTTGAACTACCACTAACTTGTACTGCCCGACCCCACAGTGGGCTCACAAGAGATTTGACAGGGTTTGGAGGCTTTTTTTTTTTTTTAAGCTTTTTATTGACTCTTTGAATTTCACATTCATGCACCCCAATCCTGCTCATCTCTCTGTCCCCTCATATCTGCCTTCTACTTACAACCCCCACCCAAGCACACACACACACACACACACACACACACAAATAAGAAAACAAAACATAGAAAACATCTCATCATGGAATTCAGTGTGTTATAGTGTGTCCCAAAGTATCCCTCTGACCACACATCTTCACTCATTGATCTGGTTTGAGGTCTCTGGCTTCTGCGACATCATCAATATTGGGTCCTTACTGGGACCCTCCCAGTTATCCTGTGGTTGTCCTGTGTCATGGAGACCCTGCAGCTTTGGATCAGCAGGACCTACCCTTCACATGCCTCAACTGTTCACAGATGATATAGATTTTGGGGTGGGCCAAATAAATCCAAGCCCTGGATCTTGGCCTTTACATGCCTTGGAGTAACATTTTATTAAACTGAGTTTTAAATAAATATTACATTTCCTACTTTCGTCATTAAATTTGCCACCAAATTCCAAATTGTGAGTTTTCCATTCATTGTTAAACAGTCAGTTTTCTTAGCTCCCTATAGCCAGCAGCAGGGAAGAGCTCTGCAGCTGGGAGTCCACTCCTTTTTCCAGATAGAGCTGGGGTCTAAAGACTTACTATCAAGAATCATTATACAGCAGTATGTGTTTATACTCTGTTATCTGTGTGCAAACAGGTGTATGGGGCTTGTGTGTGTGTGCACGCATGGGTGAGTGCATTTGAGGTATATGTGTGTGGTGTGTGCAATATGTGTTTGCCTGTGTGTGTCTCTATGTGTGGCAGGTATTTGCATATGTGTGTAGTATGTATGTATAATGTAATTGATGTATGTGAAATGTGGCATGTGTATAATGTAGTGTGTGTGTAATGTAGTATGTGTATAATATGGTATGTATGTGTATGTGTGTAATGAGCTGTGTATAATGTGACGTGTGTATGTAATTTGGTGTGCATCTCTGTGTGTGTGTGTGTGTGACCGAGTGTCTTTGTGCCCCCCCTCGGTGTGTGTGTGTGTGGCCTTGTTGGAGGAAGATGAGTGGGCTTTAAGCTTCAGACGCCCAGCCCCCCTCCCCACCTCTCTTTCTCTCTCTGGACCTGTGTGGATCAGAATGCTGTGTTCAGCTACTGCTCCAATGTCATGTGTACTGCCATGATGATCACGGAGTGACCCTCTGAAACCGAGCCAGACCCTCCTCCCCCGATTTTTTTTTCTTTTTTGTATAAGAGTATAAGAGTTGCCTTGGTCATGGTGTTTCTTCACAGCAGATAGAACTGCTTGACTAAGACACATATAAAAAAACTAATAAATAAATCTAAGAAGGAAGAAAGTAAGAAGAAAAGCCCTATTTGTAAAGACCATTCTCCCTTGGAAAACTACACACTTCTATTTCTAGCCCTCCCTGAGCAGCTCTTTTTCTCTTACCATCATTAACATATCTTTACTCTACTAGCTTGCTTTAACACCCCTTTCCTCTGGAAGTCTCTAATCCTTGTCTGGCCTGCATAGAGATCCCTAGAGCTTAGGAAATTCCTCAGGCTCCTAGGGATGGCCATAAAAGCTATTTCTCCAGACTCTCACTGGTAACATTTCTGGGGGCTTGTGGTGAGATTCAAGTGTTGGTAGTAAAAAACCCCTATCCTCCCCACCCCATTTGCTGCTTGGCTGATCTACCCTACAAAGCTTGCCTGGCTTGCATGTTTCCTTGGGCTCCTTGGCTTCTGTTTTCCTAGCCAGAGACCCAGGTAGCCACTGTTAAGTGCCACTGGCGCCGAAAATAAAAGGCTCCTGTCCTTATCAATACCCCATCCCTGGGTCTGGTAAAGCAGAGCTTCTCCAGGGGATATCCCAAGAGCCAATTACCCAGGTGGTCTAAGGCCATCTCTTGCCTCCAAGAGAACAACTCCCCAGAGCAGCAAGTTAGGAATGCCTTTGCTTTCTCTTAATCATTGGTCTGGAATGTGCTCTCCCATCATCTCCCTCCTACCTGAATCCTCTGCTGTATATAAAGCTTATAGCTTAAACGGGGAATCCTGCAGCCTTCCTTCCCCAGGACATGCTGAGGAAGAGGCCAACGTCTGTAACTTTACAGGTCAAAACAGATGAATTTAAACTTCATTATCTTTTCATTTTATGAGAAGTTTTACAAAGCGTGCGTGCGTGTGCGTGTGTGTGTGTGTGTGTGTGTGTGTGTGTGTGTATGAGTGTGTGTCTGTGTATCTCTGTGTGCCTGACCTTTAAACTTTACTCTGGACAGAAACATTCCTGGATTCAAGGGCCTTCTGGTTTTAAGGATGCCCAGAGGGAAGAAGGTGCTTGTTATCTGAAAACTGTTCAGGGCCAGATGCTGAGTAAAGGCCGTGTGGAGACCGGCCTGTGTTGTGTAATCCAGATAAGAGCCAGATCTAGGAAGGGAGCCATATTCCAGGCTGAAAATGGGCCAGGAGATGACTCCTGACCCAAGAATCTACACTTCTTTTATTTCTTTTCTTCTCCTTTTCTTTCAGATACAAAAGCAAGCATGGTAAATATAATTAAGATGGTAAAAAAAAAAAATGCCCCAAGTAACATTGAAAATCAGTTTTTATCAGTAAAGGTAGCTGCCCACCCGACTGCTGTTCAGCTTTATTTTTTAAACACTGATATGACTATTTATGTCTGCAGTCCACACACAGCATCCACTCAGCACCAAACTGGCTTGTAGGTGCTCGTGGAAACCGAAGCTGTTAAACTGGCTCCGCTTCCTTTCGGCTCAGAGTAAAGCTAAAATGTCAAGTGGAAAAGCGTCAGTACCAACTGCAGCCAGGTGAGTAAGTCTGGTCCCCTGTCCAGTGTGCCAGCTGAAGGGACAGGATGACAGCAGGGAACAAACAGAAGGTGTCTACTCAATGTGAACACTTTGGGGAAACCAGGGGAGGTGGCTGGCAGTTGTAGCTCCTACTTGGCTGGAATTAACATAAGCTTTCTAAATTTAAAAGAAGATTTTTTTTTTAAAGAAAATAAGGGGGCTGGAGAGATGATGGCTCAGTGGTTAAGAGCACTGACTGCTTTTCCAGAGGTCCTGAGTTCAAATCCCAGCAACCACATGGTGGCTCAGAACCATCTGTGATGAGATCTGATGCTCTCTTCTGTGTGTCTGAAGAAAGCTACAGTGTACTTATACATAATAAATAATAAATTTTTTAAAAAAGAAAATAGATATGTATAAAAGCATACAGTTCTGGTTCAGATGGTATCTTCTTGGTCTTTGTCTCAGCTCTGGTTCTGCAACTCGACCCCTATTGCTTGAGAAAAAGATTATTTCTGCTCTGGGCACAATTTTCTTTTAGGATATTTGCACTCCTTTAATGTGCTAAGCTCTTTATTCCAATGACACGGTAAGGCTGGTTAGCCGGACAGTTGTGGTGCACGCCTTTAATCCCAGCCCTTGGGGTAGGGGGCAGCAGCAGGCAGACCTCTGTGAGTTTGAGGCCAGCCTGGTAGGACAGACAAAAGATACATAGAGAAACCCTGTCTCAAAATAATCAAAACAAAACAAAAAACAAGACAAAGGTGTTGGGATTCTGTAAACCCCACCCCTCAGTTACCTAGCAACATCCAGGTATACCCCACCCCTCAATTACCCAGCAGTGGCCAGGTATGCTCCGCCCCAGTGACCTGACACTATAAAAGGAGCTGCTTGACCCCTCCTCTCTCTCTTGCTCTTGTGCTCTTGCAGCCTTGCTCTCCCACCCTACCCCTCCTCTTCCCTTCCCTTCCCCCCTCTCCCTCCACGTGCTCATGGCCGGCCTCTACTCCTCTCTACTCTCTCGCCCTCTCTGCCTCTACTACCCTCTTAATTCTCCCATGACCTGAATAAACTCTATTCTGTACTATACTGTTGTGTGGCTGGTCCCTTAGGGGGAAGGGATTCCCAACATGGACCCCTCAGAGGCATCCCCCTTTACCCCAGGCCTCGCTGCACCTCCATGGGCCATATGCCCCAACATTGGTGCTGAAACCCTGGAGGTCATCTTTTCACAACATTGGTGCCCCGTGACTTTCCTTTCAGTGACTTTTCCTTTCATTGGTGCCCCGTCATCTTTTCCTTACAAAAGGTATGACTGAACTAATCTCAGTGCTTTTAGATTGTGTGTGTGCATATGTGTGTATTTTAAGAATTTAAAGGTATTTCTATGCTTTTTAAAAACAAAACAAAACAGGATTTTTAGTGTTCAGTATCTTACTGAAGCTTGAGTTAATTATAATTCTAAACTTTTTTTTTTTAATGGTCATTGTTAAAGACTTGGGTCAAAGCTTACAAAAATATCTTAAGGTTTACAGGTAATCTTACTAATAATGATGAATATAGTAATATACATAGGATAATTATTCATCACTATAATTTTACTGTAAAATAAAGATAAAATAGTTTAGATAAAAATACTTGTTAAGTGATGATCATTCTTAATGAAGACCACCGCAGAGGGGAGACCCTCACTCAAGTCTCAGGATAACATGACCCCCAAGAACTCACGAGAGACCATCCTTGCTGCAATTACATGCGGTTTATTAACAAAATTAGTGCACTGGGGTTGAGACTCATATCCCACACAGGGGTAGAGGAGTTTGAACCCGAGTAGCTGGGAGAAGGTGTATTTAAAGGAAAAAAACACACAACCCAAAGGGGTAGGCAGGGTGTCATTGGAAAATGCCAAAAAATACCAGTGAAGAATCACCAGGGAAACACCTGGTTTCTCAAGATTGTTCACAAGATTTTAATCTAACTGTTTATGGTCAGCCAGTTCCTAAAACAGAGTTGCTGAACCGGCTATAACTTTTATGGTCAGTTAGTTCCTGAAAAGTCACTGAACCAGCTATCTTACATTTTTGACTCTACCTGCTAGGGGTCTTCTGCTTTACCTGTTAGGGGGTCAATATTTATCCTGGTCTTTCATTACCACAGAGGTTAACACATGGCTCAAAAGAAATAAAATTAAGATACCTCAGCTTTATTTGGCTTTCAATGCCTCATAAACCCTCGATGAGAAATAAATGCCTTTTAATGCCTTTTTAGAAAAATAAAAGCAATCTCAAGGGAGCTGTTATGACTTAATTCCTTAACAAATGGATGTATTTAAATTGGCTAAGAAAACACAAGACTATTAAAGTGTTTTACCTGTATTTATAAGTTTTAAATACTTAAGATACCTTAAATATGGATTCTGTGTTTCAGATTCAAATAAATGGTCGACCTAGTTTTTAAAATTATGGAAATTCTGGTTGTTTAAAATGTGTATTTCCTTCATCTGTTCAGACAGTATTCTTTTTCAAAATTTTTCTTATTTTTATTCTTTAATCCTTTTTTACAGTCCAGATTTCATCTCCCTCCAGGTCTGACCTGCTCCTGTCTGCTCCCCATCCCATACTTCCTCTCTCCCCTCCCCCCCTCCATCTTCAAAAGAATGTTCCCACCCCCACCCTACCAGGCCTCCCCACTCCCTGGGTTCTCAAGTCTCTTGAGGTGCATCTTCTCTCCCTGAGGCCAGGCTAGGGTATCCTCTGCCGTATGTGTTCAGACAGTATTATTGATATTATTTTAATTTAAGTAGATTACTCCTAATGTGCATCACATTATGTCAAATACAGAAGATTAAATACATTTAAAAGATCGGAGCCAGATCATAATGTTTAATGTGACCCAGTTTCTTCCTTAATGGCTTTGGCAACTATTCCTCCATCCTGGAGACTTCTTTCCTGACTCAGCCTCTATTACATGTGATCCCAGGAAGCCTTTCTGACTGCCATGGAACACTAATTACTGAATAAACAGTATGTGCCCCCCCCCCCACACACACAATGCGATGCTCGGCTACCAGGGCGAGCTGTAAATGGAAGTCCCCAGAAAGAAGCTTCCTCTGCATCAGGATTCGCTGAAAGGAGCAACAATGATTTTGTAGAGGGTGGAATGTGGCAGGACCAGAGCCTCAGTATCTTGGTCCATCTTTAGCCTGTTTGTTCCCTCCTATTTATTTATTACCTTTGTCATATATATAGACATGTTTTGCCTGCATGTATGTATATGTACCGTGTGTGTGCCTGGTGCCCAAGTGTTGCAGTAACTATTAATAAATAATTCTGTTGCTATCGGCCCCGCGGTCTCACTCCGCTGGAGCTGCTCCAGTGTGGAGCTGAGCACACGGACTCTGTCACACAGGCCGCAAGCTGCCCTCGCCACGCGGTTCCGTTCCCAGGAGATTCACTGCGCCTGCCCTGTTGCTTCTGTCCCGGTGGATACGACCACCCCAACATCTTCCTTTCCTCCACTGCCCAGTACAAACATTATTCCAAAGCCCAGTAGCTTATCAAACAGATTTATATATTAAATTCTCAATCCTCAAACCCTCTACACAATAGGCTTACAATGGACAAAGATACAAACCGCCCTTCTATATAAGATAAAAAAGACCCATAGAAACCCTTAGGCAGAATAATAACCTCATCAAGCTAGAGATGCTCGGAGAGAAACATACACATCTGCCTCCATCTCGGTTCCTTTCGGAATCTCTCCTCTTCTCCCCCTCTTCCCTTTTCCTAGCCTCCCTCCGCCCCCTCTACCTCTCTTCCGTCCAATCAAGTATCATCTTAATATCAACCCAAACCCAAAGATTAGGTCCTTTAGGAATGGAGGTACTGATGATTACCAGCTGCTAAGCATGCTGGGAATTAAACCTGAGGTCCTCTGGAAGACCAACCAGTGCTCTTAACCACGGAGCCAGCTCTCCAAGCTTCATCTTTAGCCATCTTAATAGCTGTTTACTGTTCTCCTCTGTACCTGGCCTATCAACTTTGTGAGCAGTGTGTCAATCATTTGAAGTGACAAGAGAGCGCTCGACTTTCTTTGGAATGTATTGACCTAGACCACTGTCTTCCAGCAGCCCAAACACAGACAATTATTAGACAGCATCCAAAGCTACAGCAGAGGTCTTCCCACTTAGCTATAACCCACCTTCTCTGATGTTTCCAACAACTTAGCTGAAAAGTGTCTTGATTTATCTTTCCTTGTTTCTGTACAGTAAAAACCTCATGGGGGCTGGAGAGATGGCTCAGCAGTTAAGAGCACTGACTGCTCTTGCAGAGATCTTGAGTTCAATTCCCAGCAACCACATGGTGGCTCACAGCCATCTGTATTGGCATCTGAGGCCTTCTTCTGCGGTGTCTGAAGAGAGTGACAGTGTGTGTATATATACAGTATCTTTGCTAAAATCAGCCCTTTGCTAAGCAAACCCTTGAGAAATAGGCTTTTCTCACACTCTTAAGAGCTATCCAAATTGTTTCCTGTATCAATAACTCATTGCTCTTTATTCCTGACCAGTAGTCTGTCATATGGCTTTGCCACAATTTGTTCACTCACTGAAGAACATTTGGTTTTATGTCCGAAGGTCCCAAGGATTTATGTTTATGTCCTATAATTCAGTATAAAATCCCACACAGATCAGCCTATGCTCATAAGACTATGGCTTACGGGAAAAGGTGCATGGGATAAAGTCAGGAGGCAGAAAGCACAAGATTCTAAATGTGCTCACTCAGGGTAGTCTCGGCTGACACTCCCAGGACTAAGAATGAGACTCAGAGGTACAGTGCCCAGAGCTCCTGGAGTCATGGAGAGGTAGCTCAGTGGTTAAGAGCACTGGCTGCTCTCCCAGAGGTTCTGAGTTCAATTCCCAGCAACCACACATTGGCTCACAACCATCTGAACCACAAGGTTGGCAGAAACCATCTTTTCTGGTATATCTGAGTAGACCGAGACGGTGTACTCATATACATAAAATAAAGTAGAGTGTTCATCTAGCAGGCTTTAGAATTGATGCCGACCCACACACTCACAAACAGGGATAGGGCAAGTGAGCCTGCAGGCATATACCCCCCCCCCCCCAGGAGCTAGTTGTGACAATGCCACCATAGCTTTAAAGTGACAACTGCATTCTTTCTTGGTCAGGATAAGATTGTGGAAGTTCAAAGAATCCTTTGAAAGTATAGGAAGGATTGTGGTCATTCCTTTAGAGAGCATAAAAAGCAAAGGTGCTTTTTCTCCAGCCTCTGAGCCAGCATTTTATCCTATACACCAGGGTAGCAGCCCTTAACCTTACAGAGAATAGTCAAACCACACAATTGCTAGGCAAGCTTTGAGGCACTGAGAACTGGGACGGGTATTTTTTTTTTTTTTTTTTTTTTTTTTTTTTTTTTAACCTTTGAATGAAGCAGACAGAGGCAAGGGGGAGAGGGGAGTGTGTCTCTGGGAAGGTGAGCAGAATCCCAGCCAAGCTGGGTTTCCTGAAAGAATAGAAGCAGGTGTTAAACTGGGCTCCTGGTCTGCCCTCTAATCCCAGCACTCTAGAAACAGAGGCAGGAGAATTGGGGGTTCAGATTTTTCTCAGCACATGGAGAGTGCAAGTCAAGACACTATCTCAATCCCTGACCTTCCTGAACCGTCAAATAAAAAATAAAAGCGGGTGATGGCAGTGCTCCCCTTTAATGCCAGCACTCAAGAGGCAGAGGCAGGTGGATTCCTGTGAAGTGGGGGTCAGAGTGAGGGAGTTCCAGGACAGCCGAGGCTACATAGAGAAACCCTGTCTTAAAAAACCAAAGGGCAAAAATATCCTCAGGAGGAAACTCGGAGACTGAAGGAAAGGCCATCCAGAGACTGCTCCACCTGGAGATCCAGCCCATATACAGCCACCAAACCCAGACAATATTGCTGACACCAAGAAGTGCATGCTGACAGGAGCCTGATATAGCTGTCTCCTGAGAGGCTCTGCCAGAGTATGACGAATACAGAGGAAGATGCTCACAGTTAACCATTAAACTGACAACGGAGGGAGGGAAGGGCAATGGAGGAGTTAGAGAAAGGACTGAAGGAGCTGAAGGGGTTTGCAACCCCATAAGAACAACAATACCAACCAACCAGAGCTCCCAGAGATTAAACCACTATCCAAAGAGTACACATGGACGGACCCATGGCTCCAGCTTCATATGTAGTAGCAGAGGATGACCTTGTTGGGCATCAATAGGAAGAGAAGCCCTTGATCCTGCCAAGGCTGGATGCTCCAGTGTAGGGGAATGTCAGGGCGGGGAGGCGGGAGGGGTGGGGGAGCACCCTCATAGAAGCAGGGGGAGAGGTGATTGGATAGGGGATTTATGAAGGGGAAACTGGAAAAGGGGATAACATTTGAAATGTAAATAAAATATATCCAATTTTTAAAAAAAGGAAAAAAACAAGAAAAAAACCCAAAGAGGTGGGAGGGGGAGAAGAAAGAAAAATAGAAAGAAAGAAGGAAAGAAAGAGAGAGAAAGAAGAAAGAAGGAAAGAAAGAAAGAAAAAAAGAAAGAAAGAAAGGAGAGAGAGAGAAAGGAAGGAAGGAAGGAAGGAAGGAAGGAAGAAAAAAGAAAGAAAAGAGGTTCACGGTGCTTAGTGGCACTTGTGTGTAATATCAGCACTCAGCAGACTCAGGAAGAAAGACCTGCGCCCACCACCTACATAGAAGACTGCTCTCAAAAAACAAAACAACAACAAAAACAACCAAGAACACTGTGTGGTGGTGCCAGCCTGTAACTCCAGAATGTAGGGGTTCTGAAGCAGGAAAGCCAGAAGTTCAATGGGATCCATGGGTGTATATCAAGGTCAGCTGGACTAGATGAGACCCAGTCTCAATGACCCAAAACTACAGTTGGCGAGGTGGCCAGGTGGCTCGGTCAGCGCACAAGCTCCATCCTGGGAACCCATGTAAAGGTGGACGGCGAGAATCAACTCTACACAGGTGCCTTCTGACCTCTGCATACATGCTGCTGGCTGGTGTTTTTGAGCATGCACATACATACACTAATAACAAGGTAAATTTAATAAAAACAAACAAACAAACCCCATTATTACTAGATAGGAAAAATCAGCTCATGAAAAATCTTTCTTTACCTGCTTTTGTTGTTGTTTTTCCGAAGTGTCCCTTGTAGGCAGGAACTCAAGATCCTCTGACCTCTTCCTGAATGCTAAGACTGCAGGTGTGGACCTCCACACTCCTGTCTTCTTAGAAAGAATTTTAAATTCCCAAACCAGCAGTCAGGGCTGGCTGCTGTGGGTCACATGACAAGGTTAATGAACAGAGCCCAGTTTGACACAAAGTAATCTGGAAGTAATCCAAAAGAAGAATTGCAGAGAAAAGTAAAGGACATGAGACAAAATAAAAACAAACTAACAAAACCAAAACCAATAAAAAAAAAACCAGGTGAGGATCTCTGATGAGGACCAGGGTGGGGGTGGAGGTGGGGTGGGGGGTGGGGACAGGGTTTGTGGCGGGGAATGAAGCTCATCATGGTGGTGGGCACTCAGTCACTGGGAGACTGGCGAGACCCACACTAGAATTGCTGAACTGCTCCTGAGAGTTTGCCATAAGCCAGGAAGACACTATTAGAGTCACTGTATCCTCCGAGTGGGAATAAAAAGCACCTACTGCAAAGGCAGGGGGTGACACGGAGGGGAAGGTCACGTTGGTGTCAGAAGTGACAAGTCAGGGGCTCTTTTGTGTTGGAGCATTTCAGTGTGACTAATACCTTCTCCTTAGGGAATGGCCCTTTCTGGCACAGCCTAATGAAGAGAGGACAGATAGCCGCTCAAGGTCAGAGGCAGACTTGCTTTGTAATCTCATAAAAATTCATGAGAGCGGCAATAGATCTGATACATTTAGAATGAGCTATGAGCCGACGTGTGGATGAGTAATTTTAATGAAAGAACAACAAATCCAACCAGGTCACGAACTCAAATTTCTCTGTGTCTTAGTGCCCATCAAATTAATACCGTGGCTCTCGTTCGTCCAATTATTAAAGAGAAGTGGTTCCCTGTATAAATTATTCATTGATGTAGGAGCTAAATCACTTTATCAATGTGTCCCGAGGGGAAGCCAGCCGCTCCGACTTCATGCTCCATCACAAGGCTATCCTGGCCCCTGTCCATCTCCTTCACATTCCGCCCATGTTGTCTTTCTGTATGGACATTGTCCACGCTAAGGTGTCCCCGCCCCGGCACAGCTCTGAGACACTGCCATGACTACCTTCTCACCAGTCAGTTTTTATTATTAAGTTTTGTCTTCTCTGGGAGGCAGAAGGGATGCTGTTGGCTGCCCTGCAACATCCCCTTCACCAGACTCCACATACGCTCCAGTTGAGGAGCTGCTGACGACCAGGACTCAGGTCTCTGCCTGGCAGCAGCCTCCTCCCTGAAAGTGCTTCTGGAGACATGTCTAAAAGGCTATGCCTGGCTCCTGGAGGAGACCATGGCAGAGATTAACAGATGAAAGATGACAAGGGAGAGGGGGTGGGATGGGGGGTTCCGGAGGGGAAGCCAGGAAAGGGGATAACATCGAGATTTCTTCACCTTTCACCTCCGTGAAGAGCTTCTCCTCTGGAATCACAGAAGTAAAAAAAAAAAAGGTTCTTTCTTGTGTAAGTTTTAATAATCATTTTATTTTATGTGTATGGGTGTTTTACATGCATCTATATATGTATGTCTGAGCACCACATGTATGTTTGGTACTGTGGAAGCCAGAGAAGAGCATCCCCTGGGATTTCAGTTATGGAGGCTTGTGAGTTTCCATGTGATTACTGGGAAGCGTTTGGACTACTGAGCCATCTCTTCGGTTTTCTCACCTTTAGGTTCTGCCTACACCGAACACTCACCACCGTACACACACTTAGGAGGTTGGCCATGGAAGTGCTTGCATCATTCATCCACCAGATGGCGATAAGAATCCCATCATCAGTGGCGGGTGAACGATTGTTAAGTCTGTAATTGCTAAGATGCTTGCTCATCAGTGCTGCCTAATACTGGCTGTCAAACGTGGCGACTTATAATCACCCAGGCGACAAACCTGTGAGCATATCTAGGAAGGGCCATCTAGATTAGATTGTTTGAGGTGAGAAGACCCACTTTAACTGTGAGTGAGTAGCACCGTTCCATGAATTGGGGTTGGGGGGGTGTCCTGGGCTGTAACAAAAAGGAGAAAGTGCGCTGAGAACTAGATACATGCCTCTCTGCTTCCCAACAGAAGATTTAACATGAGCATCTGCCTCCTGCTGTCTTATTCAGACATGGCGGATTGTATCCTTTGGAACTGCAAGCCAACATAAACCTGTCCCTCATTAAGCTTTTTTTTTTCTTTCCTTAAATTAGTTATTTTATCATACCAACAAGGCAAATAACGAAGTCCTCTGTGGTCCCCTGAAAGGACACGTGATTGGCAGAAGCTGTATTGAATTGTGAATTGGCTCTGGCACTGAAAACTCGGGGGAATATATAGATGCTGGGACAATGGGGCTGCTTGTAGTGTACTATGTTACTTCCTGTGAATCTCTGATTATTTCCAGACATAAACTTGAAACTAAAAACAACTAAATAGCAATAACCAGCAGTATCCTGGGTAGAATGGTAGATAGTAAGATATTCCCAATGCCTAAGAAATACAGAGACAGTGATTTCCACATATATCCAGTTAATTAAGCAGCCTGGTTTCTAGAGAGAAAGAAAGTGTGGCAGAGCACAGAGAACCAGAGCCAATCAACTCGTAGTCCTAACGGGCTCCTTCGACAGGAGCAATGTCTTTACCAGGAAAGAAGTGTAGACTTTAGCCTGATAATTCTGTAATTCTGTTCTTTTCCCTCCTTCCCTCCCTTCCTTCCTTCTTTTCCTTCTTTCTCACTTTTGCCTGTTGTTATTGTTGTTTGACACAGGGTTTCTCTGTATTATTGCCCTGGCTGTCCCAGAACTCACTCTGTAGACTAGGCTAGTCTTAAACTCACAGAGATCCTCCTGCCTCTGCCTCTCATGCTGAGGTTAAAGGAGTGTACCACTATACCTGATGTCTTAGGGCTTTACTGCTGTGAACAGACACCATGACCAAGGCAACTTTTACAAGGACAGCATTTAATTGGGGCTGACTTACAGGTTCAAAGGTTCAGTCCATTATCATCAAGGCAGGAAAATGACAGTGTCCAGGCAGGCATGGTGCAGGAGGAGCTGAGAGTTCTACATCTTCATCTGAAGGCTGTTAGCAAAATTCTGACTTCCAGGCAGCAAGGGTGAGGGTCTTAAACCCACACCCACAGTGACACACCTACTCCAACAAGGCCACACCTCCTAATAGTGCCACTTCCTGGGCCAAGCATAAACAAACCATCACACCTGGCTATTTTATTCTCTTCAATTCTCCTTAAACAGTTAGATAACAGATATTTCCTGTTCACAGGGATGTATACCTGTTGATATTAAGTCTGAAACCCTGGTACAAGTGGACGCGGTGCCTATTTAACATATCAAAGCAGACCCAGCATCCCTCAGTCCCTACCTGTTAGAGGGTAAGGCTGGGATACCCTGTCCCCTACCCTGAACTCTCCCGCCCAGGGACTGGGTTGCTCTTTCCTCAGAGGCTCTTTCTATACAATCAAGCCATTTTGATCACCCATCCTTTTTTAACCTTTGCCCTCTTGGCTGGTGCATCTGGTTCCCTTCTCTCCCATCTTTTCTTTCCCCACCCTCCTCACATGGCTCAGGGTCACGTCCACTCTAGACTCTCCCGGATGTCCCTGCCTCTGACTATGCTCTCCCTTCTACCTACAGTAATCTTTCCCCTCCACCATAACTAGGAAAAGTCGAGTCCTTGCATTTTATTTATTTTTAATTTTTTTATTTTTCACTGTATCTGTTTATGACTTGGGCTTGAAACTGTGTTAACTGCCCTACTCTTAGTCACATGTGACTGAATGCAGTGGTTCACTCTCCATTGTCTTGTCTCAATGGGCACAAAGCTGAAACATTGTAGCATGTATGTCATGGTGAGGTGCTCTGCAAAGCAATGCTGTCCCTGAGATGAAGAAGCATGGGGATTTATTCAAATAATCTATACTTATTGATGTAGGAAAGCATGTTAGGAACAGGCATGTTTCTGAGTCTCCTCAATTTAAGATACATATTTGGAGCATGCTCAGTTTGAGATCATAGTTTCAAAAGTAAACTTTAGAGAGATGGCTCAGCAGTTAACAGATTTTGCTTTTGCAAAGAACCTAGGTTCGGCCTCCAGGGATACCAGGCATACATGTGGTACCCAGACATACATGCAGGCAAAACACTCATACACATAACATAAACCTTTTTTTAAAGGAAATATGGTATGCACATTCACAGAGATGCTCACTGCAAGGTCCAAGAGTTCAAAATGGAAAGACAGTGGCCATGAGTGCTTTGGCATGTTCAGCTCAGTATTATACTGGGCAAAGTTTGGTCTGGGTGCCTAAGAGAATGATACGTAGTGATCCAATATCTTTGGCTCCTTTCTAAGTTCCCAGATGCTCCAACCAACAAAGAAGCAAAGCACAGTGCAGGGTGAACGGGGTATACTGTGATCCAAATACTGAGATGGCCAAGGGAAGAGAGTTGTAAGTTGGAGGGTAGCCTTGGCCATGTAACAAGACGCTGTCTCAAAATGAAGACAACAAAATTCACAAAAGGATCATGTTGACATTCTATAGACATTTATATTGGTCAACCCTGTTGATATCAAGATGAACCTGGTAAGAAGGAGATGCTCAGTTCTCTGGAATGCTGTCAAGACAGACTCTGCAGATCAAAGATAACCCTAAAAAACATGAAGGAACCTGCCCGCTACACTGGGGAAGTGTCCAAGTGTTCTGGCACATGGCGAGACATCTCCTCTCTGGAAATAGTGTGCCTTGTGTCCCCAGTCACTAAGGGAAAAGTGTAAGGCTAAGGGGACTGTGTAGCTCAGTGGTAGAGTTCTTGTTTAGGAAGTGTGAGTTAGATCCCTCACCCTGGAAGAAAAAGGAACACAACAGTGTTGGGGCTGGAACTTCAGGCGGGACTCCTAGATATTCTCTTTGGGTGGAGAGGAAACGTCCCGGTGAAAGGGTAGACGTGGATCATGGGCCTGACCAGTGATGTTCCTGGAAAGAGAGCCGTCTGTGGGATCATGAATGAATGGAAGAATCACTGTGTTTAAGGATCCATGGTGGTGAGCAAGAAGGGCTTCTAGGCCAGCAAGATGTCATGGCAGATAAAAACGCTTGCTGTTAACCCTGACGAATCCTTTCAACTGGGCATGATGGTACACACCTTTAGCACTTGGGAGGCAGAGGCAGGCTGATATCTGTGAGTTTGAGGCCAGCCTAGTCGACATAGTGGGTTCCAGAACAGCCAGGGATACTGCGTGAAAGCCTGACTCAAGAAAAAAAAATGTCCTAGAATTCCATCCTCTCCCAGACCCATCTAGCGAAGGAAAAGACTGACATAGGAAAGCTGACCTCTGACCTCCATGCCCACGGATGGCATGCTCCTCTCCCCAACAAATAAACGTAATAATTTTTTAGAATGCCATTAATGAGCACCAGATGAGGCCCCAAACAAGAGTCAGAAAAACAGGAGCCTGGAGAGATGACTCCGCGGTTAAGAACACAGGCTGCTCTTCCAGAGGATCTGGGTTTATTCCCAAGAACATACATGCAGCTCACAACTACCTGTGTATAACTCTGATCCCAAGGCACCCAATGCCTCTTTTAGCCTTTGTGGGCACCAGGCACATATGTGGCATACAGATACAAATTCGGGCAGAACACCTAAACACGTAAAATAATGATTAAAAACTTTTATTTTGAAATATATTTTAAATGATTTTTAAAATTAAAAGGAAACATCACCTAAAACGGTTCAGCTTCTGGCTTTGGCCACACCAGTTCTTACACAGTTGGTGCCTTATGAACAGAATAGCACATGGATCTGTGATCTGTGAATGAGTTTGGCAGCTACTTGCTGCTACTGTGTTTGGAAATGCCAGTAGGGAAAAGCAGTGTTGAGCTCTCCAGTTCTTTGAGAAAATCAACCAGCCACTCGTGGAGGCAAAAAAAAAAAAAAAAAAAAAAAAAAAAAAAAAAAAAAAAAAAAAACTGGAGTACTTGAGAGCCTTTCAAGGAGCAACAAGCAGGCATTCATCCTGAGATGATTGCGGTTATCCTCGGTTCAGGCCCAGCTGCAATAAACGGTTCAGGCTGTTGATGTTTACAACACTAACTCTCCACTCAAGAGTGCTCGGAGATTGCGCCAGTCAGAACCCTGGCAGATTAGAAGCCAGGTGGAGTGACATTACCGCGGGAAATGATTGGAGCTGAGTGGCGCAAATGTTTGGCGGGACCAGATGCTATTACTGTCCCCCTAAACCATCTTCCCAGGTTGGCTATGTGGGAATGTGATGTTCCTCCTAAGGAGCTTGCTTCAGACTGAGGGGAACCATCTGAACCAGATACAACCGGAAAGTTGCTTCACTCCTTCCCGCGGATTGGATACCAGGGTGTAGGTCCAGCCCCCTTGCTTTTGGGAAGGCTCTCGAACTCTTGTGCTCCCAAGCGTACAAAACCAGTGGTCAGTCACAGACTGCCATCTTCCAGTCTCTCGCAGCAAGACGAGGCCACATGAAGAGTGTGAAAATGTGTGAAATTAATTGTATTTTCCCGAGTCAAGAGGACTGAGGAATCTTCTGTGCCTGTTGTTTCCCTGTCTTCTTCCTGTCTGTAAGGCTGTGGAAGTCGGAAATAGGGAGCTCCTGGGTTCCTGAATCATTAAGCAGAAGGCTGTCATAAACCAAGAACATCCTTGCTGCTGAGTAATAACTGTCAGTTGTGTTTAGCCACTAGATCAGGAGTCGTTCCTGCAACGGGTCCCACTCTGACCTTTGAACTCTAATGGGATTGCCAGTGTTGTAGGGAATCAGTCTTGTGCTCCCTAGGTCCCTTCCGCTACAGTATTTCTGCGACACTTCCTCTGAGAAGTCACCCGTTGGCTTAGGAATTATTTCGCCTGAGTTGAAAGAGACATCTCCAGTCTCTTTATTCCCCTATAGTAAACATAATACGGGTCAAAGGTCAATGGGTCAGAGGAACTGGATTCTAGTCTTAGTTTCCCTATCAGCCGGCTATAGAGTCTGGTTTAAATAATTAAAAAAAAAAAATCTTTTTAATGTATGGGCATGAGTGTTTGTCAGCATGTGTGTATGTGCACCGTGTATGTGTCCGGAGCTCTCAGAGGCCAGAAGAGGACATTGAATCCCCAGAACTGAAGCTACAGATGGTGTGAGCCACCCTGCGGTTGCTGGGAATCAAACTCAGGTCGTCTGAAAGAGCTCTTAACCCCTAAACAATCTCACCAGGTCCTGGTTTCAATAAGTTAATTTTTGGTTGGAGAGATGGCTCAATTAAGAACATTAGATTTTTCCCAGAACTACTGAGTTCAGCTCCAAACAGCCACCTTGGTGGCTCACAGCCATCTGTAACCATAGTACTGTAGGATCCCATGACCTCTTCTGGTGTGTAGACATACATTTAGACAAAATACCTACATACATGAAATAAGTAAAATATTTAAAAATTTTTATCTTGGTTAGCCTCAGTTTTATCAGTTGATAAATGACTTCAAGGGACCTATTTCTGGCATGTGTGTGTGTGTGTGTGTGTGTGTGTGTGTGTGTGTGTGTGTGGGTTCAAGGACAGCTTTGGGAGTCAGTTTTGCTTTTAACCCTGTTGTGGCAGTGTCTTGTTTCTGTGGCTGGGCTATGTATTCCAGACCAGCTAGCCCATGAGCTTCTAGCCAGTTTTTTCGTCTCTGCCTCTCACATGTACATTTCTGCATCTGGCTTTCTTTTTTTTTGTAAAGATTTATTAGTTGTATGAGTAAACTGTCGCTGTCTTCAGATACACCAGAAAAGAGCATCAGATCCCATTGCAGATGGTTGTGAGCCACCAAGTGGTTGCTGGGAATTGAACTCAGGACCTCTGTGCTCTTAACAGCTGAGCCACCTCTCCAACCCTGCATTTGGCTTTTTACATGGGTTCAGGAATCAAACCCAGGCCACAAGGCTTGCACAGCTAATGCTTTGATCCACCAAGCCATCTCCCCATCTCTTGCCTGCCTGTGTTTCATGATTCTGTATTGTATTGAAATCAATCTGTCCCAAGAAACTGCAAGCAGTTTGTAATGGCCAGAAGGAAGAGGAATAAAAAAGCTCGAACGTGCTAACTGCCACACAGACTTGCTCTGTAATACAAAAACCTCTGGTCACTCATTATCTTTTCTTATTGGGCTTTAGAATTAGGAGCTGGGTCAAAGACACAATGGTCTTGGCTTTTGCAGCCAGGGGTAAGCTGTCTGGAAGTTTCAATATTCTGTTCAATTAAAGAAGTAATTGAGAAAGATTTATGCTTTCAGAGAAGTCTTAAAGAGAGCCAAGAAGTCCGATGGGAAACGGCTGTTTGGCAACACCAGAGTCATTAAGGCGCTAAGCCAGGATCATGTCACCAATGTACAGCTTGGGCTGAGGATGAATTCAGCATTAAATGATCAGCTGAGTGAAGGTTTGTTTCCTTTATAAATAAGCCGACATGGCTATGTCCCAATAAAGTTGGGTTTACGGCTATCAGAAATCACTTGCTAAAATAACAATGAACAAACTAAAGAAATTACCTTAGAAAGCATTCAGTTAGTAAAGAAAACTTTCCACGAACTGGGACAGATAATCTGCTTCTCTGAATCACAGGCTTGTTTTTGTGTAGAAAGCAAGGCTTTTGGTTTTCCTTTGGTTTATATAAGAAATACAGAGTGGGTAAAACAGGCACATCAGCACGAGCCTGTAATCCCAGCACCTGAGAGAAGGGAGCAGAGTTCAAGGTCATACCTGGGATTTGGAGGCCAGGGGCTACGTGAGACCTTGACTCAAAAAACAAAATGATCAAACAACTGCCATAACCATACAAAGGGAAGCTCCACCAGAGTGCCAGATCCAGTTAGGGCTGGAGGTGTAACCCGAAGAATGAATAAAGAACATTTAACTGTGAGGGTGACCTTTGATCAAAACCCAGCTAGGAGGGAGCAAACGCTCTTGTCTTTCCCAATGAGCATTCCAGGAAGCATCTCACAAAGACCCAGAAAGAGGAGTTTGCTATAGTCAGACATCAAGTAACAAGGGACCAGCGCGAGGAAGGAAGTGTGTGGTGAAGAACTCGGCTGAAGGGGCACAGTGAATTAACTATATGGCACTATGAGGACTTGAACTTTTGCTGTAAGCCAGCATATATAGTAGAAGACTAGATGACCTTGATCAAGAGGCCTCTCTGACTGGGAGTAAACAGTGCAAGTCAGGGTAGAGGCTGGGTAACTGAGGAAGACTGTTGGGGTCTTATGTGCAGTGACTAGGCCCTTGCTTCTTTGTGTCTCCCTGGGAAAAACCACACAAGAGGATGCCATGAACAAATCCAGTTATACATACATTATTTCTTTTTAACTGTCTGCCCCGTATCTGTCCATGGTCATCGAAAGGCAGTTTACCCTGGGGAGGTCTGGTGACAATTGGAGCAGCACTTCTGCCCAACTTGTGTTACACATACATTTTAAGGGTAGAGCTGTGCAACAGGCCTTGCTGAGTGTCCATAGTACACGGTGAGTGTGCACAGGTCCTGGGTTCAAACCCAAACATCAGAAACAAAACAAAACTCCATTATGCATTGAGTATAGGTTGTGAGGGGGGAAATATCAAGGATTACAAGAATAGAGGTTGCTCTTTAGCAAAGGGGAAAAGATGTGACAAACTAGGAGAGAAGGAGCTTATAGAAGACAAGACAGAAGGAGACAGGAGTAAGTTAGGTTCCCAATGATATGACAGTTTTTCTTTTTTCTTAAGATTTATTTATTACGTATAAATACATATATATTATTATATATAGTACACTCACTGTAGCTGTTTTCAAACACACCAGAAGAGGGCATCAGATCCCATTACAGATGGTTGTGAGCAACTATGTGATTGCTGGGATTTGAACTCAGGACCTCTGGAAGAACAGTCAGTGCTCTTAACCACTGAGCCATCTCTCCAGCCCGATAAGACAGTTCTAATCTTACCCAAAGTTTTAATTAGCATAGTCCTTGAATTTTGTCTCAACGTTTTTTGCTTCTATACTGTTATATATCAAATTCTAGAAAGCACAGAGGATTTAAAAATCTCGCTTTAAATGTTATCATGACAAGCTTCATGTGAGTTCTCGTTTTTTGTAGTTCCAACTACTTGGGCGGCTGACTAGGCGAATCAGAAGTTCGAGACCCACCATGAGCTACACAGTGAGTCCTCATCTCAAAAGTGAAAACAGAACAACAAATTGCCAGGTGGAGTGGCACGTGCTTTGTAGCCTCAGTGGCTCAAGAGGTGGGACAGGGATCATGAGTTTAAGATGATCTGGGCAACACTGGGCAAGCCTCTCAGTAGAACATTGCATAACATGTAAAATATAAATCATAGCAAAACCCTCCATAGACTTTTAAAAGCATCGCAGTTTACAATATGTAATGCTAATGACATAGTTGCTATAAACAAATAAGCAATAGCAACTTCTCAATTATAAACACAGGCAATGGATTTGAAGGCAATGGAACAAATTGACAGTTCATACATGTATACACGTACATGAAATGATTATGATGCTTTTTAAACATAAAGGCACTCAGTTTCCCCAATGGCAAGATAAAGCTATAATGAGGCAGCTTCTTCCTCATCGGATTGATAAAGATCAAAGACATTAGTCACTCGGGATATTGGCTGAGGTATTCTCATTTTTCAGCTTCTATGGAGAGTAATTTGGCAGCATCTGTCATCATCCTTATTATTATTTTGGGCCCTGAAGATTGAACCTGGGGCTAGTCAGCATTCTAGGCACACCCCACCCTAGTTGCTCTACCATTATAATTTTACAAACACAGGTAACTCAAGTGCTAAATCTGTACTCTGGAGATATAACCACATATGTCTGAGAAGACAAATACACACAGGATGTTTATGTCAGCTCAGTATATAATATCAAAGCTGGAAACAAACATATACATTACACACACATATAAATTCAATAATAATAGAGTGATAGTTAGATAAAAGATGATCTAACCACTATAAACATCCATTAAAAATAATAAGATAGCTTTGCAAGATGTATTGTTAAGAAATAAACATATGATTCAAAGGGGCAAAAAAGCAGAAATGATTTGTAAACTAGACAATCATTTGGGTAAAAATTAAGAAATGGAATATATGTATCTGTTTATACCTGTGTGGTAAGGGCGTATCATAGGCTGAGAAACATGACTGACATTAGGAAGAAACTGGGGGATGGGGGCACTAGAGAAGAAAGGTGGGAGGAACCTTTGTTTTATTTATTTATTTGTACCAAACATTGCAGGTGAAAGTTGTAGAAGACAAACTCTGAGACAAAACTAATCGAGGAGGTTTATTGCCAAGTGGCTTCAGGAGACATGCCCACAGAAGCAAGAGAGGAATCCTTGGCTGGGAGACAAGTGGATATGAGATGGCCTGCATTGCAGCTGAGGCCTCAGGCCCATGGTGGGATCTCAAGCTAGGATAGTCTTTCAGCACCGTCCCAAACAGAGAAGCAAAT
Organism: Micromys minutus; assembly: GCF_963924665.1. Taxonomy (NCBI): domain Eukaryota; kingdom Metazoa; phylum Chordata; class Mammalia; order Rodentia; family Muridae; genus Micromys; species Micromys minutus. The sequence goes on from NC_137977.1 coordinate 42,518,688, forward strand.
AGAATTTTGTATCCCAGTTCCTTCAGGCAGCCAGCCATTGGCCTGGAGCTACCTCCCAAGCAGGCTGTAGAAAGTCAACTTTCACCCAACTGGCAGCTCTCCCTGACACTCCCCACGGTGTCATCAGGATTGGTCCCTGAGCCCTCAACAAGATCTGGGCAGGTACCTTAAAGTTTGTTGAGAAATAACCAACTAGACTAGCTTTCTTGGGGTGGGTAAGGAGCCAGGACGCTCCTGCGGAACCATAAGAAGCAGACATACTTGAAACTCTCCTCCGAGGATTGTGGTGTTCTGCCTTGATTACCTGCTCTGGCTGGTCGGAACTCTGGTCCTGTCTCTTTCAAAAGATCCTTCCTTTCCCTATCTACTCTGCTCCCATCCACACATATAAATACATTAAGTCTTAACAAAACAACAACAAAACAAAAAACCCAACATCTGCCAAGATAAAATACATCTCTATATTTACATAATTGGTGGGAACACCAGGCTTCACCTTTCTTATGTTTTAATGACTACATTACTATTACATCAGTTGATACTTCTACCTTGTAATTTTCCACACATAGCATTTCATAGATGACAGACTAGACCATTAACTGTAGCCATGAAAAAGAAAGCCCAATGCTACTCAGTATGAGGACACGGCATATTCTTTTTATTTTTGGTGGCAGAGTCTCATTTATTGTCATATAAACTTACCCCCAGTGAATAAGCCTATCATTAACCAAGCATCTGGTCAGGTTGGGGATGAAGAAATGGCCTCTTATGGCCTTGATTTGTTCCTCCTATGATCAAAAGAAAACAGTGTCTGACACTCAGTTCTAAATCACTTTTCATAAAAATCACATTCACATGGAACTCTTCAGGTCTCCTAAGTTTATATAGACTGTACTAGTAGACTTTGCTTCACAAACTTGTGTGTGTGTGTGTGTTGTGGAAGACTGAACCCAGAACGTTGGAGATGCTTAAGCAAGTGCTGTCCCATTGAGTTACGACTCAAGTGCCCTTGGTACTTTGTTGTTTGAGTTGGGTTGGGTTTGGTTTGCTTCAGCTTTGAGTCAGAGTATTGCAGGCTGGCCAAGAACTTGTAATGCTACCTGTCTTTGAACTTATGGGATTTCAGGCATGTGATTATCATTCCTGGCATGCTTCTCTAGCTTGTTATTGTTAGAGAGAGAGAGAGAGAGAGAGAGAGAGAGAGAGAGAGAGAGAGAGAGAGAAAGGGAGGGAGGGAGAGAGGGGAGGCACAGACAGGCTTGTACTTGTCTTCCTTTCTAAGTGGTTGGCCTGCTAACATGCCCAGCTTGGAGCAATTTATATTCTTAAAAATCACTGATGTGGGGCCAATGATATAGTTCATCAGATTAAAGCTCTTCTGCTAACCTTTCCGACATGAGTTCTATTTCTGAAAACCACATGGTAGAAGAGAACCGACTTCCAAAAGTTGTCCTCTAACCTATACATGTGCACCATGTATGCACAGACACAGATACACACACAAAAAAAACATACACACCCAGAATAAATAAATAAATAAATAAATAAATAAAGAGTAGATATACCTATTTTTTTAAATTATCCCATGTGTTCACATGCAGGGGTTCCTGGATTTAATCATTGTCACCAAAATAAATAGAAGGGGGGATGAAGAGGTGGATAAGAAGGAGGAAGGGGAAAGAAAAGGGAAGAGCTGGAGAGATCTCAGTAGTGCTTGTTACTCTTTCACAGGACCTGGGCTCAATACCTATCACCCACATCAGGCATTTTGTAACTCCTGTTCCATGAGGTCTAATGCCTTCTGATGGCCTCCGTAGGCTTCTGCATATACATATTACACATCCAAAAAGTCAGGTACACATACATGCACATAAGTTAAAATTAAAAATTCTTTTGAGACAGGGTTTTACTGTGTAGCTTTGGCTGCTCTGAAACTCAGTATATAAACTGGGCTGGCCTTGAAATCATAGAGATCTGCCTGCCTCTGCTTCTCAAGTGTTTGGATTAAAAGTATATACCACCACCAGCAGCTAAAATTTAAAAACAAAAACAAAAACAAACAAACAAAAAAAAAAAAAAAAAAAAAACAGGAGAAAGGAAAGAAGAAGGTGAGGGTGTAAGTCTAGGATCATATTACTAGAGTTTTTTTTTTCATAATTTATTATATCAGTAATTTATCTAGATTTTTATCTCAATGTAGAGGAATTTTAACCTGGCAACCTAGATACTTTGACAGGAATCACATCCAAAGAATTTCTAGGTCTATATGATCCACCTGGAATGAAGACATATGTTTGATTACGGTATGATCTGGCTGGAATACAGACATGTCCTTACCACATACCCTTAATCCCTAAAGGTTAGTTTGTAGAAGGAAGCAGCTATATTTGAAAATGACATCTAATTGAGTAGCAGACAAAGTAATGAATCAGAGAAAGGTTTGACAGAATGAATCAGAGATAGGATACACTCAACGTTCACAATAACAGCACAGGCAAAACAGACTACCTAAGAACAGTACTCAGAGAGAGTCAGTCAGTTGAGAATCAGTTGGGAGTTGAGTTAGTTTTGTGTAGTTCAGAGTGGACTGTGGCCAAGTTCTATTCAGTCAGTTCAGGAAGCAGTGCAATAAAGTTGAGCTCATTCATGAGTTTGTACAGTTCAGTGGAGGTCAGCAGAGGCAGTTGAAATCAGAGAATAAAAAGGAGCCAGAAGATAAGAACAAATTGCCAGAGTTAGTTTGAGGCCAAGTAGAGCAATTCAGTGAGATGCTAAGAGAAGCCAGTTTAAGTCAGTCAGCTTGGAGAGGAGTTTGAGCCAGAACATCTGAGTTGAACCAGCTAACCAGAATTTAGAAAGAATTAGAAAGGGTGAGCTTATTCAGCAGTAAGTCTCCTAGATGACAGTTATACTGGCAATAAGAAACAGTTACTTTTATGTCACAAGATCATATTCACTGCCTTAGATGAATAAGCCAGAGTTGACCAACTTGTTAACTGTAGAGCTTTGAAAGTTACTAGGCCTGATATGGATCATATAACTTTGTACAATGATGAATGAAAAGAATAAAATACCCAAGTCATGCTCCAAATTAACCAGTATTTCCTCCTGTTCTTTTCTTAACACATTAGCAACCTTCTCATTTCTTTCTTCTGAAGTGTTCCTCCACTTGTTCTCTGAGCACATAGCTCCCTGCAATTACTCCATCCAAAATAGGATATTTATTAATCATGAATGTTACAGCATGAAACAAAAACAGGCCTATCTTTCTTATCAAATGCTCCAAAATCCTTCAGATAAGGTGACACTAATATAGTTTCTTCAAGTAGATTGGTGTTTTGTTTATTTTTGCTTTTGTTTTGTAGACAACGTTTTTCTACGTAATCTTGGATGTCTGAAACCAACTCTGTAGATCATCAGGATGACCTTGAACACACAGAGATCTGCTGGCTTTTGCCTCCTGAATGCTTGGATTAAAGGCCTGAGCCAGCACCTCCCAGCTAAGGTAGATTGTTCTTAGAGAAGATTAACAGGAGGCAAGTTGTGTAGAACAAGAATGAGAAGAACAGAATCTGTTGTCTTTCCGATATAATACAGCTGCCCCAGGTATTTGTTGATAAATCCCAAGTGAATACACAGGAAACTTGAGTGAAAAGGTTTGTGAACACTGCACCAAATTTTATGATCTGAGATTAGACTAGTCCAGTTGATAACCGTACGAAGAGGGTCAAAGGTCAAAGGGCTTATGCTTTTTTCTAACATGTGTGTGCAGAAATGTGTAGGGCTCATATTACCTATCTCTCACAGTGCTGGGTGGCTATGACAGGAGCATTTGTGGATTGAGGCAGGGATGCCAGACCATCTGCATAGTGGATAGTCCACCTGAATGGTCTCCTTTGTAAAACTTTCCAGGCTTCACCAGAATAAATGCATTTCAATGCAAGTCAATGGTCCCTCGGTAGATTTTACTTATTTATTGTTTTATTTATTTGTCTTGTGTGCATGAGTATGTGTATATGTCACACAGAAGTAACCATTGTGTGTGAGGAGAGCCTGATAACCACTACACAATGGAAACATGACATGCTCATTGTGTGGGACGTGCAAGTGTTGCTGAGGGTATATGGTTGTCAGAGGACAACATACAGAAGTTGGTCCTTCTATCTAGTACATGCAAACAAGGATTAATCCTCAGCCCAAGATTCTAAGTCACAATTTTCTTCTATTGTATTCAGAAATACCCAATGGATATTAATAATACCTTTTGGCTGGATGCCAATAGTAACAGGTTTTATTGCTTGTTCTGTATATGTTGAGTTTAACTGCCTTTTAAAATATAGTTGAGAAGATGACAGCATGTTTTGGCACTGAAAATAGAAGGTACTGGTGACATAGGAAGCTTTGGAAGCAAAGCAGAAAGATATAAAATGGATATTTCAAAGCAAAGGTTATTGTTGTAAGAATTACAATTCTATACTGTCTCATGAGGAACAAGAAGCACAAACTTTATAGAACGTATAAAATCAAGGTTTTGAGAAAGATGAGCTAGCACACATCTGTGATGGTTTGAATAGGTATGGCTCAAGCACTTGAATATTTGGCTCATAAGGAGTGTTACTATTAGGAGGGTAGCCTCACTGTGGAGGCTTTGAAGTCTCATATACACAAGCTATGCCCAGTGTAGCATATAGTCTCTGCTGTCTAAGGATCAAGTTGTAGAACTCATGGCTCTCCGGCCCCATGTCTGCCTGTGCACTGCCATGCTTCCCACCATAATGATAATGGATTAAACCTCTAAAACTGCAAGGCAACCTCAATTAAATGTTTTCCTTTATAAGAGTTGCTGCAGGCATGGTGTCTCTTCACAGGAATAAAACCCAAACTAAGACAACACCTGTAATCCCAGCATTCAAGAGTCTGTGGCAGGATATTAATGAGTTAAAACCAGGGTGGTTTATAGCAAAAGTCTGCCTTAAAAATTAGTAAAACATAGTGCCAAACATGGTGGCATGTTTCTTTGAATCCCAGAACTTAGCAGATCACTAACTTTAAGAAAAGCCTGGTTGGACTGGAGAGATGGCTCAGCAGATAAGAGAACTGATTGCTCTTCCAGAGGTCCTGAGTTCAAGTTCCAGCAACCACATGGCAGTTGCCCCCCAAAATATAAACAAGTACAAGCAAAGTAGATGTGTGTGTACATTATATGTATATGTATTTGTATATATATAATGTTAATATAATGTATATGTATATATGCACACACATACATATAGATTAAGACCATCTTCAAAGAATAACTACAAGAAGATGAAAAGAATAATTCCAAGTAGAGAAAGCCAAGTGACATTTACTTCCTGAGATGTATGCTAGAAACAAAACACCAAAAACCAATCCTGTGTTATTCACCAAACAATGCAACTGAACTTGGGAGCAAAGCCCTCAAAATGATTAATGTATTTTATGGCAAGCAGAGAAGAATGAACCCTCTATCTGTGCTTTACAGGGACACAACTAAGGCATTATGCCAGTTACATGGAAGCGATTTTCCTTGTTCCACATTTAAAATGGTCTACTTTTCAGCTGTTGGAATCTTATTTCAAGGAGACATGAAGTGTCACCCAGCTTAATCTATGTTACCTACACTTGCTCCACCCCTTCCTACTCTGTGACCCCTAACTGTCTTACCTTTTATTTCTACTTAATCTGACTTAGATCCCGACATGTGAAATAAAACCTCCTAATAAAAGGGTTTCTACTCCTCTTTGAACCTGCTGTCATTTCTGATCTTGGAATGTTTTGCTATATAGAATATGCATATACATATCTATAGGTTTTATGTCATTTGGTAAACCATACCATTTAGTATTATTAGTGCCTGACCTAGTTGAGTTTCTATTGTTGTGATAAAGAACATGACTTAAGGCAACCTAGGGTGGAAAGGGTTTGTTTGGCTTACAATGTTATGGAGTCAATCCCAGAAATAACCACCAGAATGTTGCAAGGTGAAATTTATTTTGTGTTAGGACCAAATTTCCAGTCTTCTACAAGTAGGAGAGAATCAGCCAAAACTGAAAGCAGGAAAATCTTTTTATATAGCAAGTGAGCAGGTGATTACAAAAAGTGGAATTTTGTAGTTATAAGAAAAGTACATGCTGTGAGTTTGTAATTAGTTCCTGAAATATATCATGAAACATTTTATGGTCAGCAGTAATTAATATGAATTATGTTTATCCCTGTCTAGCTTCAAATGAATGAGACTCTGACTATGATATATTTATTAGGCTCTGTATGGTTACTGGGGAATTACCCTTAATATAATTATCTAACCCTAGACTGGCTACTTCCTCAACTGGACTCCCTACATACATGCTGTTTGAATCTTCCTGGGTTATTTCTGCTCCATCAGTGTGGTGTCCTGGGGGAGTATTTTAATCAGGCACATGCTGCTGGTCCTTTGGAGCTAAAGGAGACCTCTGTTCTCTCCATCTTCACCTCCTTCATGTTCATTCACTCTCTCTCTTTCTTCTCTCTTTCTCCCTTAGGGTCCCTACCTATGACCCCAAGCTCAGTAACTCAAACTCCACCTCTCTCTATTCTCCCCAGTAAATGGCTGTCGCCAGTATTACTTAACCAATAGTTTTGAATTGCACAACAATGGTTGGTGTACAGGGAAAATTTTCTTAGGGTACAGAATTTAGCATGTGAATACAAGCAGCACCAGACAACCCCCAACATGTCTCCCTTTTTGTCTAAATAAAAGGGCTCGCTGTCTTACTTTGTTTTTTTTTGTTTGTTTGTTTGTTGTTTGTTTTGTTGTTGTTTGCTTTTTATTTTGTTTTGTTTTCCCTAGATTTATTTATTTCATTGTGTGAGCACACTGTCACTATCTTCAGACACATCAGAAGAAGGCATCAGATCCCCATTAGAGATGGTTATGAGCGACCATGTGGTTGCTGGGAATTGAACTCAGGAACTCTGGAAGAACAACCATTGCTCTTAACTGCTGAGACATCTCTCCATCCCACTTTCTAAATAATAAATTACATATAGTATAAACAAATATGAAATAATTATGAAAACTTAAGTAGGAGTTACATTCTTTCTTTAATTTTTTTATTATTTGTATTTCATACGCTATCCCACTTCCTGGTTTTCCCTCCAAAAATCCCCATTCCACCCTCTCCCTCCTGCCTCCACAAGAGTGCTTCCCTACACAACCACCCACTTCCACCCCACCACAATAACATTACCCTATGCTGGGGCATCCAGCCTTCACAGGACCAAGGGCTTCCCCTCCCACTGATGCCAGATAAAGCCATCCTCTGATACATATGCAGCTGGAGACATGGGTCCCTCCATGTGTACTCTTTGGTTGGTGGCTTAGTCCCTGGGAGCTCTGGGGAGTCTGGGTGGTTGATATTGTTCTTCCTACGGGGTTGCAAATCCCTTCAGCTCCTTCAGTCCTTCCCCTAACTCCTCCATTGGGGTTCCTGTGCTCAGTCCAGTGGTTGGCTGCAAGCATCCTCCTCTGTATCTGTATGGTGCTGGCAGAGCCACTGAGGAGGCATCCATATCATGTTCTTGCCCGTAAGCACTACTTGGCATCAGCAATAGTGCTTGGGTATAGTGGCTGCATATGGGACAGATTCCCAGGTGAGGCAGTCTCTGAATGATCTTTTCTCCAATCCCTGCTCCTCTATTTGTCCCATTATTTCCTCCCATGAGTGTTTTGTTCTCCCTTCTAAGAAGAACTGAGGCATCCAGCTTCTGTCCTTCTTCTGTTTGAGCTTTATAATTTCTGTGAATTGTTTCATGGGTATTCAGAGTCTTTTGGGTTAGTATCTGCTTATCAGTGAGTACATACCATGAGTGCTCTTCTGTAACTGGGTTATCTTCCTCAGGATGATAGCTTCAAGTTCCATCCATTTGCCTAGGAATTTCATGAGGTCATTGTTTCTGATAGCTGAGTAGTACTTTATTGTGTAAATGTACCACAATTTTTGTATCCTTTCCTCTGTTGAAGGCCATCTATTCTTTCCAGCTAATGGCTATTATAAATAAGGCTGCTATGAATGTGGTGGAGCATGTGTCCTTGTTAGATATAGAAACTTCTTTTGGGCATATTGGGATTGCATTGAACCTGTAGATTACTTTGGGCAAGATGGCCATGTTTACTATGTTGATCCTTCCAATCTATGAGCATGGGAGATTTTTGTCACCTTATGAGATCTTCTTCAATTTTTTTCTTTAGAGACTTGAGGTTCTTGTCATACAGATCTTTCACTTCCTTGGTTAGGGTCACACCAATGTATTTTTAATTTTTGTAACTATTGTGAAGGGTGTCAAGTCTCTAATTTCTTTCTCAGCCTGCTTATTTTTTGAGTAGAGGAAATCTACTGATTTTTTCAAGTTAATTTTATATCCAGCCACTTTGCTGTAGGAGTTCTCTGGTGGACTTTTTGGAGGTCTACTATCGTATCATCCGCAAATAGTGATATTTTGACTTCTTCCTTTCCAATGTGTATCCCTTTGACCTCTTTTTGCTATCTGATTGCTCTAGCTAGTACTTCCAGTGCTATATTAAATATGTAGGGAGAGAGTGAGCAGCCTTTTCTAGTCCCTAATTTTAGTGGGATTGCTTCAAGTTTCTCACCATTTAGTTTGATGTTGGCTACTGTTTGCTGTATATTTATTTTACTATGATTAGGTACGGGCTTTGAATTCCTGATCTTTCCAAGACTTTTAACATAAAGGGGTGTTGAATTTTGTCAAATGCTTTCTCAGCATCTAAAGAGATGATCATGTAGGTATTTTTCTTTGAATTTGTTTATATAGTGGATTATGTTGATGTATTTCCATATATTGAACATCCTTGCATTTCTGGGATGAAGCCTACTTGACATGGTGAATGATTGTTTTGATGTTGTCTTGGATTCGGTTTGCAAGAATTTTATTGAGTTTTTTTTCATCAATGTTTATGAGTAAAATTTTTCTGAAGTTCTTTTTTTTTTTTTTTTTTTTGTAGGGTCTTTATGTAGTTTAGAAATGAGTGTAATTGTGGCTTCAAAGAGTGAGTTATATAGTGTTCCTTCTGTTTTTATTTTGTGGAATATTTTGGAGAGTATTAATATTAGGTCTTCTATGAAGGTCTGATAGAATTCTGCACTAAATCCATCAGGTCCTGGGCTTTTTTTTTTAGTTCCTCTCTTTTCCTCTTCTGTTTTCCTATCTTTTCTCTGATTACCTCTCCATTGTCCAATCATGTATCAACTTAACATAAATCTACAAAGTTTAACCTGGCTTTGTGTCCTCTGGTTAAGGACAGATACATGTGTGACAAGACATGCAGGCCTGGGACACATGGGTGATCCTACTCCTGACAATGTCAAGATGGGATCCTGGGTTTGGACAGGCCTTGACCCTATTGTCCTGGGCCTGCTCCTCCCTGTTCCTCAGCTCTGGCCTCACACTTTGTGATCCAGAAAACAAAAAAGATATGTTTTGTTTCCAGATTGGATTGTAGCTTGTTTTTATTTTTCTTATATGATAGTCACATCTGGCCTTTGTTCAGTTACTTGCTTTTTATTTCCTGTCTTTATAATTTCATTTTTTTTTTTCTCTAGGTGAGAATGCTATGGAACATTTATTTGAACAACGGACAACAGCAGAGATATGTAATCTAACTCCCCTGTAACACTTAGCAAAAGGGACACCAAAGCAGTTTAAGACTAAAATGCAGACTACACAGGTCAAAAAACAGACTGCTGCTGCTCTGCCCAATACTCCAGTCCCACCAAGGCCAGATCCAAATACTGGTGGTCCCAAGAGATTTAGTGAAATAGATCATTCTGAAACAAAACATTAAAAAAGACAAATCAAGATGCTTCAGTAACCGTATGTCCAACTCCATCAACTTAAATGTATTTTATTTGCTTCCTGCTAACAAATTTTTATTTCATTCATGAGAGCCATAAATCATTCACATTCACCTTCCTTACCCAGTAATTCAAAAGGAAAAAAAAAAAAAAAACCCAAAAAGATTAGTAAAGAAAAATGTAGGAAATGACATCCCCTAAATTTTTAAAAAATATTTTTAAGGTTGAAAAATGTTTTAAGTTTGTAATTCCTAGTAGGAAAACATTATCTGAATGAACACTCTAATGGCAAACCACTGTAAAATGCCTCAGCCACATTAGATACAGAGGGTAGGGATTATCTTCGAAGCGCCCCAGCTCTGGTGAGGTCAGAGGTACACTGGTTTGTATTATTGCAACATCCAGTAAGTGAGCTAAGCTGTTCTTCATTCAGCAAGGGCTTTGACATTATGATTGACCTCCAAACTTGGCTGACAATTTACTGATGAGATTCATAACATTCGGGTTGCTCTGATATTTTGACATATTTGATGGGTTCTGAGCCACATCCTGGAAAGCCACCATGACTTCTGGATCCTGCTTGGCTGCAAGAACCTCTGGATCACTGAGGATTTCATTGAGTCCAGACATTCCTGCCATTCCTGCCATTCCTGGCATGGCCCCTCCCATTCCAGGCATTCCTCCAGGAAAATTACCAGGCATTCCCTCAGGAAAACCACCTGGGAAAGAGCCATACTGAGATCCGGATTGTCTTCTAGCTTCTTCTTCCCTTTGGGCTCTTTCATGTTCTTCTCGAGCTTTGTTTGCCCTTTCTATTCGTTCTTTTATCTCTCGTTCTTCACGTTTTCGCTCATACTTTCTCCGATGTTCAGCAATTTTTTTGAGCCCGAGGTTGAACTTCTTTCAGCATTGCACTAGCATCCTCGTCATAATCCAGTGAACAGGCAAGGGCAAGATCATGAGCTGCTTCTTCCCAGTGACCCAGGAGTCTGTGCGCTTTCCCTCGCCATTTGTACGGCTGAGCTGAATCAGGGTTTATCTCAATAGCTCTGTCACAGTCTCTGATGGCAGCATTTGGCTTCTGTAATTTGACGAAGACACTGGCTCTCTTAGCATACAGAATAGCCAAGCGAGGATTCAGCTTGATGGCATCTGTGAACAAGTCAATGGCTTTCTGGAGTTCACCACCATTTAGAGCGTCAATGGCGGCCCCTTTCTTTTCATTTGCTTCATCCATCATCTCTTCAGTTACCTCTGCATTTTCATCTCCCATTTCCTGAGGAGCATCAGTGTCTGGTTTAATTACACCTTCATTATCAATTTCTAGATCGCTGTCCTCACTCGATGGCTCCTCTGTTTCTGTTTTCCTCTGTTGTCGTATCTCTTTTCTTCCTTGGTATTTTCTTCTGACTTAGCTTCATGAGTAGCAGGTGGTACTTTACCTCCCATGCTCTCCACCCACTCCCTCAGGAAGCGCATTTCCTCGTTGTGCAGGACGCTCGGGTCCTGCCTACACATCTTCACGAAGGCCCGAAGATCGTTCACTTTGCGGTGATCCATGGTGGGGAGGCTGGAAGCTGCAGGCCCGGGAGCCGCTCTTCATTTTTTTTTTCCACAACGTAATTTGTTTTGTTTTGTTTTGTTTTGTTTTGTTTGCTGGTTTTGGTAACTAATATTTGTAGAAGCCTACATTTTTATAAATGTTATGATTAAAAATGATTTCCTGAAAATTGGGGTATAGCTCAGAGTTATGGTATATACTTACCATATATAAGGACTCTGCATTCAATTCTAATACTTGCCTCCAAAATGGCTTCTTTCTTTCTGTCCTGGCTCTGTAAAATTTTGTAAAAATTTATTTTGTAACTAAGGATGACCTTGAACTTCTGATTCTCCTGCCTCCACCTCCACATGCTATGATTATAGATGTGTGTCACGATATCTGTTTTACTTAGTGTTGATGGTCAAACACAAAGCTTCACGAATGCCAGGCATGATTCTACATACCAAGGTATACCCTAGTCTCCCCAAATTATTTTTTTTACAAAACTTATATATTTTTTCAAATTATATATCTGATAGGGGAACTATAACTATAATATATAAATGATCAATAAGAAAAAACAGCCAGGCAGTGGTGGCACATACCTTTAATCTCAGGATTTGGGAGGCAAAGGCAGGCAAATATTTGAGTCTAAGGCTCTACAGAGTTCCAGGATAGCCAGGGCTATTATGAAATATAACATAATAAGGAAGTACCTGGAAGTCTAATGCCATAATGGGGTTCATTTGGGGGAAGGGAGGAAAGTAAGGACCTGAAGAAGGGTAGAGACAAACTAGTAGACATGTAGACAAACAGTTAAAGAGCCATGAGGGCAGAGAAGAGGATGGGGCTCACAGAGGGCAGGAAGGGGGAGAGAGACCAGTAGGGAACGTGGGAAGAGAGACTGGGGTGGGGTGGGCAGTGTTTTATCCAGCTGAACACACCTGTCACACCTGTCACACCTGTCAGTGGCAGGTGATGATGTAAGCAATTGCCAGGTTCCCGAACACAGACCCAGAATTGTGTGTATGCTACTAAGGTCTACACAGAGAGACCTTGTCTCAAAAAACCAAAATAAAGCAAAACACAAACAACAGAGAAACAGAGAGAGAGAGAGACAGAGAGACAGAGAGACAGAGAGAGACAGAGAGACAGAGAAACAGAGAGAGAGAGAGAGAGAGAGACAGAGAGACAGAGAGACAGAGAGAGAAAAGAAAAAAGCACCAAAACGTAAAATAGTCAAAGGTCTTGAAAAATAGTTCTCATAAAAGATGCATTAATAATTAATATATGTGTAAGGATGATCAACATTATCTGTATTTGACAACAAGAACAACAAATCCATGAGACACCATTTTGTAGTCTCAGTGTTTTATGCCGAATGCTTATGTCTCTATAACCTGACATTGTTTTCCTAGAAATAAAAATAATTTAAAGTTACATAACTTTCAAACATAGAAACAAGGCAGAAGATTCCAATTTAGTTACACTATATTGAAACTGATGTTCTCTTTATTTTTCTTTTTTTATTGCAAATTCTCTGCATTTACATTTCAGATGTTATCCCTTTCCCACAATCCCATCTCCCCTCCCCCACCATTGGCTCCATGAAGGTGCTCCCTCTCCCAACAACCCTCTCCCACCTCAGCACCTTGGCATTCCCCTACATTGGGGGAAAATGAGCCTTTGCCGGACCAGAGGCCTTTCCTCCAAATGATGTGAGAGAATGCTGTCCTCTGCTGCATATGTACCTAGGGCCATGTGTCTTTCCATGCGAACTCATTGGTTGGTGTTTTGGTCCCTGGGAGCTGTGGTGGGTTTGGATAGCTGATAATTTTGTTCTTCCCATGGGGTTGCATGCCCTGTCCTTTCTCTAGCTCCTTCATTGGGGTCCCCGTGTTCAGTCTGATGGTTGAAACTGTCATTCTCATCTCTTCCTGACCACGCTATGATTTAGACCAAAGTAGAAATGTAAACATTATTTAGCAATATTTATCAAATGTATAGATTAAATTTCACTTGAAAGTATAAAATCAACAAACCCTTTTTACAGCTGCGTATGCTGGTGTATGTTTATAGTTCCAGCTGTTTGGAAGCCTCGGCACGGTTATTTGAGTCTGAGGCTAGTATGAGCTACACAAGGAGACCCTGTCTCAAGAAGAAATAAGTTTATACACAAGTTTTCTAAGAATACACAGTAGGATTTTTACCAGGGGCAGAGAGAGCCCAGATCCACTCCTAATTATCATGTGGAACCAGGAAGTGATGTCTATACAGGGAATTTGAAAACATGGAAATAGTTTCCAATTAGAACAATGCTAAAATCATAGAATAAATCATAGGCTAAAGAGATGGCTCAGTGGTTAAGAGCACTTGCTGATCTTTCTGAGGACTGGAAGTCAGTTCCCAGAACCCACACAACCACACATAACTCCAGCCTAGGAGATCCAACTAACTCTTCTGGCCTCTGTAGGCATCCACACACATTCAGCATGCATTTACACTGACATGCACGTACAAATAAATAAAAACCAAATTAAGTTAAAATAACAAAATAGGCCAGGCCAGGCATGCTGATGAACACCTTTAATGATGATACTTTCTCGGTACTTGACAGTCACGCGCTCTAGAACAGGATCCTGGTCGGGAGCCAGTTGGAACTCATTATCAGGATTCTAAACTTGCTACAACCTTATCAATTTCTCTGGATGGTGGCACGGTCCACTGCCCCACAAGCACCTATATAGGGCATCTCATCAGAAAGTGGGAATATTCCAAGGTATACTGATTCAGCATGGAAAAAGCTGTGCAGGTAACAAAAGTAGCGAATGACCGAATATTTATCTATAATGCTCATGTTGGAAAAGGCGGGTATTACACATTCTGAGCAACAGTGTATTTAACTTTTACTATGGAAAGAATGAAAGATCAGCTTATAAAACTAATAACATAAAAAGAAAAGTAACGATGGCCCTGCCTCTGCCTATCACCCCTGCTGGTTTAGGAAAGTGGACTGACTCTTTGTTTCTTACTCTCCTACTTGAAAAGTAACAGTTTGTTGCCCTTTTCTTGGAGATGCTACTCCAGGGTCTATTAGAGCAAGATTACAGTGTGACTTTGTTTAGAGAATAAGGGAATTGTGCATGTAAGCAAAGATGTGTGTGTGTGTGTGTGTGTGTGTGTGTGTGTGTGTGTGTATGACTATATGAGAACCATAGGAGAGGATTCGTGTTAATTTCTCAATGTGAAATCAATAGGTGGCACTTAAAAGGGGAAGTTCAAATAATACTGCCATAAACATATTGTTGAAAGGCTTGAACATATCAAAAGAATGAGCAAGAACAGATGAAGCCTTGATCTAGGAGACGAAAGCTGAAGGCCATGGGTTATGCGTCAGCATGCAGATTTCAAGAGGGGTAGTTTTACTTTGATTGTTCTAATTATAACTTACAAGATGATATGGTTTTTTTGTTTGTTTGTTTTCTTGGCTTTGTTGTTGTTTGTTTTGAGACGGGGATTCTCTGTGTAGCCCTGGCTGTCCTGGAACTCACTCTGTAGAAAAGGCTGGCCTCAAACTCAGAAACCCATCTGACTTTGCCTCCTGAGTGCTGGTATTAAAGGAATGCACCACCACCCTGTAAGATCGTCTGAGATTTTAAAGCTGTACAAACTAGCATGATGGCATATACCTTTATCCCAGCCGTGGGGAGACAGAAGAAGGAGCATCGCTGTGAGTTTGAGGCTAGCCTGGTCTATCTACAGAGAAAATTCCAGAACAGCAGGACTGCATAGATAGGCCTTGTCTCAAAAAGCAAAAACCCAAAAAGGAAAAAGAAAAAACTGTGTACATATAATTTTTTGTTTGAAAAATGTACGGTTGATGGCTGGGGTGAGGTGGGGTGTGGGAGAGTAACTTTTTTTCAGTAGTGTAACCATTGGTAAGTTTCCCATGCTCCAGAAAACTACCCTGATAAAACTCAGTGAGACACATAAACACACCCACAAAAAAGTAGGTGAACTCATTGAGAAGTGGGAGGGGATAAGAGAGATTAATTGGTATATATAAGATCAAACTACACTACACAGGGTCAGCCAAACTGCACAAGCTGAGTTTGATTCCAGGACCTGAATAGGAGTGGGAGAAAAATGACTTTCTCCTCAAATTGTCATCTTACTCCACAAGTGTGCTGTGACACACAGCCAAAAATAAATTAAAAATAGAAAATCTTAATACATGATAGATATGTGCGGAATTGTCAAAGAATAAGGATATCAGTGGCAAACTGCTTATAAAATCCATTCAGTGGGGGCTGGAGAGATGACTCAGAGGCTGAGAGAGATCACTGGCTGCTCTTCCAGAGGCCCTGAGTTCAATTCCCAGCAACCACAGGGTGGTTCACAGCCATCGCTAATAAGTTGTGGCGCCCTCTTCTGGCATGCAGGCATATATGCAGGCAGAGCACCATGTACATAATAAATAAATACATCTTTTAAAAAATAATCCAGCCAATGATTGCTGCTCAGACAGCCCAGTGATGAACTTTGGGATTAAAGAAAACACCCACAAATGTTAACACTCGGCCATTACATTCACCTTCCCAGCTCCCAATTCAGGAAAAGAATGGTACCTCTAATATTTTCAAGTTTTTCTTCATTTTTTCCTATAGAATCTAGAGGGACTACTCCTAAAGGTATTTTTAGATTTTGGGGTTGTTTTTGTTTTTAGTTACTAAGTATAAGCTATCAGTTCCATTCTCTCTAAGGACATGTAGTTGTAGAAAACGCCAAAGAATAAATGTGTGATCGTCATGCCTTTCAAACACACCACATTTCACTGAGTTTCTTCCTTGTACCTCAAAAGCTTCGCCCAGAGACAAATCTGAGTCATGCTTGGCTCTAGGCCAAACATTCCATTATCTGCACAGCAGAGTTTCAAAGCCGGTGGTGTAGGTAAAGAGGAGAATTCAGATAAACATTTATAGTACTGTACCCCCGCCTCCAGACCAAATTAAGAAAGCACTAGAGGGTCTGGAGGGATGGAGCACTTACTGCTCTCTCAGAGGCCCTTGCATTTGCTTCTCTTAGCAGACAGTTTACAAAAGTAATGACTCCAGCAGCGGGGGTCTGGGATTGTCTTCCTGATTCTTCAGGACACTGTTTGCACATCAAGTCGCGCAAGCACACACGAATGCACTTAAAAACGAAACAACATTGTATATTCCCCCAATAAAAAGAAAGGAAAGAGCCCCTTGGATGAGCTGAGGAAGAGCCTCAGCGTTGGACTGGACCAGTGTCCGCGACAACCAGAGGCCATCCAGTGTGGAAGGTGGCTCTGGGTCTGCTGGATGCCTTGCTAAGTAAGCGTCCTAGTCTGGCGATAATCAGTCCTGCTCCAATCAGGCTTCCAGAATGATCCACATACCAGACACTACTTGTCGATGAGGAATGCAACCGCTTTTCTCAACAGAGCCGTGTCCACCATCACCATCATCAGCCCGGGTGTTCAGCTTTCCTTGGCCTGATCGCTCGCACCTGAGAACCACTGTTCTTGGACTGTGATCCACCACTGAGTGGAGAAGCGGAACAGCACCTTCCCTTACGTTCATAAGTGCTTTAAGCCCCCGGAGTAAGCAGAAGAAGGGCTTGAACAGATGGAGGGGAACTGATGTTACTTCTGAGCTCACATAGCACACAGCACTGCTTATCTCTGCCAACTTCGCCTGTAAAAATTCCACCCAGGGCTGAGTCTCAGGTAAGGAGAGAAAGGGCCAGTCCTAAATGGAGTGATGCACATGCGCAGAGGCACGCGGGGTAGCGTGGGGGGCGGGGGGGCGGGGCGATTACCAGCAGTGGTGTTTGGCTCTTCTTCAGCATTTGCTTTAAAAAAAAAAAAAAAAAAAAATCCAACAACTCGTTTTATTTCTTTACTTTTGGAGAGTGAAAATATCAGCCTGTCTTGGTGGTCACCCCTGTAATTCCCACAGGAAAAGTGAAGTAGTTTATTGCTCCAGCCCTCCTTCGGCACTATGTGCTTGGGTTAGGTTACAATAACGTAAGTCCAGATGGCATTTAAAACCCTGTCACTTGCATCATCAAGTATGAAGTCATTGGTTTGGGGCTGATAAGTTAGCTGCAGATGAATTTTTATGAGGCTTTTTTAAATTACCCAAATATGAAACTTAAAAAAAAAGAAAAAAGAAAAAAACCAAAAACAAAAGGAAAGGCAGAAACTTAAGAGTCTTAGGCTTGCTCGGGACCCTAGGTTCAATCCCCAGAACCAAGAACAAAGAGAAAAAAGAAAATAGAACAAAACAGACAAAACCAGCAAAAAACTACAAGCCTCCCACAAACCTGAAATCTCATGTTCTTAAGAATTAGAGATTCCTTGCTCTGGGCCAAGTATCTTTAAGAATTGGCATTTCTAAGCTCTGTAAATTTGAACTTGATGCTTTCCTGTGTAACGCCAACCTCAGAGGTTCTGAGCTTTTCACTCAGTTAAACCGAGGCAAAAGGGCAGCAATCGGGTGCTTTAAAAAGTCTATGCTATTTTAAAAAAACTACTGTTTTAATTTTTCTTTCCTTTTTCAAACTCTCGGAGACTAAAAAAGTGAAACACACACACACACACACACACACACACACACACACACACACGGGGTGGGGGGAGAACTATACTAACTAGCCTGGAACTCCTGACCCTTCCTTACCACCTCCCAAGCAGTGGGCTGAAGCGGCATGCACCACTAATGCTGGCCCCCAGGAGTGGACCTAGGCCGGTAGTGACATATACAGTCTTATATCAGTGACAAGTCTTCAAAAAACGAGGCTTTAAAAAGCTTCACAGAATATCCCACAGAGCCTTGGGTGTCGCTCAGTAGAGCATTCGTTGAACTTGATATTGAAGAGTGTGTGTTACAGCTCTCAGGGGGAAAGGCTTCCCCAACGGAAAGGTATCCTGGCAGTCAGAAGCCAAGGAAGACCACAAAGTCACATCGCACAACAGACTTCATGGAAGAGAATTATCGAGACCGGCAAACCCAGAAGAGTGGCTGCAACTGCTCAGCAGAGAAGCAGCAGAGACCGGAAGGTTTATAAACGTTTTCTTTGGTAAGGGCGGGGATGGCTGGGGATGGGCAGGTAGCTTTCAGGGGTAGAGATTTAGTGTGCGGATTAGTGGGATTTCAAATCCTTCAGTAGGGTGGAGCTTAGCCACATTCATCTGGAAGGGCTGACAGCGTTCTGTGGGCGGAGCCTGGTGGTCAGGGACAGACCTGGCCTCTAGCAGGCCTTGAAGGGCTTCCAATGAGGCCCTAGGTTCAGTCTTCAGCATACTTTCTCTCTCAAACACTCTACTACTGTGTGTGTGTGTGTGTGTGTGTGTGTGTGTGTGTGTTTTTCCTAAGAATCTGTAGTATTAATTTTTCAGGCCTGGAACGGTAACGATATTGTGAAACTGAACGAAAACTTTGTGTGAGAATCCGAACATGCTCATAATTCTGGTGCTGCTCTTTCATCTAGACAGCAAAAGGTCTTTATCTGCTGCTGTTGGCATCCTCACTGATGTTAAAAAAAAAAATACCCAGTCACTCCTTTATGAACAACTACAACCTGTAACCCAAGGCATGGGGTTGCCGGTAACCTGGAAACCCGGATCAGCTTAGGTTGTTGGACTGTGACCCCTGGGGACTTTGAGTTTCTCTAGAAGCCTAGCAAGTGCCTGGAAACAAAAGCAATTCCTAAGGCAAAAGTGTCCAGTTGAAGGCAGCCAGCAGTTGGGCCACCAAACCCACTTTGAGGTCCCTACCCTTCCCCCACAAAGAGCCCTCCAGTAGGCACTATGATCCCAGCCTGTATTAACAAAAGGCACAAGGAACTGCTACTTTTTCTACCCAGACTCATGGCAGCAAATTCTTACAAAGAAAACCTGTTTGTGGAGATAAAGCAGGAGACAGAGCCCCTAAAACTCGAGCAGGTTTGGCTTTGGAAACAGAAGGTCTCAGGTTCCTGAAGGTGTTTTGTGGAGGATGGATTAAACCCAGACTGCATTGACTTAAACAAAAGGGCACATTTCAGCTTAATTTCGGTTTTGTTTGTTTGTTTTTTGAGATAGGGTCTCATTCTGTAACCCAGGCTGAGTTTACTGCGAAGTCCACATAGACCTTTATCTATCAGTAATCTTCTGAGCTCAGACTCCCTGGTGCCTGAGATTACAAGCAGGAGCCACCAAGCCCAGCTTTTAGGATCAATGTTCAAAGTAACACATTCTTTCTATCTCCTGAAGATAGAGGGAAGAAGACACAGCATCCCGGTTGCCATCCAGATCTGGTGCAAAAGGTTGGATGACACTCAGCTACGAGATCTAAACAGTGGGTGTTCTGCTTAACGAGATGAAATTTAAAGTTACCCCCATGTCCAAGGTGAGGACCCTAGAATTTCAGAGCACTAGTCAGGAGTTGGAGCGACGGCTCTGTGGTTGGAAAGCCCTTACTGGTCTCACAGATGACCTGAGTTTGGTTTCCAGAAACCACATCAGGGGGCTCACTACAGTCTGTAACTTCAGTTCTGGGGGATCTGGCATCCTCTTCTGACTTCCTTGGGCAGCCATAAGCGTATTTGCACACACAAAGACACATACACATAATAAATGAATTAAAGCAATAGTGTAAATTCTCTTCAAAGTGTAACAGAGTGTGGGGCTGTGACTCAGTGGTAGAGCACTCGCCTAATGAGCACAAGACTCAGGGTTTAATTCCCAGCATTGGAACAAAACAGAAGTCCGACATTTAAGCCAGGCATGGGGGCCAGGGTATAGCTGAGCTAGTCAGAAATTGAGGCGGGACATTCATGAGAGTCTGCAGACTGCAGAACCAGAAAACCCCAAGCAAGGCATTCCATGCTATAACCCGAGGTTCAGAATGGCCACCTCTTGCGTAGCCTTTCAGATTATTAGCATGTTCAGCTTCTGTCCTCAGAACCCTTCTTCTCTATTATGTTATCCAAACACACTTGCTCACTTCAACTATTGGTCTTGCTGTGTCAGTGCAGATGCCCGTGACGTATGCCTGGCATCCCCACCTCAGAGACATTCTCATCTTAAGACAGTTGCTCTAGCACAGGAGGTGCTAGCGTGCCATGCGCTGCAGACAAGGGAGGCACGCTGTCACAGCTGAGCTAATGGCTGTTGGGAGTACTTGCCCTTGCTTGTCCTGCCCAAAGCAAAATGGCAGAAACTTCACTTCTACCACATGAAGACCTTGATCTTGTCAATCATGGACTGGACTTCTAGATAGATAGCTTTGAGGTTTGTTAAAAAGAAAAGCTTTATTAGATAGACAGGCAGGCAGACAAACATGATGATAAATAGATAGACAGACAGACAGACAGATAGATTATGGATAGTAGATAGTAGATAGTAGATATAGATAGATAGACAGACAGACAGATAGATTATGGATAGTAGATAGTAGATATAGATAGATAGACAGAGCCATGCTGCCGCGAGATACACGTTCTTCTTTAGTCAAGAATCCCCAAATGCATATCCCTGGTCTTAGAGAGTGGCCTGCCACCATGCCTTCTCTGCCATGGTGGACTGTATCCTCAAGACTGTGAGTCAAAACAAGCCCTGCTTCCTTGGGTTGCCTCTTGTCAGGTATTCGTCTCCTCCAGCTCACTCTCCACACTGCACTGAGCTGCCAGGGGAAAGATATTTCCAGGAAGTATAGAAAGACATGATGTGTCCCATGAAGGATGCTGGGGATGGGGGAGGGGTGCCTTTGTCACATCACCGAGCCAAGTTACACAGATGAGATCTCCACATGTGTTTAGTCACACGCGCACACACACACACACACACACACACACACACACACACACACCACAGTGTAATTATAATACAATTTAAAGATTAATTAAAGAGAAAGAGAAAAAAGAAATGGGAGAAAGAAGAGAAACAAAGCTATTTTTTCTTTCTCGGAAAGGCTGCTTGTCACTGGTGGAGGGCAGGTGCAGACTTTCTTAGCTTTACACAGACATCTTTGTTTTCAGCCGTTTGTTTTCTCAGGCTGGATCCCAGAAGCAACCCACCGAGAGAGGAGCGTGAACATCTGTTATGTGTAGTTAGGTTCCCCTTTGGCTTGATCTATAAAAAATTCTCCCTGACTTACTGGGTGTTTTATTCACCCTGCCCATACTGTGTTCACAGGGCTTTGATGAATAAAAGTTGTCCCTTTCCATATCTTCCCTAGAAACAAAAATGACAGCATACTCCCTAGAGATGGGCACAGAGAGCATCCGTGTCTTGTGCTGGCACTGATAAGAACTCATTTATTTCACCAATAAATGTACCGTCCAGGGCTCAGGAGATGGCTCACTAGGAAAAGGCTCTGGCTGTGCAAGTCTGGGAACCTGAGGTTTGATCCTCAGCACCCCCCCCAAAAAAAAACAAACAACCTCCCCAAAAAAAAGCCAGTTGGTACACACCTTTGACGTCAGCACTTCGGGGACAGAGGCAGGCTGTGAGTTCAAGACCAGCCTGGTCTACACAGTGAAAGTTAGTCATGACCACACACATCTATAACTCCAGGGTTAAAGGCGAGTAGAGAGCAGGGCACTCGGGGAGGATGAGAGGATTGCTGGTGCTTGCTTGGACTTAGCTGACACATGAAAATCTGTGTCAAGAGATTAACGGGGAGAGAGAGCAGATGATAGCCTTTTCTGCCTGCATGCTTAGACACACCCACACAACCACATCACTGCGCACACACGCACACACACACACACACACACACACACACACACACACACACACATACAGAGTTGGCTTTTGGTTTGAAATGCACTTTTTAAAAATCCATGTTCTTCATCATTTTGGTACTAGGAGTACAGCTCAGTTAGCAGCATGCTTACCTAGCATTCAAGAAGACATGATTTAGTTTCCAGCACTAAATCAAACTGGCCATGGTAATACATAATTGGAATCCCAGAATTCAAGACATGGAGGAAGAAAACCCAATGGTAATACATTATTTAAATCCCAGAATTCAAGACATGAAGGAAGAAAACCCAGACGTTCAAGGTCATTCTTGGCTACATACTGAGTTTAAGACTAGCCTTGGCTACATGGTGAGTTTAAGACTAGCCTTGGCTACATGGTGAGTTTGAAACTACCCTTTGCTACATGAGACCCTGCCTTAGAACACAACAATCATAAAAGAGAAACTAGTTGTCTTTCACTGGTCAAAAGTCATTATTTGAAGCATCTGCAAACAAACCAGGCAGGTGAGATGCTCTATGGGTAAAGGTATTTGCCACCCAACGTACCACCTCGAGTCTGCATCCAGGAGCTATACAGTAGGAGGAGAAAACTGACTTCCCCAAGTGGTCCTCTGACTTCTACATACATGCTACTGCATGAGTGTGCTCACACACAATTAATAAACAAATACTTTAAAGCTAAAAAGCAAAAGAAAAGCAATCGGAATAACATAATCTAAGAAAAGTTTGGAAGGGTATCTGATGGTTTGTGGACTCTCTCGGAAGGCCAAAGGTACAAACTCAGAATACAAGAACACTGACAATTTAAAGAGTGGATTCTGGGGCTGAGAGATGCGTCAGCAGTTGAGAGCTCTTGTTCATGCAGAGGACCTGGACTCAATTCTCAGGACCCATAACTCCAGTTCCTGGTATCTGACACTCTTTTCTGGCCTCTGTGGGCACTGAATGCACATAGTTTATAAAAATACATGCAGGCAAAACACTCAAGCATCAAACAGAAATAAGTGATTTTTGCTGGGTGGCGGTGGTGCACACCTTTAGTCCCAGGATTCGGGAGGCAGAGATAGACTGATCTTTGTGAGTTCGAGGACAGCCTGGTCTACATAGTGAGCTCCCGGACAGCCAGAACTACACAGAGAAACCCTGTCTAGAAGCACACACACACACACACACACACACACACACACACACACATACACAACAGTAGAGTCTATCTGTGCTGATGGGTTTTTGTCAATGTGACAACCCTGGACAAAGCTGGGAAGGAGGAATCTAAACTGAGGAATTGCCTCCATCAGACAGTCTGTAGGATATTCTCTGGATTGGGGGGTTGATGTGGGAAAGCCTCGTCCACTGTGGGCTGTGCTGTGCCTGGGTAGGTGGCCATGACTAGAAAGCAGCTGAGCTAGCAACGATCAGTAAACAGTGTTCATCCATGACTTTCTGCTTCAGTTCCTGCCTTCAGGTTTCTGCTTTGACTTCCCTAGGTGATGGACTATGACCTCGAAGTATAAGATGAAATACAAACCCTTTTTGGCCTGAGTTGTTTGTGGTCTTGATGTTTTAGCACACCGATAGAGACCCTAAGATACCATCCCTTCCGAGATTCACACAAACTCCATGCTGGATGACAAAATATTTATCAGCTATCTAGCCTGACATCACAAAACATGCTAACTAATGTGTTATATCTTAAGGCAGACCCTTCCTGACCTTTGCCCTTCTACTCTCTTTTCCTCCTTCATCTCCACCACCTTCTTTGCCCTCCCCCACCTCAATAAACCTCCCTCACACAGAACTGTATTGACCTATTGTGGTCTGTTCGGACGTGAGCCATGATAACAACACAACACATCCACCAAAACATATTCTCTCTCCCTTATCTTTTTATTTATTTATTTAAAGATTTATTTATTTATTTTCTGCATGTAAATACACTGTAGCTGTTTTCAGACACACTAGAAGAGGGCATAGGATCCTATTACAGATGGTTGTGAGCCACCATATGGTTGCTGGGATTTGAACTCATGTCCTCTGAAAGAGCAGGCAGTTAGTGCTTTTTTTTCTTTCTTTCTTTCTTTCTTTTTTTTTTTTTTAGTCTGTGAGTTGTTTTCTTGGGTATTCAAAGCTTTCTGAGGCTGGTATCCAATTATCAGTGACTGCATATTGTGTCTGTTCTTTTGTGACTGGGTTACCTTACTCGGGATGATATTCTCTAGATACATCCATTTTCCTAGGCATTTAATAAAGTCATTGTTTCTAATAGCTGAGTAGTACTCCATTGTGTAAATACACCACAATTTCTGTATCCATTCATCTACTGAAGGACATCTGGGTTCTTTCCATCTGCTGGCTATTATAAATGAGGCTGCTATGAACATGGTAGCACATGTGTCCTTAATGTATGTTGGAGCATCTTTGGGGTATATGCCCAGAAGTGGAATAACTAGATCTTCAGGTAGTATTATGTCCAATTTTCGGAGGAACTGCCAGATTGATTTCCAGAGTGGTTCTACCAGCTTACAACCCCACCAGCAGTGGAGGAGTATTTCTCTTTCTCCACATCCTCACCAGCATCTGCTGTCATCTGAGTATTTTATCTTAGTCATTCTGACTGGTGTGAGGTAGAATCTCATAGTTGTTTTGATTTGCATTTCCCTGATGACTAGGGATGTCGAGCATTTCCTTAGGTACTTCTGAGCCATTTGATATTCCTCAATTAAGAATTCTTTGTTTAGGTCTGTACCCCATTTTTAATAGGATTGTTTGAGTCTCTGGAGTATAACTTCTTGAGTTCTGTGTATATATTGGATATTAGACCTCTATCAGATGTGGGACTGGTAAAGATCTTTTCCCAATCTGTTGGTTGTCATTTTATTTTCTTGACAGTGTCCTTAGTCTTACAGAAACTTTGCATTCTCATTAAGTCCCATATATCGATTCTTGATCTTAGAGTACAAGCCATTGGTTTTCTGTTCAGGAAATTTCCCCCTGTGCCTATGTGTTCTAAGGTTTTCCCCACTTTCTCTTCTAATAGTTTTAGTGTACCTAGTTTTATGTAGAGATCTTTGATCCACTTGCACTTGAGCTTTGTACAAGAAGATAAGAAAGGGTCTATTTTCATTCTTTTGCATGCTGACTGCCAGTTGAGCCAGCACCATTTGATGAAGAGGCTGTTCTTTTCCCATTGAATGTTTTCAGCTCCTTTGTCAAAAATCAAGTGACCATATGTGTGAGGGTTTATTTCTGGATCTTCTATTCTGTTCCATTGATCTACCTGCCTATCTGTGTACCAGTACCATGTGCTTTTTAACACAATTGCCTTGTAGTATAACTTGAGGTCAGGGATGGTGATTCCCGTGGATGTTTTCTTATTGTTGAGAATAGATTTCGCTATTCTAGATTTTTTTTGTTATTCCAGGTGACTTTGCAACTTTCCAACTCTATGGGGAATTGAGTTGGAATTTTGATGGGGATTGCATTAAATCTGTAGATTGGTTTTAGTAAGATAGCCACATTTACAATGTTGATCCTTCCAGTCTATGAGCATGGGATATCTTTCCATCTTCTGAGATTTTCTTCAATTTCCTTCTTCAGAGATTTGAAGTTTTTGTCACACAGGTTCTTCACTTGCTTAGTTAGAGTCACACCAAGGTATTTCATATCATTTGTGACTATTGAGAAGGGTATCTTTTCCCTAATTTCTTTCTCCACATGTTTGTCCTTTGAGTAGAGGAAGGCTACTGATTTGTTTGAGTTAATTTTATATCCAGCCACTTTGTTGAAGTTGTTTATCAGCTGTAGAAGTTCTCTGGTAGAATTTTTGGCGTCACTTAAGTATACTATCATGTCATCTGCAAATAGTGATATTTTTACTTCTTCCTTTCCAATTTGTATCCCTTTGATTGCCTTTTGCTGTCTAATTGCTCCAGCCAGAACTTCCAGTACTATGTTGAATAGGTAGGGGGAGAGTGGGCAGCCTTGTCTAGTCCCTGATTTTAGTAGTATTTCTTCAAGTTTCTCACCATTTTTTGATGTGGGCTATTGGTTTGCTGTATATTGCTTTTATTATGTTTAGGTATGGGCCTTGGATTCCTGTTCTTTCGAAGACTTTTAACATGAAGAGGTGTTGAATTTTGTCAAATGCTTTCTCAGCATCTAGTGAAATGAACATGTGGGTTTTTTTTCTTTGAGTTTGTTTATATGGTGGATTACGTTGATAAATTTCTGTATATTAAACCACCCCTGCATCCCAGGGATGAAGCCTACTTGATCATGGTGAATGATCGTTTTTATATGTTGGATTCAGTTTGCAAGATTTACTGAGTATTTTTGCATCAATGTTCATAAAGGAGATTTATCTGAAGTTCTCTTTCCTTGTAGGGTCTTTGTGTGGTTTAGGAATGAGAGGTATTGTGGCTTCAAATAATGAGTTGGGTAGTGTTCCTCTGACTCTATTTTGTGGAATAGTTTGTAGAGTATTGATCTAAGGTCGTCAATAAATGTCTGATAGAATTCTGCACTGAATTCATCTGGTCCTGAGCTTTTTTTTGTTTGGGAGGCTTTTGATGGCTGCTTCTATTTCTTTAGGTGTTATGGGATTGTTTAGATGGTTCTGATTTAACTTTGTATCTGGTATATGTCTAGAAATTTATCCATTTCCTCCAGATTTTTCAGTTTTGTTGAGTATAGGCTTTTGTAGTAGGATCTGATGATTTCTTCAATTTCCTCTGCTTCTGTTGTTATGTTTTCCCTTTCATTTCTGATTTTGTTAATTTGGATACTCTTTCTTTGTCCTCTATTTAGTCTGGCTAAGGGTTTATCGATCTTGTTAATTTTCTCAAAGAACCAGCTCCTGGTTTTGTTGATTCTTTGTATGGTTCTTTTTGTTTCTTCTTGGTTGATTTCTGCTCTGAGTTTGATTATTTCCTGTTGTCTACTCCTCTTGGGCGTATCTGCTTCTTTTTGTTCTAGAGCTTTCGTTTGTGCTGTCAAGTTGCTAGTGTATGCTCTCTCTGGTTTCTTTCTTTCTTTCTTTCTTTCTTTTTTTTTTTTTTTTTTTTTGGTGGCACTCAGAGCTATAAGCTTTTCTCTTAGTACTGTTTTCATTGCATCCCATAGGTTTAGATATGTTGTGCTTCCATTTTCATTAAATTCTAGAAAATTCTTAATTTCTTTCTTTATTTCTCTTTGATCATGCTGTCATTGAGTAGAGCATTGTTCAGTTTCCATGTGTATGTGGCCTTTTTGTTGTCTTTGTTGTTATTAAAAACCAGCCTTAGTCCATGGCGATCTAATAGGATGCATGGGAATATTTCAATCTTCTTATATCTACTGTGGCTTGTTTTGTGACCAACTATATATGGTCAATTTTGGAAAAGGTGCCATGAGGTGCTGAAAAAAAGGTGTATTCTTTTGTTTTAGGATGAAATGTTCTGTAGATGTCTGTTAATTTCAGTTGGTTCATAACCTCTGCTAGTTTCACTGTGTCTCTCTTCAGTTTCTGTTTCCAAGATCTATTCATTGATGAGAGTGGGGTGTTGAAGTCTCCCACTATTATTGTGTGTCATGCAATGTATGTTTTGAGCTTTAGTAAGATTTCTTTTATGAATATGGGTGCTCTTGAATTTGGAGCATACATATTTAGGATTGAGAATTCATCCTGATAGATTTTCCCTGTAATGAGTAAAAAGTGTCCTTCCTTATCTTTTTTTTATAACCTTTGGTTAAAAGTCTACTTTATTCGATATTAGAATGTCTACTCCAGCTTGTTTCTTGGGGCCATTTGCTTAGAAGTTTTTTTCCAGCCTTTAACTCTGAGGTAGTATCTGTCTTTGTCTCTGAGATGAGTTTCCTGTATGCAGCAAAATGCTAGATTCTGTTTATGTATCCAGTCTGACAGTCTATGTCTCTTTATTGGGGAATTGAGTTCATTTATGTTAACAGGTATTAAGGAATAGTGATTGTTGTTTCCTGCTATTTTTGGTGTTAGAGGTAGAATTATGTCTGTGTGTCTTTCTTCTTTTAGTTTTCTTGCTTAGTTATTTTCTTGCTTTTTCTAGGGTGTAGTTTCTCTCCTTGTGTTGGTTTTCCATCTATTATTCTTTGTAGGGCTGGATTTGTGTTCAGATATTGTGTAAATTTAGTTTTGTCCTGGAATATCTTGGTCTCTCCATCTACGGTGATTGAGAGTTTTGCTGAGTATAGTACCTGGGCTGACATTTGTGTTCTTTTAGAGTCTGTATGATGTCTGTCCAGGATCTTCTAGCTTTCATAGTTTCTGTTGAGAAGTCAGGTGTAATTCTGATTGGTCTGCCTTTATATGTTACATGACCTTTTTTTCTTACTGCTTTTAGTATTCTTTCTTTGTTTTGAACACTTGGCGTTTTGACTATTATGTGTCAGGAAAAATTTCTTTTTCTGTTCTGATCTATTTGGAGTTCTGTAGGCTTCTTTTATGCTCATGGTAATCTCATTCTTAAGGGTAGGGAAGTTTTTTTCTATGATTTTGTTGAAGATATTTACTGTGCCTCTTAGTTGATATTCTTCGACCTCTTCTATTCCTATTATCCTTAGGTTTGGTCTTCTCATTGTGTCCTGGATCTCCTGGACATTTTGGTTTTTGCATCTTCTCTGAATGTTCTGTCTATTTTTTCAATGTTGTCTTCAGCCCCCAAGATTTTCTCTTCCATCTCTTGTAGTCTGTTGGAGATGCTTGCATTTGTGACTCCTGTTTTCATTTTTAGGTTTTCCATCTCCAGGGTTGTCTCTTTTTGTGTTTTTTTTTTATTGTTTCTATTTCTATTTTCATTTCCTTCATCTCTTTGGTTGTGTTTTCCTGTATTTCTTTGAGTGATTTTTGTGTTTCCTCTTTAAAAGCTTCTATTTGCTTCTGTGTGTTCTCCTGTAATTTTTTAAGGGAGTTATTCATGCTCTTCTCCTAGATCTCCTTCATCATCGTGAAGTATGATTTCGAGTCTGAGTCTTGTTTTTCTGGAATGTTTGGCAGTCTACTACTTGCTGTGGTGGGAGAGCTGGGTTCTGATGTTGCCAGGTTATCTTGGTTTCCATTACTTAAGTTCTTTTGCTTTCCTCTTGCCATCTTGTTGTCTGTGGTTATATGTGGTCTTGTTGTCAGTGACTGGCACCTGTCTCTCCCGTGGATCTGAGGGCCTCTGGGCTCAGGAAGAAAATTTCTTCTAAGTGTTTGACTTTTTGCGGGCCAGCAGTGAGTTCTGGAGGCAGGTACTTAGTTGTCTTTGTGGGCTCAGGTGGGGGAGATCTTGTGAGGCTGCTGTGGGAGCTCGGTCCTTTCCCCACTGGTCCTGAGTACTAGTGGTGGGGATCTGGCTCTTTCTCCAGGCCAAAATGGACCCTTTTCCAGTGAGTGCAGCACTCTCTACTCACTGAGATCTCACGGTGTGCCCTACCTGGACCTTTGTGTCGGGTTCACCTCTGGTCTAGGTGTAAAAGCGCCTGTGGAGCTGATATTCCAGACCCGCCTTTTCCAGGCAGATCACAATTCTCTTTGACACAGT
Organism: Micromys minutus; assembly: GCF_963924665.1. Taxonomy (NCBI): domain Eukaryota; kingdom Metazoa; phylum Chordata; class Mammalia; order Rodentia; family Muridae; genus Micromys; species Micromys minutus. Next base: position 42,548,420 of record NC_137977.1, read on the forward strand.
TCTGGGCACTGCCTCCAAGCACCCTCTGTGGTCTGGTTACTCACTGAGCAACCTCACTAGGTCTGTGCCCCAGGTTACCTGCTGGTCTAGATGGAAGAGCTCCTCTGCTCCGCCAGCACAGCCTTTCATGGCCTCCAAGTACTGTCTGTGTTCTAGGTGCTCATGCTGCAGCCTCCGCAGGCCCGTGCCCCAGGTTATCTGCTGGCCCAAGTGTCAGGGTGCCTGGGCGGCTGGTAGGGGAGCGTAGCCTTTTCCAGCAGATCAGGGTACTCCCTTACTGTGGGCCTGAAAGGAACCTTTGCCACAAGCACCACCACTAAGTGCTCTTTGTGTTCTGGGTACACACTGCACAACCTCACAAGGTCTGTGCCCCAGGTTACCTGCCGGTCTAGGTCACAGAGCACCTGAGCGTCTGGTCGGGAGCACCAGCAGTCAGTGCTCTTAGCCACTGAGGCATCTCTCCCGCCCCTCCCTTATCTTTTCATAAATACAACACACACACACACACACACACACACACACACACTAAGGGAGTGGAGTATTTCACTGTACTTTTTGACTGGGGTCCACCTCACCCCCTTGCTGCTAGGACTTTTCTACCATGATGAAATGTCCCTAAATGTTTGGGCCAAAATAAACCCTTCATTTCTAATTGCTTTTGCCAGGCATTTTGCTATAGCCATGAGAAAAATGACTAACACAGTAATGTTATATTTTAATGCTCAGCTGGATTCCATTTGCTAATATTTGGGATTTTTCATTGCTGGCTCATAACCTTTGGAATGTATTACAGAATTTGATTCCACTCTAAGTGATGAGGATGATTTTCTTCTGTAACTATTTCTGCAGCAGCTGACATACTTTCAAACATTATCATGTCGCATGCTATGTGCTGGCAACCTTTCTAGATGCACTTTACACAGCTCATTTCACGTCTGCCATGAGCACTTGAAACATGCACAACAAATCCTGGTCTACACAAGAAAGAAACTGCTTCAGTAATTGGGTGACGTCCGAAGCGTCAGAGTTAATCAGTGTGAGAGTTCCACATGTTCCCCAAAGATGCAAACACATTTGCCTGCATATACCCAGGATGCCACTCATTAGGAAAAGGTACAGGGAGATGCTTGACCAGCCGCATCCGTGACCCTGGGTTCAGAACTCTGGGCTAGATCCAAGTCGTTTGTGCTTTGAAAACAGACACCATTCTGTTCTGTGTTGAAGTGTAAGACCCGGGCTGGAGAGATGGCTCAGTGGTTAAGAGCACTGACTGCTCTTCCTGAGGTCCTGAGTTCAAATCCCAGTGACCACATGGTGGTTCACAACCATCTGTGATGAGATTTGATGCCCTCTTCTGTGTACTGTGTACTTATATATAATAAATAAATAAACCCTTTTAAAAATGTGTGCACCATCATGCCTGGTTTATAAAATGATTTAAAAAAGAAAAAGTGTAAGACCCAAGGAGATACATGCATAGCCAAGCTACTGAGTAACTCAGCGGAACATGTCTGAAACAGAAGGGAAGAACAGCTTTAAAATCTGGAATGGAATCTTCTGAAGTGTCTTTTGCTTTCGTTTGCTGTGCTAACCTCTTCTTCCTTTGGGGGAGTCTATCCTCCACAGCAGCTCTGTGGTTTTAGTGGGACAAATAAATGGGAATCCTGCTCACTCGTGGGCTCCTGATCTTCCAGGCATTTCTGACATCCTACGTGCTTCCCCACTTGTTCCGGGCCAGGCCATGGTATATAACACAAGCTGGACAGTTAGAGTCTGTGGGGGAGAAAGTGTCTTTTCTTTTGTACTTTGGAGGTAGAACAGAAATGACCTAGGGCACAGTGTCTGATGACCCCAAGTGCTGCTGGGGAAAGCCCACCCGTGAGAGACTAGCTGTAGAACAGTGGAAACCCGGCACCAACAGCAACCAAGCTTTACTGATTTGCTGCGCGCTCCACAACCCAGCACCCCCCAAGGCTGAGGCAGTAGCATTCCAAGTTTAAAAGCCAACTTCAGCTACAAAGGGAAGCCATGTCTTAAAGCTAACAAAACACAAAGACACCCAAACAAGAACCCCAAACCTAAACAGAGAAAAAACTCTTACAAAAACACATCTGAGACGTTAACCCTGTCATCTTGAAACCAGCCCCACTTTGTACACAGCAGTGACCCAAACCAATAAACTGCCTCACACCAAGGCTGTTTTGAGCTGGCTTTCTATCACTTGCAAAGGAAAATGTGCTGGGTACTGCAGGGGAAACCGGGAGTATGCAGAGGGTGTTAATCCACTTCATAAACATAATATCTTAATTCTCAGATCTATTAGTGTTGGGACACATAGAAATGCTTCACCTCAGATGGTTCTAGTACTTCGGAGCTTAGATGTGTGTGATTAAAGAAATTTGACTTTCCCATCTTGGTGGTCCAGATACTTGGCTTTCTTCCATTTCTCAGCCCAAGCTGTTATTTCCATCTGTCGTCAGTGAGCTATGATGCGTCTGCTCCCCTGCAGCTGGGATCTGCCAAGGATATGACTCTAAACCATGACTCCTTGGGGAGCCGGTTGACTTAGGGGGAACTGAACAAGGCCAGTGTGGGCATCTGCCTCTTCTGTTTGACTTAACCACAGGGAGATGTAAAAATACAGTATTGAAAACAAAACGGAAACCAAACCACACCTGAGGACTTTATTTCAGCATCCACGCATGAATTTAGGACATTTATTCTCTGTGGCACACGTTCCGTGCCAGGATAGCATGTAGCTACAGTATCAGACTGGAGCATGTCTTCAGGCCTTGGGCATGCGCAGTGGGAACACCTGCTGAGCCTTACAGCGGTGCCTGGGCTTGTCGGGTGATGACTTGGAACATTCAGCCGCTGCTTATCTCTGACCGAACTTTACCTTCTCAGCTGTCTGAGGTGATTGTATTATCTTGGCTCCTGGCCAAGGCTGGCTGAGGGGTGTATTTCTGAGATGTTTGTGCTGGAAGAGAATCCTGCCTGCATGCACTAAGTCTGTGGTGTGCTTTCTTTCCCATGGGACATAAATCCCAGTGGAGAGCAGGCTTCCCGGCCTCCTGTATCTGACTGGTGGAGTAGCAGATCCCCTGGAACCGTTGAGGTTTTCTGTGTTGCTAACATTTCTGAAGACTGCCTTTGCTGAAGAAGGAAGCTAGTACGTTTTCTCCGAGTGTTCATTTTTGTTGCCAACAGTCAATTCATGTATCATGAAATTTTAAGTATTTTCAGCTAAGTCTAAGAAGCATAAATTTGCCAGTTGGTGGTAGTGCATGCCTTTAGTCCCAGCATCTGCACAGGTAAACCTGGCCTATAGAGTGAGTCCCAGGACAGCCAGAGCCACACAGAGAAACCCTGTCTCAAAAAATAAAATAAATAAAATGATAAACTTTAGTATATAAGCTCATTACAGAAAATGTGAAACTGCTAATTGCATGCAGTCAGCTTAGCCTTTCTGGACATTCCTACAACAGAAAAGAAGACTTCCTAAGTGTTTTATTCTTTTTGGTAATGAGGTTCAAAACCAAGGTCTTAGTTACTTTTCTGTTCCTCCGACAAACACATTGACTACAGTGACTTGGGGAAGAGAGGTTTTGTTTAAACTTACTGTAAGCAGTCCATCATGGGCAGGAACCTAGAGGCAGGAAGCAAGAACAGAAGCAGAAGCCACAGGAGAATGCTGCTCCTCAAAGCTTGCTCAGTCTCTTTCCTTCTTTCTTTCTTTCTTTCTTTCTTTCTTTCTTTCTTTCTTTCTTCCTTCCTTTCTTTCTTTTTCTAAAGATATATTTACTTATTTTATATATACAAATATACTGTAGCTGTTTTCAGACATACCAGAAGAGGGCATCAGATCTCATTATAGGTGGTTGTGAGTCACCACGTGGTTGCTGGGAATTGAACTCAGGACCTCTGGAAGAACAGCCAATGCTCTTAGCCACAGAGCCATCTCTCCAGACCTTTTGTCTTTCTGTGTCTTTTGGTTAAAACCTTTGAGTTCATTTATCATTAGTACTATATCATCATCATCATCATCATCATCATCATCATCAGTGTGTGTGTCTGTGTGTGCATGTTGTCCTGGTGCTTATGTGGAGGTCAGAGAGCAACTTTCAGAGTCAGTTCTTTTCTTCCAAGGTGGGTTCCAAGGATTGAACTCAGGTCATCAGGTTTATGTGGCAAGCACTTTTACCTGGTGAGCCATCTTAATGGCTCCCAAACCTTTAGATATCACCAGGATCTAATATTGTGTGATTTGATCAAGTAACTGAAAGAAACATTTAGATGTGTGAAATATGTCCAGTACAAGCATCATAGTTGCAGTGGTCCACGTGGCAGATCCTCAATGTTTGCACAACTGGTCCTACCTCTTTGTAAAAGGCTGGGTATAGTTGGGCTAGGAGGATCCTTTGAGGTTCAAAGTTAGCCGGGACAAGGATGGTCTATAAGTAGATAATACAAATGGGTATACTTGAGAGATTTTCTTTCTGTGAATGCCATCTCAGCATAAGCACACTGACACAGTCCTCAGAGAGAGAGAGAGAGAGAGAGAGAGAGAGAGAGAGAAAGAAGAGAGAGAGAAAGTGTGTGAGTGTGCGCGCCCATGTCTAAATAAAACAATCCTCTAGATTGAGTTTTTGGAGATCATTTCAATTTCTTTTATGTGGTTGAGAAATAATCAGTCATAGTGTTTGTTATGGAAATGTTACAAGTTCCAATTTGCCAACGTGAAGTGTCAGAACAATCAGAAGGGAGACACGCCTGGAAAGTTTTGGCAAGCCCAGATACCGGGGTTGGTTCACTTACCTTCCTGCTCTCTTTACATCTGCCAAGTGAACTGAGTGCTTTTGAACAGCGTAGCAGGCACTCCCACCAGCAATGTAAACTTAGACAACAAAAGGGACAGGTCTTCTTCCCACAGAGGGTTCTGTAGAAAGAAGGATGCCTTTACACAAAGGGGAATTCGCTCATTTTTAAATATTTAAGGATATTACATTATAAGGTCATGTCTTAGGGTTATTGTTGTGAGGAGACACCATGACCACAGCAACTCTTGTAGGCTGGCTTGCAGTTCAGAGGTGTAGTTTGTTCTTGCCATGGCGGGAAGCATGTTGGTGGATAGGCAGACACGGTGCTAGAGCAGCTGAGAGTCCTATATCACAGGCAGCAAGTGCAGAGAGTAACCACTCAGCCTGCTGGAGCTTCTGAAACCTCAAAGCCCACACCCAGAAACACACTATCTCCAAGGCCACACCTCTTAATAGTGCCTCTTCCTATGAGTCAATGGGGGCTGTTTTCATCCAAACCAACACAGACGGCGATCTTTTTTACAAATGTCAAAGTACTAATGGCTAATTGTATAAAAGCATAAAAGGGTGTTAAGTCATTATGCACGTCTGAGTCTGATATCTGGATCCCACAGTAGAACAAAGAACTGATCCTGGAAGCTGTCCTCTGACCCCCACATATCCTGCCCACATGTCAAATAAAATTAATTTCTTATACAAACAAGATTATTGGGGACCGAGGGAGCTCACTCAGTCCTTTCTGCTCTTCCAGAGAACCTTGTAAAACATGAGATTCTCAATAAGAAAAGGCCAAGTCCACAATTGTCCAATTAAAGCAAGCTGTTTTGGGGGGTACACCCATGACTGGCCAGCCAGCTGCCTCACCTCCAAGTCAGGATTTGAAAGACCAGCTATGGTTGGCTTCTTGATGTCTCTCTTGTACGAGAGAAGAGGTATTCACAGGAGTGAGAGGGGTTATAGATTATACAAGTTTATAAAATACAGTGAAAAGAGGAGGGACAGAAGCAGGAATATACACCATGTAAGTGGGGTTACAAGCAATTTACATCAGACCCAAGAAACAGGAACTTACTGCTAATTACAAATAGATCCCTTATTTTGCAAGGACTTAACGACGATTTGTCCCTTGGCGAAGACTGAACATGGAACAGACAGGAGCTTCGTAATTACAAATAGAAACAGTGAGAGCCGAAGTTATGTTTTAAGTTTTAATTACTGTGCTAAGAGGTCCATAAAACAAGAGGCCTCTAACCTGTAAGCCCCTTACCCAAGGACAGATATTACTGAAATGCTGGAGGCTATAGTTAATGGGAAATAACAAACCATCCATTTTCACTTCCCTACACAAGTTTATTGGCTCAACTGCACAGCATGTGCTTGAACGCGCGCTCGAGTGTGTGTGTGTGTGTGTGTGTGTGTGTGTGTGTGTGTGTGATGGGCAGGAAACACGTCAGGACGTATGCTTGTCCTGATGGGAAGTACAGTGGCCTTATGGGGTTGCCTTTTTAAACTTCTGAAAAAACTGTGGCTCGTCGCCATTTTCTGGGAACCCAAGGAGTGGACCTGGCTAGAGGTCATCGTCCTGGCCAGTATGTAATTACAGCTTGCTTCAAATTTGGCTCAGAACTGAGGTCGTGGTCTTATTCCTGCCTGGTGGGATTAACAAAGCCTTATTTTGCAAGAACTTAACGCAGAACAAACAGAAATTTATTCAAGTAGGATTTATCAAAGGACAAACAGGAACTTAATCATAATTAGAAAGCTTAACTTGCAAGGACTTCACACAGGACAAACAGGAATTTATTTATTTATTTTTTTAACGATCTTAACTGCAAACGGAACTCTTAACTTGAAAGGTATATTTTTACCGATTTGGTCTCACAAGCTGAACTCAACAACCTGAACTCAATTCCCAGGCCATGTCAGAAAGCTCACAAACTCCTCTAGCTCCTATAACAGCCTTCTTTCGGATCTCACGAGCACCAACACACTTGGCCTTTACTCATTCAGACTTGTTTAGCTTGCAGGCCATTCCACTAGGCTCCTCCCAGGGACCTGGCAACGACTTACGTCATCATCACCTGCCGCCATTACTGGCCATTATGTGCGAGCATGTAAAAGGACACTTCGTCACCTCGGTTGGCTCTGTTCCCCTGGTGTTCCTGGCTGGTCTCTCTCCTCCCTTTTGTGTCCTTCTCTATCTGCCCCACGCTGTCCAGTTCTCTGCTCTCACGACTGCTCCCGTTTGTCCGTTTCTACCCCTTCTCCAGGCCCTTATTTCCTGCCTTCCCCACAACAATCCCTTTTTATACCACATTTGTTGCATGGTGTGATTTCTTAGGGGACCCCTTGGCTTGAGCCCGCCAGGTATTCCGGGTTGGCGTTTCTTCTAGGCTCTTCTTCAGGTAGGCCGGGCTTGCTATAAAAGGGGCTGTTTGGCCCCTCGCTCTCTCTGCCCCTTTTCTCTAACTCCCTTTGCTCTCCCTGATCCCTCTCCCTTCCCTCCTGCTCTTTCTCCATGTGTTCCTCGCTCGCTCGCCTCTTCTCTTTCTCCTCCCCCGTCCTTCTTTGTCACTTCTCTTTCTCTGTCTCTACTCCCCTTCTCATGCCCCAAAATAAACTATTCTGTGCTGTACCCATTGTGTGGCTGGTACCTCAGGGAGAAATGATGCCTTTACTTGGGCCCGCATAGGCACCCCTCCCATTTCACCATCCTGTGTCCTACAAAACAAATCTTGGTTTTTTATAAAACACAATATACACTCCACCTCATATTTCATAGCAAGACATAATATATGTAAGTAGAACATTTTTAAAAAGTTTTTTAAAAAGGTGCACACCTTTTATCCCAGCACTTGGGAGGCAGAGACAATTGGATCTCTGATTTCAAGGCCAGACTAGCAAATAGAGTTCCAGGACAGCCAAAACTACACACGGAAAAACCATCTGGAAAAACCAAACTAAAACAACAACAAAAAGAGGCAGGTATTGTGTTCTGCCTTTAATCCCAGTACCTGGGAGACAGAGGCAGGTGGATCTCTGAGTTTCAGGCCAGTCTGGCCTACAGCATGAATTCCAGGACATCCAAGGCTACATAGAAAGACCCTGTCTTTCAACAAACAAACATTTTGAAAATAACACAAATATTATACTATTTTTCCTTGGTTAGGTTAGTTTCTTGAGACAAGGCTTCACTCATTCCTAGCTTGGCCTTTAATTAGCTTAGTAGTTGAATGTAGCTATTTAACTCCCAAATCCTCCTGCGTCTTGTCTGGTCTCCAAAGGGCCAAGATTTCAGGCCACCACACATGGCTTTTTGTTTTTCTGAGACAAAGTCTCACCAGGCAGTGAGACCTGGGATTCCCCTCCTCTAAGTCTCTTAAGTACTCTGATTACAGGTGTGCGTAGATTTATCACATCCAGATTTATCTGAAGGGCCAGGCCTTAGATTCCCTGATAGGCAGGCAGACAGAGGGGAGGTGGCTGGCAATAAAGATTGCAAACTCCCCAAATGGCTGACTTTCCTCACCCTCCTGATCTGAGACAAAAGCCAGGCAGCATAAAATAAAGGTCTAGTGGGCTTTTTCTCCTATTAGAAGGCCTCCTGCTGATGGACAGGCTGGACAAGTTCCAGTCAGATCAGGATTTGTTTGTGGCCCACACTTGTGGGGCCAAGCAGTTGCCCCACCTCTCTTCAAGCTGACCAACTCTAACATTAAGGGGAGGAAGATCCTTCAGCAACTTAAAAGAACCTGTGTTTTTTGGCTTCCTCGGTGTGTCTGTTCTGAATATGTTTCCTCAACCCCAATTTTAAAACAAACAAACAAACAAAAAAAAAACAAACAAAAAGCTGCTAATTCTATCTGCTGTGTTTAAGATTTCACCTCTGCTACCTGTTGAACCAGAGCTTTTTCTTCCTTTTAATTAACTGTGGAGAAAATGAACCCATTCAATGCCCCTACACTACACTGCTGATTCTGTATCTCAGCAAACAGGCGGAATCGAAGAACTTTACGCTGTATAAACAGCGGCTCTGTCAGCTCACCCAGATGCTTGACCGTAAGTCTGTCTTGTCCCCAACCCCAAACGTCCTTATTCCCCTGTAGGTTCCACTGGGAAATATTCTGAAATCAGCAGGATAGAAAGCTAAGCTTTCTATCTAAAACCGACTCTGACATCTTTTCTCTCCACCACAGGGGACATTCTTTCCTTCACTCCTTGTGCTGAGGGACGAACCCAGCCCCTCTTGAATACAGCTCTACCCCCTGAGCTTCACGCTCCGGACATTCCTCACTCTTTATCTTCCAGGCATCCTGACTCCATGGGCTTTGCACTATCTCCAACACCCGCCGTGGTGTGGGGCACACCTCTCTGGCTGCAGCTGTGCTGGCCTGCAGCCTTCTATCTTCCCACAGTTAACCAAGGAAGAATCTCCAGTCATCAGTGACCTTCCCCACCCTGGGGGCCATCCAGATGCCTTGGTTCTCCACATCTGCTCTGTTATTCTGAGGACGGGGTTATTGCTGCTCCAGGTGTTCTTAATTAAGACGCTCAGGGAAAGTGACTCAGCTTTTATCCCTTCCCCCACTCTGGCTCACATGCTTGCTTCCTCGATTGTGCACACATATATGTGAGTTTGTGCGTGGTGTATATTTGATACAGAACTTGTTTGGAACTCAACACGTAGCCTGAGGTGCCTGGCCTTAAACACCTGGCAATTCTGGTCAGCCTCCCACGTGGTAGGATTACAGACATGAGCCGCTCTGCTCTGCCCAGACTTTTTTTTTTCCAAGGGGGAAAATATAGGCCACATGTGATGGTTAGTCTTGGCTGTCAACTTGACTACATCAGGGATCAACTATAACCCCCAAGCACCTGGGCATACCTGTGAAGGATTATTTTGATTGGATCTCTTGAGTTGGGAAGAGCCTCCATAAACGTAGGTCACACCATCTGGAGGCAGCTCATGTGGAAGAAGAAAGCGTTTGACTTTTGCCTGCTTGCCCCTGTTCTTGCTGGCGAGTTTATCTGTGCTGTTTCTGGGGCATTCCTTCTCTGATATTAGAACCTGCTTCTTCAGAACTGCAAGGTAGACTATAGAGGAGCAAGCCTCTAGGAACTCTCAGGGACTCCAGCACCAAGGGACTGACAAGACATCCAGTCTTGAGGGCCGAACAACTACGTGATTCTTGGCCTTTCTGTCCTGAGACAACCATTGTTGAACTACCCAGACAGCCTGGGTAAGCCACTCTAATAAATCATGCCTACAAAAGATGAATATGGCATATTCATTCTAGCCAATTTTTTAGAGAACCCTTACTAACATAGCACGCTCATGTAACAAAAATTGTATTTTTTTAAAAATGATTTTATTTTGCATTAAAGAGATGTTTTAAAAATCTATCTGTAATTCTACAAACTGGAAGGTGGAGGCAGGAAGACCAAGAGTTCAAGGCCAACTTTGGCTACATAGAGAATTTAAAGCCTGTCTGGCTTACATGAGACCTTGTCTTAAAAAAATTAATTAAAAGATTGTAATATACTTAGATGAAACCTTATCTGTAACTTCTACATTTTAAAGCATCAATGGCATTAAGGTCACAAAAAGAACTTTACCCCTCCCCCCGCCAAAAAAAAAAAGACCCAACATTATAGGCTATTGCTATTGTCCTTGGCTATCTTCTAGAAGTTGATGTTTGACTGCCCCCCACCCCCAAATTACATTACAAGCTACTGCTATTGTCTTTGGCTATCTTTTAGAGGTTGAAGGTTGACTGCCCTCCCCCCAAAAAACAACATTATAAGGAACTGCTATTTCTCTTCGTTATCTTCTAGAGGCTGAAGGTAATACATGGCTGGAGACACCGTGCACTTTGCACACAGGACTCATAGAATTAGAGCTGGATCTAACTTGAAGAACCTCCCCTCAGAGGAGTGGGGCTTAGCACTAGAAGATTACCATCTTCCAAGCTGCTAGAGGACCAGAAAAAAAAAAAGCCAAACCAAACCAAAACAAAAACCTGTGAGATTGTGTCTTCTAGAAATGACAAAAAAGGAATCTAGAGAGATGGCTCATTGGTTAAGAGCACTGTCTATTCTTCCAGAGGACCTGGGTTCAATTCCTAGCAACCACATGGCAGCTCTTAAGTGTCTGTGACTCCAGTTCCAGGAAGACATACATTCAGGCAAAACACCAATGCATATAAAATAAAAATTAATGATTACAAAAAGAAGAAGAAATAACAGAAAACCTTTATGCAAGATACCTCAGCAATATGGCTGCCTAATTAATATCTGAACACCCACAGACATGTGAACATGGAAGGGGGATAGCGTGGGGCCGTCTAAACAAGAGAGTGAATGAATATGCAAAGAGCAATTAAAATCATAATAACCTCAAGATGTAGCATTGTTGAGTGTGAAACCCAGACTCTGTGCTGACACTTTCCTTGTAATCCTCAAAGCCTCTAGCCTTTGCCCAGCAACTCACAAATCCCAGAACAATGGGGACAAATGGGGATAAAATTATCACACCATAAAATCAATTAGTTATTTTAAAATATAAATTTCAGCTGGTCCTGATGAGGCACACCGTTTATCCTAGCGGCCAGGAGGCAAAGGCAAGCAGATCTCTATCAGTTCAAAGCTAGCCTGGTCTAACTAGTGAGTTCTAGGCCAGTCTGATCTGCATAGTGAGACCCTAACTCAAAAACAAAAACTAAAGGAGTGTGATGTGTGTTTGTGTGGGAAAATGGCTCAGTTAGGGGCATTCAGTGCTCTTGCAGAAGACCAGAGTTTTGTTCCGACATGTACATGAACAGTTTACAACAGCCCATAGCTCCAGTTCCAGGGGATCCTTTTCAGTTCTTCTTGGGCATCCACATACATGTATGTGTGCATGTACATACATACATACACACACACACACACACACACACACACACTAAGAATAATATGCCAGGCATGGTAGCACACACCTTTAATTCCAGGACTGGGGAGGCAGAGGCAGGGGGAATCTTGGTGAGTTCAAGGCCAGCCTGGTCTACAGATTGAGTTCCAGGACAGCCAGGGCTACCCAAAAAAACAAAACAACAACAACAACTAAAAAAACTGTTTCAAAAACAGAAAAAACAAACCAAGCCAACCAAATAAACAAACTAAAGACCAAATGATATGAATGAATTTTCAAAAAGCAAAACAAAAAGCACATACTACAAAGCCAGTATGGTAGTCCAAACCTCTTATGACACAGCACTTGGGAGAGGGATGAAAAGTTCCAGGCCGGGAATTCACTTCCATCCTTTGCTACATGAACTGCCTTCAAACACCAGTAAATACATCAACAAATAAAAGCACAATTAAAGCAGACATTTTCGTCACAGTCTTCTAGCTGTTTCCACATTACAACCACAGCACTCTTACATGTGCAGTTCCATTGGCCCCTTTCCCACGTAAGCCCCAGACAAGGAGTAGTTTTCAGAGCATGATGCATAGAATCTTCTGTGAAGTGGGGATGTGTGTAGCTCCCTCTGCCTTTCCAGACAGTCCTGGGGAGAGGAGGAACTGAGTTAACCCCTCAGTGATCACTCCCAAAGACAGCAAGTAAGTCACTCCTCCAACCGCAGTTTCCAGACAGATTTCTGTTGGATTCCCCTGTTGGCTGCCGGCCAGGTCTTCTGGGATCTACAGATTTACAAGACTGCCTGAGTGAGGGGGAGGCTTTGGCTTCAGCTTCACAGCAAGAGGCTTACAAGCTCAGTGTCCAACGCTAGGGCAAAAGGAGAGAAGAGGAAGGGAAGAAAGGCAGAAAGAGTCAGGACAAAAGACTTTGATTGATGTTTTCTGTGGTTTAAAGTCTGTGGTTTAAAGTCAGCCTTCCTAATGCTGTGACCCTTTAATACAGTTCCTCATGGTGTGCTGACCCTAACTATACAATTATTTCCTGTTGCTACTCCATAATTGTAATTTTGCTATTGTTAAGAATTGTACAGCAATTATCTGTGCTTTCCAATGGTCTCAGGTGATGTCTATGAAAGGGTCCCACGGGTTGAGAGCCTTTGAGAAGCGCTGGTTTAAGTACTACACCTGGCCACTCCACCTCAGCTTCAACCCTGTGAGGCTTAGGTCTTCTGGGAAGATAATATGATCTGTGTGCCATTGGGCACGGCAGCCCATGCCTTTAATCCCAGTGCTCAGGAAAGTCAGGTCTCGTAGAAAGTGGGGACAAATCTCACTTAATACTGGCAGCTCCTTCCAGCACTGCCCTCCCTGTATCCTAACTGTCTCCAGCCCAGAGGTTGGGCTGGGCTTCCCTTTCCCAGCTTCTGATCTCTAAAGGACTCAGCCATTTTGGCTAAGCACCCTCCCTACCTCTTGGTTCCCAGGTGCCTCCTTAGCCCCGCCCCCCCTCTTTGTTTGCTCTACCTCCTCTCCTCCCGAGGCTTGGTTCAGACTGGACCCTTCCAGGTGCCGTTCTCTCCCTCATACCTACAATAAAAAACAACAACAAAAAAAAAAAAAAAAAAAACGTTTTTCCAGGCAGGGGTAGCACACATCACTCATCCCAGACAGGCGCATCTCTGTTAGTGCAAGGCTGGTCCAGTCTCAGAGTGAGCTCAGGGTACCCACTGCTACACAGAGAAACCCTGTCTTAGAAAGCAAAAGCAAACAACCTGTCTTCTGAACGGTACCTAGCCGTATCCTCATTTTCACCAGCCCCCACCCCTAGTTTAGGTGTGGAATTCTAAGTCCCTAGCTCAGCAGTACTGAGTGGTGAGTTCCAGTGGGTGATGCTTGCGTGGTGGGAGCAAACCCTCAAGAAGGGTGTCATGCCTTTCTATCAGGAATGGTTCACTGGACCATGAGTTCTCCCTCCTTTGCTGTCCCACTTCCTGTCAGGTTGGAACAGAACAAAGTTCGATCCAGATGCTGGTGCTACACTCTTGGCCTTTCCAGACTCTAGATCCATGTGCCCAAATTAACATTTTCCTTTATAGATAACACTCTCAGATATTCTGTTATAGCAATACAAAAAAAAAAAAAAAAAAAAAAAAAAAACCTAAGACAATGTTAGTATTTTATGAGCATATGGGCCTCAAGCAAAAGAAGTAGAAATTGAAAGAGGCGGTTAGACCCAGGAGTTTATGTAACAAAGAGAAAAGGGGCTCGGGCTGTCTAGAAGCTGTTATGTATAGGGTAGTACATAAAAATGCATAGTAGATTCAGGTGCTTAGTGTTGTGCACATAAGAATCAATCTTTTCTTCCTAGTAAAGATAAGGGGAATGTGTTTACAAGGGGGTGTTTGTGCCCTGCTTTTGGGCAGAAGGAACAAAGGTGAAGTTTCCTGGGCTGTTTTTTTCATGGCTTTTAGTTTAAAATACTCTTTCTTTTGAACTATAAAGCGGCATGGTTTATTGTGGCATATTCTGGGCCTCTCTTTAATAGACAGAGGATCTTGTCGTAGTTGCAAAAGGAGAGAGGGGAAACCCTGGTAGACTGCCTGACAGTTTTGGTATGACTCATCAGCCAACTGAAAAGAATGAAGTGTCTCTTTAAGAGCCTCCTTAGGGGCAGTCCTCAGGATCTGAGGGCTCCATCCTCACAGTCTGAGGGCTCCATCCTTTATAATAAGGGCTCCATCCCCAGATCAGAGAGTTCCATGATCAGTGGATCTTCCTGAAGCTCACTGGGTGAGATTTTCCTCTCCTTTGGGGATGCATTTCTGGGTCCAAGCACAAAGTTCCTGGGGTTTTTTTGTTTTGTTTTGTTTTTGCATTGTTTTTGTTTGCTTTGATTCCTTGTTCAGTCTTCACAACGTAACCAAAGGTTCTTTATATTCAAAATATTTGAAACTTTCATGCGTTTGCAAAACAGAGCGCATTTTCTAGAATTTGAGGGATATATATTAAGGTGGTGTTTTGCTTGTTTTTGTTTTCTTCCTTGAGACTGGGAGCCCAGACTGGCCTTGAACTATCAGGGAGCCTAGAGCCCATTGATTAGACTAGACTAGCTTTCTCCACTTTTCTAGGACATATTACCTCCTTAGAGCTGAGGTTGCAGAGGCATAGCGCTGCCCTTAATTTTTACATGAGCTCTGGGGCATGGGAACTCCTGTCAGGATTGTGTAGTAAAGTACTCCATGAACTCAGCTGTCTTCCCAGCTTCTTGAGACAGATCTAAAACCTCTTCTCCATGCATGAAGTAGTTCAGTTTTGTGTCATAGTTAAAAGTTTAAGTCTGTTGGATATGGGGACTCGAGAGATGGCTCAGAGGTTAAGAGCACTGACTCTTCCAGAGGTCCCGAGTTCAAATCCCAGCACCCACATGCTCACAACCATCTGTAAAGTGACCAGATGCCCTCTTCTGGTGTGTCTGAAAACAGCTACTCAAAAAATTCTTTAAAAGAGAAAGTCTGTTGTTGGATATGGTGTGGGATCCTGTGTCTGCTCCATTGACTGCACTAACTCCATGCTGCCTTGGGGCTATGGGAAGCTGCAGGGACACTCTGGGGATGAGAAAGCTAAGTTTGAGAGGCAGGGATGGACAGACTGAGCTCTCTTGGGGGTCCAGGTCTGTAACAAGGCCTGGGGCCATTTGGTTCCCAGGCTCTTGGACACCCAGGTGCTGCTGGATGCAAGAGCTTCGAAGAGCGTAGGGAGTCCTTCCAGATGAGATCAGGCAGTGGTTCTTAGGCAGAAGGCTTTTCTACAGCTCCTGGTGGCAGGAAAGTGGATAAGTAAAACCCCAGTTTCTCAGGGCAGGCCTGAGATTAAATACCTTTTGCAGGGAGGAGTATCTGGGAAGAAAGTCTAATTGGCTAAGCCTCCAGGCCTTTAGGTTCCTGTTATTATGAAGATCTATCTTGAGCCTACAAGACCTGTGGTCATATCCTCACCTGTGGAAGAGGAGCTTGGGGCATTGTCCTAGGTGACAGACCCCTTTCTCTACAGGGGTCTGGCAGGGGGTGTGGCTGTATGAGAAGAGCCTGGCCTCCTGGGAGTTTAGGGAATCACCTATTATCCCTTAGCATCTCTGGAGCTTCAACCACGTCTCGACCAGGAATCAGGATACCTTTCACTGCCTGCCACCCCACACAAGTCTATGTGACTTTCATTGACTCCGAGAACAAAAAAATCTGTACGGAAAATGGAGAAGATATGTTGGCTTGACAAATAGGTTTTGAATCTCTGAATAGCAGACAATACTAGGTGTGAAGGACGCAAAGATGGATTGTACAAAGTTCTCAAGGACTCGGTTGACAGAACAGTTGGGATTGTCCATTTCAGCCGGACACTGAGACTCACTCACTGGAACTAACTCAAAGACTGCTAAGTGATGCTTGAAATTCTCACTTAGAACAGGAAGAGTGTGGCTTTCTAAGAGTTCTTTTACAAGGTGCAGGAGAGGCGGCTCAGTTGGTGGAATGCTTGCCTAACGTGTGCAAAGCCCTGAGGTTGAGCCAAAGCACCAAATAAACCAGATGTCGTGGTTCAGGCTTACAGTCTCAGAACTGAGAGATGGAGGAGGAAGGACTAAAGGTTCAAAGTGAGCTAGGCTGGTAGTGCATGCCTATAATCAGAGAGGCAGGGCAGGCGGATCTCTGTGAGGTTGAGGCCACGCTGGTCTACGTAGTGAGTTCTTGGCTAGCAAGGCTAGGCAAGACTCTCTCTTCAGAGCTCTTGTAAACAATTATAAGTTCATATAAACTCTTATAAGCTCTTATAAACAAAAAATTAGTGGGAGGATAGAATTCAGTGAGAGGGCAGTGTAATTAGCTACAGACTCATCTAAATCTTCACTATCATTATACCCAGCAGCCTTCAGTTTTAGGTCATTTCTTTGGAGACCTGTCTTAGGGTTTTATTGCTACATGTGACACCATCACCAAAAAAGCAAGTTGGGGAGGAAAGGGTGTTTTAGCTCACACTTCCAGATCATAGTCCATCACGGGAGGAAGTCAGGACAGGAGCTCCAGCAGCCCTGGAACCTAGAGGCAGGAGCTGCTACAGAGGTCATGGAGGGATGCTGTTTACTGGCTGGGTTCCCATGGCTTGCTCAGCCTGTTTTCTTATATAACCCTGTACAGCCATCTCAGGGGTGGAACCACCTGTAGTGGGCTGGGCCCTCCCCATTGATCATCTATTGAGAAAATACCCTACCGTTGGCTCTCCTGGGCGCATTTTCTCAGTTGAGGCTCTTTTCTTTGTGATGACTCTGGCTTGTGTCAAGCTGACACAGAAAACCAGCTAGTACAGGACTCCAGGAGATAATGTCTATGATGTCCATCTATCTCCTAGTGGAGACTTTCAGGTGCCAGCGACCAGCATTGCTGCTTCTGGGAGTGGGCTGGTGGAAACTTTCATGAAAGAGACACTGAAGAAGCAGCCAGCGGAGGTCTCTGAGAGTCTAGTTTAATTGGAGACAAACTCTGAACGTCAGACAGAACCGAGAGGTTGGTTTCATCTGAACTTTAGAATTAGGGATTTGAAGGATGGTGCCTGCTCCAGTTTGGGCAATAAGCATCTAGTACCTTCTTCCAGATCCTGTGAGCCCAGAGCTGTCCTAGCACGGACTGTGGCAAGACAGGACGCTGCCTGCTCTAGTAATGGTTTTGCTCCATTTCCTCCTATTTAAGTTTTATTTGGTTTTAACTTTACTGGCATGTAGTGACTTAGGACTTTTACTTCCTGCATAGGTAGGCAAGAGCATTCATGTTTGATGACTAAGTTCAAGAAGAGTCATTTGACTCTGAGGAGTTGAACGAGTGGGGAACAGGTTTGAAGTCCTGGAACTCATGGTGGCTTACAACTCCAGTAGCAGGGAATCAGATGCTCCTCTTCTGACCTCCGAGGGCATCAGGCACACATATGGTACACATACATATGTGCAAACACTCGTAAACATAAAATAATAAAGTAAATCTTTTCTTTTTGAAGGTGAATGGCCTTTGTTAGGGTTAGGGGTTTGGGTTTTAAGGGTTAGGATTAGGGATTTTGAGAAGAAATGCATAGATTTTGCTCAACCCAGACCCCAAACAGGAAGAAACCTTTAGGTTAATAGGCCTAATGTTTCTCTGTACATTCCTTAGTGCCCCACTTTATTTCTTGTATGTTTGTTTAAGACAAGGTCTAACTCTGTAGTCCAGGATGCTCTGGAACTTTCTGCATAGCCCGCCCTGGTCCTTTTTTCCTTCTTTCTCTCAGTGTGTATGTGGTGGGAGGGAGGTACCCACAAGCACTGTTTATATATGGAGGCCAGAGGGCAGCTTTCAGGAGTCACTGGACAGACTGGAAATTCTCTCTCAGGAATGCAGGAAGGGGTCAGCACACCTGCTGTGTGTGTCACGAGGCTTGCAAGGCATCAGCAGGAAGAGGGCTGCCCCAGCCGCCCCGCCTGCCTGCCCGCCCCGCCTGCTGGCTAGATGCAGGCCAGGAGGGCCAAGACGAGCTTCCTGTCTAGGTGATAAAGTTTCTTCACTCCCAGAGAACATAGAAAGCAGTTCCTCCTTTTTCAAGGCCTTAATATTTGAGAGACTCCTAGAACTCTTTACTCCAGACCGAAAAAAAAAAAATTAAACATTTTTATCAGTGTATATTAGTTGTACAATTGGTTTCATTGTACATTATTTTTATATACATTGTACATGTATGTATATATGCATATGACATGGCTGGGTCCTATTTACCCTCTTCTCTTATTTCCTATCCCCAATTGTTTTTCTTATTTTTTTGTTTGTTTGTTTGTGGTTGTTGTTGTTTTTTGAGACAGGATTTCTCTGTGTAGCCCTGACTATACTAGAACTCACTTTGTAGCTAGGTGTTTCTTTGGTTTTGTTTTTACAATGAGTTTGTTTGTTTGCTCTTTCTTAATGAACATCTGTCTGTCTGTCAATCTCTCTCTCTCTCTCTGTCTCTCTCATCCCCCTTTCTCTGTTGCTCTAGTTTTTCTGTTTGCTTGTTTGAGTGTGTAACCTAAGCTAGCCTTGAACTTGCTAGGTAGCTAAGGCTTCTGGTTCTTGGGCTTCAATCTCCAAGATAGTAGGACCATAGGCATGTGCCCCCTCTTCTGCCTTCATGCCTCCTAGGGTCACATATGAGAGAAAACTTAGGATACTGTCATTCTGTGTTTGGCTTATCTTACTTAATGGACATGGTCTCCACTTCCAGCTTTTCCAGATTTCGCCCTCCTTCAGAGCTGAGTGGTGCTGTACGTATTAGTTGGTTGAGACAGGGTCTAACTGTGTAGTTCAGGATGCTCTGGAACTTTCTGCATAGGCCAGGTTTCCGCTTTAGCCATTAGCTCATTGGTTGATGGGTGCCAAGCTGATTCCTTTTGTTGATGGTAAACAGGGCCATGATAAATAGTGTGGAAATATCATTACTCCTTACTTGGATTCCTTCAGGTATGTATCCAGGAGTAGTATAGCTGGGTTATATGATATTTCCATATTTAGTATATTGAGAAATAACCATACTGACTCCAGAGTGGCTACACTAACCTATATCCCACCCACCACGTCAGATCTCCTCCCATTCTCTCTGGGATTTGTTGTTTTCTCAGTGATAGCCTTTCTGACC
The DNA here is from genome assembly GCF_963924665.1 of Micromys minutus. Lineage (NCBI taxonomy): Eukaryota > Metazoa > Chordata > Mammalia > Rodentia > Muridae > Micromys > Micromys minutus. The sequence goes on from NC_137977.1 coordinate 42,567,817, forward strand.
AGGATGGACTTTCAACTCAGCCATCCACAGGATTGATTGATTGATTGATTGACTGTACATGAGTACACCGTAGCTGTCTTCAGACACACCAGAAGAGGGCATCAGATCCCATTACAGATGGCTGTGAGCAACCACGTGGTTGCTGGGAATTGAACTCAGGACCTCTGGAAGAGCAGTCAGTGCTCTTAACCACTGAGCCATCTCCCCCCACAGTAGCTTTTTAATTTACTCATTTTAATTTTTTTTCACACTATGAAGCAGAGATAAGGTCTCACCATGTAGCCCGGGCTGACCTTGAGCTTGGTAGATTATCCAGGCTGGCCTTGAACTCCTAGTGATCTTCCTATCCTAGCCTCTTGGGTGCTGTAATTACAAACATGTTAGCTTGCTCACCCCACTTTTAATTTCAAAATTATGTATGGTCGGATAAAAGTAGCACACTACTTTAATTCCGGCACTCAGGAGGCAGAGGCAAGTGGATCAGCCTACAGAGTGAGCTACAGGACAGCCAAGACTACACAGAGAGCCTGTCTTGGAACCCCCCTCCCCAACAAAACAGTATAAATGTGTGTCTGTGTGTGTTTCTTACATGCATATAAGCACACTGCAGCATAGCTGGTACCGGAAGAGGAAGTCAGATTCCCAGGGACTGAAGTCAGATTCCCAGGGATTATTGTGAGCTGCCATGTGGGTCCAGGGACTTGAACTTAAGTCCTCTGTAAAAGCAGCCAGTGCTCTTAACCCCCATATTTCCAATGCCCTCCCCTTTGTTTTTCTTTTCTATCTATCTACCTATCTACCTATCTACCTACCTACCTACCTATCTATCTATCTATCTATCTATCTATCTATCTATCTATCTATCTATCTATCTATCTTTTCCAGACAGGGTTTCTTTACAATCCTGACTGTCCTGGAATTCACTCTAGATTAGGCTGGCCTCCAACTCAGAGCTCCATCTGCCTCTGCCTCCCTTATGCTAGGACTAAAGTATGGTGGTTTGAGTGAAAACTGACCCCCTAGGCCCATAGGAAGGGGCACTATTAGAAGGTGTGGCCTTGCTTGAGAAAACCTGTCACTGGAGTGGGCTTTGAGGTCTCAGAAGCTCAGGCCAGGTCCAGTGTCGCTCTCTCTTCCTGTTGCTTCTTTATCTGGATGCAGAATTCTCAGCTCCTTCCCCAGAACCGCATCTGCCTGTGCACCACTACGCTTCCCACCACAACGATGGACAGAACCTCTGAACTATAAACTATCCCCAATTAAATGTGTCTTTTATAAAAGTTGCCCTAATCATGGTGTCTATTTATAGCAATAGTAACCTTGTTTTTATTTTTGAGACACTGTGTAGCTCTGCCTGACTTGGAATTCACTGTGTGGACCAGGCTGGTCTCTAACTCAAGGAGCTCCTTCAGTCTCAGCTTCCTGAGTGCTATAATTACAGACATGTGCTGCCACACCCAAGCCCACTTATCAATTCTTGCTATTATTTTCCAAGGTAGCAGAGTCCTAATTAGATAAGCGAGTGTCGATGCTTGGAACTTAAAAGGCTTCCCTTACATTTTCCTTTTGTTACATATATTTGTGTTTGTTTGTGCATATATGCTGGTGCATGGGTTAAGACATGAATGTGTGTGTGTGTGTGTTTGTTTGTGAGGTGTCTGGAGGAGAGAAAGTCTTCCTCTGAGTCTTAGGTGGGGCTCTTTAGTCGAAGGCCTTCCCTGTGGGGCTCCTTAATGAGCAGCTCTCTGACATAATCCTTGCTTGCTCGTGTTGCTTTATTTGATGGTGGATGTGCATGCATCCACTTTATTCAGGGTGAACCAGGAATTATTCTTTGGGGGAAGGAATGCCCAAGAAGGAAAGGTCATTGGCTGAAGACTCAAGGCTATTTAGATACTTCATTAGCATGGAGAAGAACTCCAGGTACACTATGACCAAGTCCTCAGTGGGGTGTCATGGTTATGTGTTCCAGAGCAGGTACAGAGACACGTAGGGAAGAGTTCCACTCCTGTCAATAGATCTCTGAGATTTCTGAGGTGTGTGTTCTCATTCAACATCACCGGTTCCCACTCCTGTCTGGTGGTACGGTCGGTCGCACAGGCCCTCAAGTCATGAGCGAGTGCGGGGAATCTAACTCAGACCACGGGGCTAGGCAGTGTGCCTTTACCTGCCGGCTCTCAGCTGTTCCCCTGCAGTAGTTTTAAAGATTCAGGGGCTGTGTTCAGGGCTTTGATCCATCTTGAGGCGACTTTTGCAATTCAAATGCAAAGATAGGGATCAGGCTCCATTCTTCCACATGAGGGCATCTGGTGTTCTCAGAGCGAAATGTATTTAAAATTTCATCTGGAGAAGAAGGAGGAGAAGGAGGAAAAGACATTACCTCATAAACTATTCTCTCCTTATCATTTGATCAATTGCAATTTTAAAAAGTAGCTTTAAAAATAAACTCTTGCAGCTTTATCACTGAGAATTGTAATAACTACTTATTTTAGTCAGTCACCTTCAGTCCAAAGACTATGACAGAACATTGGCCACTCAATAAACATCCCCAAGGGAAAACAAAATAGAAAACAGAAAAAGAAAGAAAGAAAAACAAAAAACCCTTCCTGGTTAGACATGATAACCTGTAACCCAGCTCTGAGAGACAAAGGCAGGAAGACTGGAGTTCAAGGTCATCCTTATGGTATATGGAACATTATGGCAAATTCAAAGCCAGCCTTGGTGACATGAGACTTTTGGCAAGGTCTTCCAGGACAGCACACAGGGAATGCACGGCTTGCGATCCAGCCTAGGGTTTCAGCTAGCTCTTCAGCACTGGGTCGGCCTGCATGCCACCATCCTCCCTGCCATGATAATGGATTAAACCTCTGACCTATAAGCTAGTCCTTCTAATTATTTTCCTTCATAAAGTTGCCATGGTTATGGTGTCTCTTCACAGCAAGAAAACTCTAACTAAAGCAGTGCGTATGAGATTTATAAAACAAAAATGCCTCTAACCTGTAAGCCGCACTTACCCAAAGGCAGATAACTTCTGTGAGCTGTTGTTCATGTACGATAGTAAGCCATGTGTTTTTCACTTTTGCAAACAAGGTTGGTTTTCCCAAGTGTACAGGATGTGCCTGATCACACATAAATAGGACATATGTAGGCAGGAAGTATGTCAGGATATATGTTTGCCCCTGATTGGATGAAGTTGGGAAGTATGTAGTCTTGTGGGTTTTGCCTTTTTTTAAATAAAGATTTATTTATTTTATGTATATGAGTACACTTGTTGCTGTCTTCAAACACACCAGAAGAGGGTATCAGATCCCATTACAGATGGCTGTGAGCTAACATGTGGTTGTTGGAAATTGAACTCGGGACCTCTGGAAGAGCAGTCAGTGCTCTTAACCGCTGAGCCATCTCTCCAGCCCAGTTTTGCCTTTATAATCACTGGACTAATGTCACTCACAGCCATCTCTGGAAATCCTCGTATGGACCTGGTTAGTGTTCCTGGCCAGGACTGAATAAAGCTTGCTTCAAATGAAATTTGCTCCAAGTTGTTGTAGTGATCTTATTTTCATCTGATGTGATTAACTATATACATACAAATATTTAGACACAATATAATTTCGGGTTCATATTAATTTAGCTATATAACAGTAGTGGAGTTTCTCTTCCCCAGGGCCTACAAACTTCTCAACCATGAGAGTTGGACAAGGTTTAGGTGTCACTCGTAGGTTCCTTCCTGTAGAACAGGAAGATCCAGTCAGAGCACAGTTGGTGACTGCCATAGTCCTTGAGCCACTATGGCACCAAGGACACATCCTGTCTGGCAGGTCGGGATTGTAGTTCGTAGGATTCCCAGCTGGTTAAGGTGATGGTTAATGTTTTTCTCTCCCTGTGTCCTGTACAACACCTTCTGGGATTGTGAAAGCTAGCTAGCAGGAAGGAAGATTTCCATTCCTATCCTCACTAGATTTATGATGATAGATCTGTGCTACCATGCCTGTTTTTTTCTGGTGCTGAGGTTCAGACCCAGAGTTTACTGCATGCTTGTCTATAAGCATTCTACCAACTGAGCTACAACCCCAGCCACCACATTGGCTCTTCTGATCTCTTCCTTTGTGGTCAAAACATCTAAGTACTGTGTCTGCAATCATTGTTTTGAAATAAGTTTGACTTGTGCTGAAGGAGGCGCCCAAGCTAGGGCATAAGAAAGAGGAAGGAAGTATTTTGGCTGAACACTGAGAAACTTGCAGGATCCAGATAGATGTTGATAAGTAGAAAGGACATTCCAGGAATAGGCAAGAGCTAGATAAATCACATGAAAATGGGTGTGATCAGGGAAAATTTAGGTGCTGGTCCAGAATCAAAGACCCAGGCAGGGTGTATCTGTAGAATTTGGTAGATATGGGCTGGATTTCAGCTCAGACCGTCAGTGAAAGCTCAATCTGTTGAGAGCTTTCAAGCATGTTGTCTCATGTGTGAATGGGTCTTTAGCCATCATCTCTTATGTGAATTTCATAGATTTTTAAAAATTATTAGGTTGTCTTAGATAGTGTTTCATTGCTGTGAGGAGACACCATGACTAAGGCAATTCTTATAAGAACAACATTTAATTGGGGCTGGCTTACAGGTTCAGAGGTTCAGTTCGTTATCATCAAGGCAGGAGCAAAGCAGGCAGACATGGTGCAGGAGGGTCTGAGAGTTCTACATCTACATCTGAAGGCAGCAAGGAGAAGACAGCTCAGATAAGGGTCTGAAAGCCCACAGTGACACACTTCCTCCAACAAGGCCACACCTACTCCAACAAGGCCACACCTACTCCAATAAGGCCACACCTCCAAATAGTGCCACTTGTTGAGCTAAGCATATTCAAAGCACCACCTAAGCCATCTTTTGCCAAGTGCTGCCTTCCTTTTCACTGGCTGATTCTTCCCTTCTCTCTGGCCATGCTGCCACATTCTAGATAAGGATGTTGTACCATTTGGTGTTTTGTCTGAGATAAACTACTTAAGGAAAGAAGGGTTTGTTTTGGCTCACAGATGTGAAGGTTGTAACCTTGGTCACTTGGCTCTGTTGCTTCTGGGCTTATGTATGGTGAGACAGAAGACTATCATACAAGAGAGCACAGTGTGTTTCACCTCGTGGCAGACAGGAGTAGGGAGCGGAGAGGTGAGGGCAAAGGACTAGAGACACGATGTGCTCTTCACAGGTCACACACCAACTACCCCCACCACCCAATATCCCATTTAGTCTCAGTGTTCCACTGTTCCGAAGAGACCACACTCATGGCAACGTTTACAAAGGAAAGCATTTATTTGGTGCTTGTTTACAGTTTTAGACACCTGGGTCCGTTATCAATGGTATGCAAACAGCCCCAGTAAGGAGAAATAGTTAAGAAGTTCTACATCCATATCTGCAGGCAATCATGGAAACCAGCAGATTCTGGGCTTGAGATGGGCTTTTTGAAACCTCAGAACCCACCCCCAGTGACACACTTCCTCCAGCAAGACCATACATATCTCTTAATCCTTTCAAACAATGCCGTGCCCTGGTGACCAAGCATTCAAATCTATGATCCTATGGGGACCATTCTCATTCAAACCACCACAGCTCCTCAATAAAATTAGTGCCCTCATGATCCAATTACCTTCCAATAAGGCTACCAGATGGATACCTAATATTAAACACCTGGATAGTTTATGTCAAAATCCTGACAGATGTTTGTCTCTCCAGGTTTGCTTTTGTTTTGCTGAGACAGTGTCTGGTACAGCTGAGGTTGTCCTTGAACCTGCTTTGTAGCTGGTGATGAACTTGAACTTCTGACTCTAGTGCCTGTCTTCTGAGGTAGATACCATCCTGCCATGCTTAGTTTTAAGGAGTACAGGGGCTTGAACCCAGGGCTTCATGCATCCTTAGCAAGCTCCCCACTAACTGAACTACATCCTCAGACCCGCTTTTCCTTCTCATTAATCTTTTGTGTATCATTTCAAACCTTGAGCCACTGGTGATTCTGTTGTACTTGATATACACAGTAATGCACTGGGAAGGGAAAGTGACTAAGTCTATTAGATTATTAGACAACAGGAACAATTTCTCAGTTGCCCCCGCCAAGGATGAACTGCTTAGCACCAAATACCAGATGTTTAGAAGTTTTGGAGATTTTTTGTTTGTTTTGTTTTGTTTGAGACAGAGTCTTGCTGTACCTGGCTAGCCTTGAACTCACAGAGATTCATCTGCCTCCTCGGTGCTGGGATCTAAAGGCTTGCACCACTACACCTGGCCAATTCATTTTCTTTTGAAGTATAACATGATTTTAAGTTTTTTTTGTTGTTGTTTTTTGTTTTTTTTGTTTTTTTTTTTTTTTGAGACAGAGTCTCTCTATATAGCACAGGTTTGCCTTGAATTTACTATTGTAGCCAAGGCTGGTCTGGGATTTGCTATCCTTCTGCTTCAGTCTCCTAAGAGCTGGTGTAAGTATAACACACTGCATTAGTTGCATTTTTATTGCTGTGATAATGCCATGAGGAAGGCAAGTGATAGAAGGAAGAGTTTATTTGGAATTATGGTTCCAGAGGGTTAGGGTCCATGATGTTGGATCAGAGGCTGCAAGCAGCAGGCATGGCTGATGGAACAGAAGTTGAGAGCTCACATCTTGAGCTTTTGCAAGCACAAAGCAGAGAAAGTGATATGGGGGATGTCTAGAGTTTAATTCAGAGCTGCCCCTACCCCATCCCCGCCCTTTCCTTAACTTTTAAATCTACCTCAATAGCATCGCCAACTGGAGAGACTATGTTGTTAAATGCCCCAGGCTGTGTGGGGCATCCTTTCAAACCATCATAGACACTATGCCCACTGATGTTAGTACTTTTTAAAACGTGTGTAAAGGTAGGATGTAGTATTGCATGACTTTAATCCCAGCACTTGGGAGGCAGAGGCAGGCGGATCTCTGTGAGTTCGAAGCCAGCCTGGTCAACACAGAAAGTTCCAGGAGGCCTAGGGCTATGTAGAGAGACCCCGGAGTAAAAAACCAGAACAAAACAACAAACTAAATAAATACATATCAAATGTTTGTGAAGCAGATTTTTCTATCTGCATTTAAATTTTTTCTATGTCTATTTACTTGTGTGTATGTGAGTATGTGTGAGATGGATTATGTGTGTCACAGAACACGTGTGAAGATGGAGAAAACCTCACAGGAGTCAGTTCTCCTGTTTCACCATGAGGATCCTGGAACCAAACATAGGTTTTAGAGCTTGGGAGCAAAAGCACCTTTACCCGATGAGTCCCACCTCGAAGGAAATGTCAAAGTGTTGCTATAGCCTCCGATGGCTGAACTTTGCTGTCATTGACTGCATTTGGAATGAACTAAAACCCAAGAGGCTCGGCACTCCTGTAAGGGTTTTTCTTAATATGATTGTTCGAAGCAGGAAGAGTCACCCTATATCTGGACCACAAGTTCTGCTGGCAGCCCAGATACAAAGGACAGGGGAGAAGAAAACTGAGTTTTGCTAGCTTGCCTTCATGCTGGATGGCAAGTTGCTCCTGTGGCTTTGGCCAGTGCTGAAGTCATCTTGGACTGAAGACCAGCAGCTCTCCAAAAGTCCTCAGGTCTCTAGCTCCAGATTGGGACTGCAGAAGGTTTAACCTTGTGGACTGAACAAGTTTTTCTTGTTTTTCTGTTTTACTGGTTTTTCTGTCTTTCTGTCACGAGACAGTCATTCTTGGACGACCCTACTTGAATCAAATTCTGTAAACCAGTCTGATAACTCTTTTCTTTTTTCTAGTTGTGGTGGCACATGACTTTAGAACCAGCACCACTTGGGAGGCAGAAGCCTGAGGATCTCTGTGAGTTCAAGGCCAGCCTGATCTACAGAGTGAAGACAATCAAGGTTGTGTAGAGAGGGAAGAGAGACTCTGTCTTAATAAAACAAACAAACAAACAAACAAACAAACCTTCCCTTTTAAAGATATATACTCACTGTATTGGTTCTGTTAGAGAACCCTGATTAATAGGCTACCTGATCAAGCTTACACTACAAATGTTTAAAGTAGGGGAGGGGGAGACAAAGAGTTTGACACTGCCAATCACTGCCATGGCTCTCCACCAGGTGTTTTAACCTCTGCTAACTGTTAATGTCTGAAAGGGGAGCTACAGGCTTGGAAGGATCTGACATTACCGTCAGGATCCATCTGCTCTGCTCATTTCCAAGCTTTTGCTTCAGGAGACCTGAGGGCAGAGGAAATGGTACCAGGTATGTGGGTAAGAGACCTTCAGTTATAAGTCCTGTATTTTGCACAGGTTTTGGAACCCAGACCTAGAAAAAGATGAGGTTTCTCTTCCTTGCTTTCTAATATCAGTAAAAGTCCCCTTTCCCTTGATAGCAAGGAAAATATATGTCTTCCTGAATCACCTGGCCCTTAGCTCATGTCTTTATGAACAGTAAGACACTTTTAAGAGACTTTGGTTCCGTAACAGGCCCCCAGATAGCACAATGATGACCCCATGATGAAAGAACCATTAAGGCTGTAACTCCACCCATCAAATTGAAAGCAAAGACTGAACCCATTAAAGTTCTGGTAATGTCTCTAAATGTACTAAACTTGCCTTTTGGCTTTTGTAGTTCAGTTTCCTGGCTAGCTTGTTAATTAAAGTATGTCAACCCAGAACATTGTTTTTGTGCTTAAAAAAAAAAAAAAAAAAAAAAAAAAAAAAACTCACCCTGAGAAAGGTTTGGGCCACACTGTGAACTGGAGCACCAAGTGTAGTTGCAGGTCAGCTAATAAAGATATTCTGGGGCTGGAGAGATGGCTCAGAGGTTAAGAGCACCCACTGCTCTTCCAGAGGTCCTGAGTTCAATTTCCAGCAACCACATGGTGGCTCACAAACATCCTGTAATAGGAGCTGATGCCCTTTTCTGGGGTGTGTGAAGACAGTGACAGTGTATTCATGTACATACAATAAATAAATAAATCTTAAAAAAAGGAGACTCTGTTGGCTTAAACCTGTGTCTGCTGTGTCTTAGTAGTCTTCTCTGGTGGACACCCCACGACAGTTTTTATAACTTGTTTATTTTTTCTTTCTTCCTCTCTCCTTTCTCTCCTTATTTCTGAGGAAATTGTGTGTGTGTGTGTGTGTGTGTGTGTGTGTGTGTGTGTGTGTGTGTGTGTGAGAGAGAGAGAGAGAGAGAGACAGAGAGAGACAGAGAGAGACAGAGAGAGAGAGAGAGAGAGAGAGGAGGAGGAGGAGGAGGAGGAGGGGGAGGGAGGGAGGAGGAAGGGGGGAAGTCACTATTAAAGGTTCTTTCTCCCAGGCTCCTTAATTACAGATAGTAAACGTGATCTCAGCCTAAGCAGAAGAGGGAAGTCCTGAAAACATACTGTGTAGCTCACAGACTCCTGGGAAGGTTAGAGTTCAGGGTCAAAGGACACTAATGCTTGAGTCATACAACTTTTCTGGTCAGATTGTTCTTGCTATGCAACAAGCATGGTCTGCCGTCACACAAGGCTGCCTGGACAGGCCACTGTCTCCACTGCCAGTGGATTCTCCACTCTTGCCTTGCTTTGGGCCGCTGGGATTTGGGTCAAAATGCAGAGCTGGTTCACCTGAGTCGCCATTCTCTTAAGTTGCCAAAGAAACAGGCAGCTGGAGGGTTAGTGTCTAGGGTGGGAGGTGGTTTTGATCAAAGACTAGAACTGCCTACTATATTCCCTCCCTACGAATTAACTCAACCAAGCATGTCAATCACCTGAGACCACCCTGCAGGAAAGCTGATTCACAGGAAGGCGTGCTTCTTGGAAGGAGTAATTACCTCCGTAATGAGATGACATCCCTGGAGCTGCTGCTAGCACAGAGCTTCCAACAGCACAGGCCTAGGTCTGTCTTCTTTTCTGAGTTCAAACTCAAAAAGAGAATAACTTTTCCACCTTGGTAGTGGTGGCACATGCCTTTAATCTCAGCACTCACTCTCTGTGAGTTCAAGGCCAGCCTGGTCTACAAAGCAAGTTCCAGGACAGCCAGGATACACAGAGAAAACTGTCTTGGAGAAAGAAAATGAAAAGGCAGTAATTTTTCTTTTTCTACTTTTCCATATTTTCTTTGGATGGGGTTCAAAGGTCTAAGCATTCCTTCCTTAACACCCTGGGACTCTCACTGTTTCTCTGGAGACGCTTTACATCTTTCTCTCCCCCATAACCTTCCCCAGCCCCCCAGACAGGGTTTCTCTGTGTAGCAGCCCTGACTGTCCTCGAACTTGTTCTGTAGACCAGGCTAGCCTCAAAGGCAGAGATTCTTCTGCCTCTGCCTTCCTATGCTGTGACTAAAGGCACGTGCCACCTACACCCAGCGTACCCTTCACCTTTTAAGCTCTTTGCTTAGACTAAAAGTACAGCCATCTTCCTTCCTCTTCTCCCTTCCCCCTCCCTGGGCTGCCAAGGTTTATAGCCTTCCTATTTTCAAATTCTAATGAAATGGTCATTTACTTCAAAAACAGGAGGAGTGGGGAGAGGAAGAGGAAGAGGAGAAGGAAGACGAGGTGGAGGAAGAGTGGGGGGAGGTAACCCCTGTTTGCTAAATTCAGATGGTGAGGAATTCTGCACTTAGACTCAGTAGAGTGGTGAACAGCTAAAATAGACAGGAACAAATCTGCAGTAGGGATGCCTTGTGTACAAATCTCCTGCAGGAGAGATGCCTTGTGTACAAATCTCCTGCAGGAGAGATGCCTTGTGTACAAATCTCCTGCAGGAGGGATGCCTTGTGTACAAATCTCCTGCAGGAGAAATCCCTTGCATTTTGTACAGATCTGGGTCACAGCTTGTTTTCATCTAATTTAGAAAAACATTCTACACTAAGTTTTTTGGCCTCTGTTATAAAGTGAAAAGTACACTTGGGCATTTCCTCGGGTAACTTACTTCAGCATGGTAAACGCTGGGCTATCAGGACCCTGTGGCTCTTCCCTTTTCCAAGTTTACCCTGCTATGTCTGCTGTACAGACACAGCAGGTCTTCTCAGCACAGGCTAACACCGTAGCCCATTTCCAACAATCGGAACCAGGATTCCCACTCTGAGTCAACGATAGCTTTGTGATTTTCAAAGTGTGTGTTTGATTGCTTTTTGTTCCAAATAGGCCTCATCATATATTTAACACTATACATTTAACACTATGTTATATGTAATATATATGTAAAGTCTATAATGATTGCAGTTCAAAATAGAAAAAAAAAATTAAAAAGGCATCGTGGCACAGGCAGATGGAGCTCTGTGAGTTTGAGGCCAGCCTAGTTTACATAGTGTGTTCTAGGACAGCCAGAGCTACAAAGTGAGATGCTGTCTGGAAACAAGAAAGAACTCATGGGGGAAGATGTGTGCATGTAACACAGACTAACAGGATTTTGTTAAGTCAAAACAAACCCGGTGGTCCGAGCATCAGCTTATCCAGATCACATCAATCCTCAGACACATGAGGTCCAATTTCTTCTCTGCTATTAGCTACTTGGAATTACATGTTGGAAGGCTCAAAAAACCCTTCAAACCTTAGTCTGTGTTACTGGTGTTCTCTTTCTCTGAGTCTGTAAGGATGGATGCCATCTGAGCTCTTGCTGTCCCAGAAATGTACCTGTCACCTTGTGGCTTCATAGCAAGAGACCTTATATTTACTGCACTGGGATCCCATTTATGCCCCTATCTGAGTAAAACCGTCAGGAGAGAATCGGTGCAGGAATTAGTCTCTTGGCTATCATTAGACAACTGTCAATTACAAACCACACTGGGCCCCACACCTACCACTTTGCCTACATGGAGAAGAGAAGATGACAGGGGCTAGTGAGGGATAGGGTATTGGTTGTGAGGACAGAGACGATAATCTGTGTAATTTCTTTTGAAATTTTTACAACTCTAAGGCTGAAAGTTCCACTGAAGACTGTTTTGCCTTTCGAAGAGGGTGCACATCTATGATTTGCTTCAGTCAAAGAAAGCCAGAAGGAGCTGGTGTTGGCAGGCAGGACCGTCTAGCCAGATGGTGGAGGCGTGACGGTAAGGGTGGGTAGGGAGATGGGTAAGGGTGCCAATTAGCTTGTCTAGCTAGCCTCCCCAGGGGCCAGGGCACGCAGATGGTGACACCTTTAATGCTATTCTTTCTCTGTCCAGCAGGCTTGGTCTGGTGGTCATGCAAAAAGCACACATTTACTTTTTTTAATCTTTATTATTATTGTTATTATTATTATTTATCTTATAAATGTGAGTACTCTGTCGCTGTCTCCAGACACACCAGAAGAGGGCACCGGATCCCATTACAGATGGTTGTGAGCCACCATGTGGTTGCTGAGATCTGAACTCATGACCTCTGGAAAAGCAGCCAGCGCTCTGAGCCATCTCTCCAGCCCAATTTTTTTTTTTTTTTTTTCAAAATGTGGAAGTGGTGGACGTACAAAGGGACAATTTAAATACAGTATCTTAGAAAAACAGATCCTATCTCCTTTGGCCTTTTGCAATAGCTTGGTGTCTGTTCAGGCCTTGACACCAATGGAAAGTGACTCAGCAGTCCAAGCAGCTTGTGTTGGGAGAGAGGTTGGCTTCTGGGTCATTGTGAGAGACCTTGGCTTCTGGGTCATTATGAGACAACATGGGTGGGCACAAGTCAAGAAACTGACCGTGGCCTTTTCCCCCGAACCTTCCTTCAGAAGGGAGACCACCTTTATTGTTTGTCTGGAGTTGCTTGCAGCTATATTCACTGAAAGTTTGGTAAATTTAGTGAGTTTCATCACAGTACTCAGAAGGCAGAGGCAGTTGGGTCTCTGTCAGCAGAGTGAATTCTAGGATAGCCAGGGCTACACAGAGCAACCCAGTCTTAAATAACAAAAGCCCAAAGGAAAACAAACAGCAATAGAAGGTTGAATCCAGCAATAACAATTCGATTACTGTATGCACCAGGCAGTATTTTCTAAATACCAATGCTCAGCTAAGATAAACTGTTCATGATGAAATAAAACAGATGCTTTCATTCACGTTACATTTATTGCTTATTTTTAAGTTTTTAAAGATGTATTTATTTCATGTTGTGTGAGTGTTTTGCCTGAAGGCATGTCTGTGCGCTATGCCAGAGGAAGGCCTCAGATCCACATGGAACTGGAGTCAGGGATGGATGCCCATGAATCACCATGTGGGTGCCAGGAATCAAACCTGGGTCCTCTGCTCTTAACCAGTGAGCCATCTCTCCAGTCCTGTACGTCTACTTTTTAATGAAAACATTTGCCCTTATTTATGTTTATGTATGCAGGCCCACCACGGCACCCATGAAGAACTCAGAGGACACTAGCTTATAGGAGGCAGTTCTCTCCTCCCACCGTGTGTGGTTCCCACGGATCCAGCTCACCTCACCAGTCTTGACAGTAATCACCTTTACCTGCTGAGGAGTCCTACTTTTTTGGCCCTTCATTTACTTCTAGAAATAAAAATGATGCCTGATTGATACAACTCCAATACAGCTCCTAGGGTTCAGGGATCATTTACTGGAAGATTGTTGCTCCTAGAAATGTCAGTTATTACTTGCAGGGAAGCTTTTCTAATCCCCTAAACAAGAACTGAACCGGGGCTGGAGAGATCATATAGGTAAAGGTGACATTACAGGGTCTGGGCAGGCTTTACATGTATTTTTAATTTATTTTATTAATTTTTATTTATATAAGGACACTGTCATTGTCTTCAGACACACCAGAAGAGGGTGTCAGATCCCATTGCAGATGAGACCCTGTACATGTGTTTTGTGTGTGTGTGTGTGTGTGAGAGAGAGAGAGAGAGAGAGAGAGAGAGAGAGAGAGAGAGAGAGAGAGAGGGAGGGAGTACATATTTAATAGTGAAGTAAAATGAGGCCATGAATTTGAGGAAGAGCAGTGGGGAGTATGGGAGAGGTTGGAGGGAGAAAAGGGAGCGGGTAAATGGTATAATTATAATTTCAAAGAACAAAAACATTATAAAAAAAGAAAGAAAAACTTTGGATTTCTGTAATTTGGTGACTTCCCCTTTGCCCGTGACAACTGAGATTTCATTTCTCCATCCTTCATCTTAAGATCAACCAAGTGGAATCCATTAAAGGAAGTCAAGTAAATGAAAGCTTGAGGAAGTGGGAGAAATGAAGCCCATTTCTTACTGGTGACCACAGACTTCTGGAAACTTTGTGAAGGGGCTCACATAGGGAGGGAGGGCACTTTCCCTAGAGAATTTGGAGGTGCCAGGTCATTTCCGTAGGCCCAGCTGTCATGGCACCTTCTCTGATCCAGTTACATGTTGTTCCTGATCTGATACTTACCTTGACAGCTCTGGATGCAGCTCAAGAGTTCCAGTGAGAGGAGGCTCAGCATTTGGTTCCACATCTCTGTGTTCTCCATAACTGTATCACCTCAGGATTCCTTGACCAACAGGAGACATCCCGTGTGTCCCTTAAATCTGAGAAGTACCTTTGGGGCTGTGAACTGCCCATTCTTCCTCATGTGCCCATGGCAACACTCATAATTTATTGCAATACAATTTTTTAGGATAATAACAATAACTATTTATTATTATTATTATCATCATCATCATCATCATCATCATTATTATTGTTCTGTATATGAGTACTCTGTAGCTGTCTTCAGACACACCAGAAGAGGGCATTGAATCCCATTACAGATGGTTGTGAGCCACCATGTAGTTGCTGGGAATTGAACTCAGGACCTCTGGAAGAGCAGTCGGTGTTCTTAACCGCTGAGCCATCTCTCTAGATCCCAATTTATAAATTTTGTAAAACTTCTCTAACAAAAATTTAGTCAGATTATCCTATAGTTTGTATCTTCGTGTGTGGTCGTGTGTGTGCTGAAGGCACAAGTTGATGTTAAGGTATCTTGCACAACTGCTCTTCACCTTATCTTTTGATAAAGGTTTCTCCCAGAAATTGATGTTCACCAATTGGCAAGGCTGGCTGCTCAAAGAGCCCCGGGAACCCCACGGGAACCTACCACATACGTTAGGCCTGTAATCATACACCTTCCTCTCTCTCCTTTCCCCGAAACTTCCAAACAGGGTTTTTTCTGTGTAGTCCTGGCTGTCCTGGAGTTTGCTCTGAAGACCAGGTTGACCTTAAACTTAGAGACTGGACTCCCTCTGCCTTCGAAGTGCTGGGATTAAAGGCGTGCATCACCATGACCACGCTCGGGAGCTCTCTCTCTCTCTCTCTCTCTCTCTCTCTCTCTCTCTCTCTCTCTCTCTCTCTCTCTCTCTCTCTCTCAAGATCTATTTAAGGGGCTGGAGAGATGGGTCGTCCGCAAGAGCATCAAGTGCTCTCAACTGCTGAGTCATCTCCCCAGTCCTCGTAAATCTCTTCTCAAGTATGCAGAGCAGTGCCTTACACACAGTAGGTATGCAAGAACATTTCCTGCTTAGTTTTCCATTTTTGTTTTAGGCAAGAGATTACTATTATTTTGGCCCATCTTAACCAATTTACCTGTTACTAAAGTAATGTCTTCAATTTTCCGTTCTCAACTAGTGAAGGCCAGTCCTGTGACTGAAATCTACATCCCAATCACTCCCTCAAGTACTCCCCACAGCTTAAAACAAAAAGTACAACATAAAGAGATTAGGGATGCCACCTGAGAGTTCCACCAATTTCCCCTGGAGGCTGTGGGTTGGCATTTTCAGGTCTCTACAAGGTATCGGATCCATTTGCCAATCCCTGGAGGCTGACATTCTTAGATGCCAGCTCATAGATTGGTTTTTGTTCCTTCCTCCCACATACCTAGCCCTCGGTTGCTCCTAAGTTGTTACTTTGCTCATAGCCTTTCAGCACTTGGTACTTGGGGCCTAGGTTATTTATTTGAGACCTTCAGTGGGAATCACCTGGCCCAGTGTTTTGTTTGGTATGCAGTATACCATAGTGTTATTAGAGCATCAGACCACAACATCCATATGTCCAACAGATGCCGGAACCCTTCCTGTCTCAATGGCTCACTCCAGCCTGCAGGCTTTCAGTAGCTCGTTCAGACCCTTCGGATGGGCTGAAGGAAGATATATTAGTATCGCTTTCCAAAAAAGCCTTTCAGATAGTGTGCATATTGACACGTGGCAGATATGTTTTAAGGAATTGGCTCAAGACTGGTGAGCCTAACATCTACAGTGTAGGTTGTAAGCTGGAAAGCTGGGAAAAGCTGATGAGCAAACTGGAGGTCAGCTAACACATCCCCCTTTTCCTTTCTTGGAGGAGAGGCCTCTTCTATCCCAGCCTCCCATTCACTCAAAGACTGTTGACTGAAATTAACTGTTATCCAGAAACCTTCCATAAACATCTAGAATGAAGTTTGGCTATCTGGGCATCTGGCATCCTAGGTTAGGTCAGATGTTCCTTTTATCTTACTTACCCTTTACGACTGCCTTTTGGTTTCGGTGCTGGGGATTAAGCCCTAGGCAAGTGCTCTGCTATTTGCTGTCTTTTTGATGCTGCCGACTGCCACAGTTCTAGATAAGGTTGCTCTTGGATCCTGCTCTTCTGATCCAAGGTGGAGGGAATGCAGTGGGTGGGGGGGGGGGGCTTTTCTGTGAGCCACAAGTCATCTGTACTGTTTAGGCCTGAACCCCTTCATCTCATCCCACAAGTGTGACTAAAGAGTCTACAGGGTACATGGCTTCCAACTGTCCTTTACACAGTTGGGAATTTTATCAAGTTTGGAAAGATTATATTGGAGGAGGGAACTTGGTTCAATCAGACTCTTTCTTGAAACCTTAGCCTAGTGTGACAATCTCAGGAAGAATGACAACCTGAAGACGGGACCGGAAGACTCATTGTTATCTGGCTGAAATTTCATTGTTTTATATTACCATGCCGACAATCCAGATGTTGTACTTCCCCTGCCCCTTCTTTGCTTTCCTGAACTCAGTTGCAGGGACACCTATCTTTTTTCATATTGGTCTCAATGGGAAGTCTTCAGGAAACATGAGGAGGCCAAGAGGAAAGGTGTATTAGGAAGTCTTTATAATTTCTTGACAATTTCATTGATGGTTGATTTGTGTGTGTGTGTGTGTGTGTGTGTAGGTGCTTGTGTGAAGGTCAGAGGACAACTTGTGGGAGTCCATTCTCTTCCACATTCTCTTCTACCACCTGAGTGTCAGGGATTGAATTTAGGTAATAAATGCTTTTCCTACTTAGTTATTCTACTGGCCCATCCTTGACAATGTTGTACGTGCATATATTTTGGCTATTTTAATCCACATCACCCTGAAGTCTAATCACCTCACACTCTTTTCTCTTTTTCTTAAGGCGTCACCTTTTTTATTTTTGAGATGGGTATGGTCTCTCCATGTAGCCGTGGCTGTCCTGGAACTCACTCTGTAGATCAGGCTGGCCTCACAGAGATCTGCCTGCTTCTGCCTCTGAGCTTTACACACACAACCTCCTTCTTATTTTCATATCTTTTTTCCTCTTTTTGTTTGTGTGACCCTCTGAGTTTAATCAGAGTTACTTGTATGAGTGTGTGTGGTTATAGGGCGTTACTTACGAGAGCAGGGGCAACTTATCAGTGCCTACATCATCTACGAAAATGACTCAGTTTTCTCCAGTAACCACTAACCACCTAGAGTGCTTCAGGGAGAAGAGTCTCATTTCTGTAGTAGAGGAATTAAGCTAATAAATTTGGCTACTAGTCAGCCATAGTTCATAGCTCAAGATAAAAAAAAAGTGACCTACCTAGGGTTGATCATCAGGACGGAAAGCTCCTGACTCTTTGAGCTGGGCCAGTTCCAATCAGATTAGAAGTAGCCAAATTATCTCAAACCTTACACGTTGACGCAATAAAAAATGACAGCCACTTCCAAATCATGCTCAAGGGTAGAGATGCACGGTGAAAAGACAACCCTTTTAAGGTTAAACAAAACTTTGATACATAAACATTGATTTAAAAATGCTTTAAAATATGTCTACAGTGGTTTAAACTGTTGTATTACGATCACATTTTGTCATGTGACTCCTATGGATGAGTGCAAATCACTTAAAAAAAAAAAACAAACCTAATCAGTATGCCAGTAGTAAAATGAAACTGTAAATCAGGCAGCAGTGGTACAGGCCTTTAATCCCAGCACTTGGGAGGCAGAGGCCAGTTACACAGGGAAACCAACTCAGTCATGAAGAAAACCAAACCAAAACAACAAAAGGACGAAACTACAGTGTTAAAGGAAAACAACCCCACCAATCCTATTACCACGCCTGTAGATTTTAACAAGTGGATTTGGATAGCAATTCTGAGAGGTATATGAACTTGCTGAGGCTGTGCTGCAAGGACAATCCTAGCCGAAGATGGTCAGTGTACCACGCTGTGTATTCTCTGGGCTGTTTCAACGCACAGCAATCAACATCAGGACTGTAAGAGATCCTGGAGAGTCGCTCCATCGCCTAGACTGGATTTATTCTTATACCTTTTAGCACTTTCTGCTGTGCCGTCCCAGCTCTCCTGCTAGCACACACTTCGTGCCAGCTACCTGCCAGCTGTCACTCCCCTCTCCTGGGGTGAAAGTGGCTTCCTGCTAGTTAGTATTCCCCTCTCCCCATTCCCCCTACCTGGACATCCTCCCCCCACGCTGGGCCCCTTCTTCCTAGATCTCTTGGGTATCCTACACTTTCCATCTCAAATCCAAGTGATAAATAGAAGTAGGTAGGGCAAGTGCCATGTAAGTTCCCGACATGTAGTACGGTGGCTGTCACTACGGCGAGACTACAGAAGAGGAAAACATGCATGTTGGAGTCTGGTGGGGTCCATATAAACTAACCAATAATTAGATATGTGCTCTGACATATTGAAGTTTATAGGACAAACAGGAAAGTAAATTTGAAACCGTGGTTGTACGAGTCAATAGAGAAGTATTCTCTCCACACTTAAAAACAATTTCTAGTTATGGAAAACTATGCAGGTGAGGGGATTTCAGAAATTATTTTTATTAGGAAAGGGAAGGAGGGAAAACAGAGGCAGCT
Source organism: Micromys minutus (assembly GCF_963924665.1). NCBI lineage: Eukaryota > Metazoa > Chordata > Mammalia > Rodentia > Muridae > Micromys > Micromys minutus. The sequence goes on from NC_137977.1 coordinate 42,586,785, forward strand.
CATGGAGTAGTTAGGTGTGGGGAGAGTGGATGAAAGCTAGTTCATCCCGGGATTAGCAAGAGTTACTGTCTATCCATGATACAGTGACTTAATACATTTCATACACATTGTACATCTTCCCTGGAAACTAGGAATCATTCCATTTTCCCCAAGAGGAAATCGTGGTATAATGTCCTCAAAATGACAGTTTTCTGGGGTGGGCCGGAAGAATCAGCATTCGATGCCAGGACTCCACTGTGGAAATGTGCTCCAAGTAGTCCTCAGGCCTCTTTTGACCCGAGAGCTCGAACACAAAATACAATTTATCGCCTGCAATGACAAAATCTGAGTTTGAGAAACTCCATCCATAGAAAACACTCGCTGTTGAGAGGAGGCAGTACATGGCTGAAATCACTTCACATGAGGTCTGAGAACTTAAAAACAAAACAAAACAAAACAAAACCAAAGCAAACCTGAAGGTGAAATCTTTCTTATACATGTAATCCCAGCACTGGGGAGGCTGCTGCCAGATTGCCCCCAAATTAACGATTAGCCGGGGGCGACATAGCAAAAACTTTGTCTCAGGATCAAAATATCAAAATCTAGGGGCCAAAAGGCTATTTCGATTTTCAAAAGTCTCAAGACTTAATAATCTTATTTTAACAAACCACGACGAGAGTTTACCCCACTATTCAAGTCATATTAATAAGACCATTGGTGGGCTGTTTCTGATTTTACAAAACTGCACATCAAGAAACGGACCAGGGACCGCCCATCAGCATTGGTGGCCGATGACTTAAAAATCAATGCAGTTCTTTTCTGATAAACAATCCGTTGGCTCCCATTCAACTGGGTACTCCCGCGAACCGTTTTACATCCCAGAGAAAAATACGGGGCACACACTTGGGACCAGCCGGCAGGGCTGGCACCGCAGGCACCCATCTTAGGTCAGGCCTCGGGGTGAGGTTCCACCCTGGCCCGCGGACGCCCGTGGCCCGTCCCGTTTACTTTTGAATTTCCCTGAACCGCGGGCAGCGGGAGGCGGCGCGGACCCGCCCCGGAAGCCTCCGGCTCTTTCCCGCCATTCGCAGGCCCGGCCCTTCCAGGGGTCCTCACGGGGCTCCACGAGACCCGGCCGGCGCTGGGCTCCGGGCTAAGGAACGAGCAGCTCGAGGCGCCCCTCCCCGCCACGCCCAGCTCGGAGCGCGAGGAGGCGGACGGTTGCCCCAGGGTCAGATTTTGAATTTCTAGGCCGGGCCCCCAAGCCGCAGGGGCGCGCCGGCCGCTCGCTATTGGTTGGCGGCGGTCACGTGGGGCTCCGCCATGTTGCGGAGCGCGGCCCGTGCCACCTCCGCCCCCCGTGCCTCGCCTCCTGCCCGCCTCTCGCCGCCCTCCTCCCTAGCCCGCCTGCCGCTCTGAGCAGCCGGAGAGGAAACAAAGTGCTGCGAGCGGGAGACTTCGCGTCCGCGACGCGCACCCGTTTCGGTCTCCGGGCTGCCCTGTCCTCTTCCCGCGCGCGTTTGCGAGCGAGCGTGTACACTCACAAAGGGCGTCTGGCAGGCGATCGCGGCCCTCCGGCTTCCTTCTTTGTGCGGTAGCCCCGCCGCCGCCATCCCAGGTACACTCCGTCCTCACCGGCCTGTGGTTTGTACCTTCGGTCCCGCCGCCCGTCATGGCGACCGCGACCCCCGTACAACAGCGGGCGGGCAGCCGCGCCAGCGCCCCCGCCACGCCGCTCAGCCCCACGCGCCTGTCGCGGCTGCAGGAGAAAGAGGAGCTGCGTGAGCTCAACGACCGCCTGGCGGTGTATATTGACAAGGTGCGCAGCTTGGAGACGGAGAACAGCGCGCTGCAGCTGCAGGTGACCGAGCGCGAGGAGGTGCGCGGCCGCGAGCTCACCGGGCTCAAGGCTCTCTACGAGACCGAGCTGGCTGACGCACGCCGCGCTCTGGACGACACGGCCCGCGAGCGCGCCAAGCTCCAGATCGAGCTGGGCAAGTTCAAGGCCGAGCACGACCAGCTGCTGCTCAAGTGAGTACGGGCTCGATTGTCACGCCGAGAGGCTCCAGGACGCCATCAGGCGCCGTGCTCCGGGGAGGGACCACACAGGCCAGGTGCCTCGGCCTTCCGAGTCGGACAGGGCCCTTATGTCTTGAAGGCAGAGTAGAGAATCTAGTGATTTAGAACTGAACAGGGGTGCCTTGAAGGGTGATTGAGTTGTAGAAACGGTGGGGTCGTGGCGATCATTTCTAGGTGGCTGGGTCTGGGACTTGACCTCGGACCCCAGATCCCCCATCTGTAGGCCCCGGGTACGGGGAGCTGCAGCCACTGCGCGCGCTCGAGTGCGCGCTCGTGTTTCCGGCTAGTGGGAGACAAAGCGTCTGGTGGGTTTGTTGGGCCGGGGCGGCTGGGCTGGATGGACTCGTCAACCACCAGAAGAATGAATGAGTTCTAGGCGGGCGGAAGAAGGGGAGGGACCGGCCCGGAGCGTCCGCTGCTCCCGGGGGTGGGCCTTGCTTTGGCGCGCACAGTCTTGGCCCTGTGACATTTTGCCTGCGATCTGCGCCAGTCTTCCCCGCGCGGGAAGGGCGGGGACTCAGCTGCGTTTCTTTGGCTCGGGGCTAGTTGGGTTTCCTCTCTGGAGTTTCCTTTGCACTAGGATGTCCTCTGGTGGCATCCTGGTCCTTGGGTGCTTTGCGCACCAGATTCCTTAAACTGGCTTTCATAGGCCACGACTGTCGTACGATCGCTTATTCTGCAGGCAGTAGCACTCTCTGCCTCCTATAAAGTAGTCCTTTAACTAGAAACCGTCTGGGGACCCCGCGCCTCTCGGTCTGGCGTGCAGTCAGCCGGCCTTGGAAGGTCAAAGAGTTCTGTGTATGAGATAGGTTGGCTTAGGGAGAGCTTGTAATCCTAACGGGAGCTGAGTTTGTAGACCAGGGTACACCTTTTCTGTTCTTCTTGATTTTATGATGGGTGAAATGTGTAACTAAGTTGTGTGCAACAAGTATTGGTGTCAAGCTTTAGAGAGTTGCTGAATTTGAAATTCATGGTCTTTTCGCCACTCCTAGCAGAGTTTGGGGAAGGTATCTGTTTCAGACTTTTCGCGGGATATCTTTCTGTACATGCGAACCTTATTTCTTTACCTTCTTTTTCTCTAAGGTTGTGTATACTACCTGGCCAGGAAATTTAAAGATCCGTACGAGTGTATGTGGTAACAGTAAAACAGTATGCAGGTTGGTTTAGAATGAACATTTATTTGTCCTTTGTTTTTGAGACAAGAAATCTCACTCTCCTTAAGCTGTCGGCACCTCTTGACCTAACTTCGCCAACCAGGGCTCACAGGCTTGGCCACCCATCTTTTAAGTGTATGGGTGTTTTACCCTCATGTGTCTGCACCACGTGTATTCCTGGTGCCCACAGCGGCCGGAAGAGGGCGTGTAGGGCCCTTTGGAACTAGAGTTAGATGTGAGCCACCACGTGGGTGCTGGGAATAGGACCTGGGTGCACTGGGAGTGCATTCAATGCTGAGGTATCTCTCCAGCCCAGTTCGGTTTTTGAGAAAGTTTCACTAGCTTGGAGCTCTCTGTAGACATTGCTGGTCTACACAGACCCCAAATCAGAGATCCAACTGCCTCTGCTGCCTAACTGGAATTAAGTCATGTGCTACCGTGTCCAAAGTTTCTTTGTCCCTCCCTCCTTCTTCCCTACCTTTTCCCCTCTCCCTCTTTGAGATGGATAATCAGTTGCTAAAGCTTAACCCCAGTGTTGGGAACTAAGGCCCAGTGTCTGTCCTTGTATAACCTTCTATTTCTGGTCTTGGATTCAGCAACACTTGAGATTTGAAGTGATATCTCTTTTATCTACCTCTTTTTAAAGACAAGACCTCAACTATGTAGTCCTAGATGGCCCGGGACTCCCAGATATCTCCTTGCCTTTTATCTTTTTAGTGCTGGGATTCAGGTGGTGGCAGCTGCAGAGGTGCTGGCCTTTACTCTACATTTGGGAGGCAAAGGTAGGCAGATCTCTGAGTTCTCGGGTAGCCTGCCTGGCCTATAGAGTGAGTTCCAGTACAGCCTGGGCTACTCAGAGAAACCCTGTTAAAGGTGTGCCTCACCCCTGCCCTTGCAGTTCTTTAAATCTTAGGTGTTGTAGCTTGTAAAACTTAGCCATTATTATGTGTATTATATTAGTAAAAAGAAAAACAAAACCAGCGCCAGCGCCCCCCCCCCCCCTGGCAATTTCAGAGATGTTAAAATGTTACACAAACATCTGGCATGTACCAGTTACTGTTTCATTTTGACTTCACAGATTATAAGTAGATAAGCCAATGTCCTAGTTTTAGGGTGCAGTAGGGGAGACCATATAGCAAGCAAAAACTGTAGTTTGTGGTCTGAAGCATTTTGATGCTGGGGCTCTGATAATCTTTCCAGAAAATAAACCATTGGTTTTCCACACAGCAGCAATGCTGCCACCTGGCTGACAGTAGTTGTAAACGCTATGGATCAATCACCTCTTGGTTTAAGTAGACTAAAAACTGAAAGAGACCATATGGGATTATTGATGTAGAACATAGGGTATAATTCAGGTGGTAAGACAATGAAAGGGAAATAAAGGTCAGCAGCAAAGGAAGAGCACAGCCAACAAGTGTCAGGAACATGACAGTTCAAGGTCTTAAGATACCAATATCATCTTGGGTTTATATTTTTCTAGGTTTGTGTTACAATATATACTTGAAGTGTCAGGATCAGGTGTATTCCCATTGTGTTTTTAGAGACAGGACTGTGTAACAGTCCTGGCTGTTTTGGAACTTCATTTGTAGATCAGGCACAGAGATCCACCTGCCTCTGCCTCCCAAATTCTGGGATTAAAGGCGCGCACCACCACAATTTTCTCAAAACGTGCCAGTGTTAATTCCTTTTTATTTGGATCCTGCCATGTCTTGTACAGTTTGTTCCTAAATTGTTCATTTTCTTGCTGATTAAAGAAACAAATTACATTCATACCTTTTGAAGATAATCATCACATTTGTTATAGAAATCTTTCTTACTTTGAACTCTGTTTCCCTTCCTTCCTTCCTTCCTTCCTTCCTTCCTTCCTTCCTTCCTTCCTTCCTTCCTTCCAATGACAAGTGTCTCTGCCTGGCCTGTTATTCACAGAGCCTGTCCCTACCTCCCCAGTGCTGGAATTAGAAATGTATGTTACCACATCTGTTTTTAAGGTGTCTTGTATGCTGATATATTGGAATTGTATTTCAGTTTTTGTCTGGGTCATATAATTCTCCTTTGGTTTTGTTGAGAACTCTGTTGGATAACATCTTTTAAGTAACTTAAGTGGAAAGAACAGCAAATCATTGTCTGGGTAGCTGAGAATAATTGTTTTATATTTGATTAATAGTTGGGCAAGGTTATTTTAACATTTTGTCTCAGCCCACAGAGAGTGCTGTTTTGTTCCTCTGTCTTCTAGCATTTATTGCTGTTGTTGGTTTTTTGTTGTTTTTGTTTTTGGTTTTTTTTTTTTTTTTTTTTTTTGGATGTACTGTTTCTTTGACAGCTCTTTGTTCTTCTTTGCTTTCTATTGCTGTGGTAAAACACTGACCAGAAACAACTTGGGGAGGAGAGGGTTTATTTCACCTCCAGGTTAAACCTCTGTAGATCAGGCTAGTCTCAAATTCAGAGATTCACCTGCCCTTACCTGTGGAATGCTGGAATTAAAAGCATGAACCACCATGCTTTTAATCATGGGGAGAAGCTAGGCAGGACCTCAAGCAGGAGTTCCACCATGGAGGAACACTGCCCAAGAACCCCTCTTCCCAGTGTGTCTTAAGTTTGTGTCAAGTTGACAAAAGCCAGCCAGCACAGTTTCCTGGGATCCATTCCTAGAAAACTTTTGGAAATTTTGTTGCAGCTTTCTGAAATTGCTGACTGATGGTGTTAGATACAGTTTCCTGAGCCCTTGCCCTCCAGTCTCAAGTCCTTTCTGTTCTAGGCTTAGTTTTCTAATGATTTAGTTGCTTTGGGAACCATGTCACCATTGCCTTTCCTCCACTCCATTTTTCTGTTGTATTTTTGCTGGGCTATTCTTTCCCCAATCCTTTTGGGGATTGGCTGCACACACCAGTACTAAAGTTACAGACAGGCCTTTTTAATTTTTACTTGAAGATTACCTCAAATCCTTTCCAGCTCAATAATGACCTTAATTGTATTTTTTGAGATAGGACCTCATTAAATACTTTGGCTGGTCTGGAATTTACTGCAGAGCAGGCTAGCTGACCTTGAATTTTATAGAGATCTGCCTGCCTCTGCCTCTTAAATGCTATGCTCAATGGTTTGCACCATCACACTGAATTTGTGGGTAGGAGTTGTGGATGTGCATTCTCTGGCTAGTATGTGAAGGTCAGATGACAGATCTATGGTTTTCAAGATCTACTTGGAGTAGCCAGGCTTGCTTACAAGCCTCTTCCTCAGCAGAGCCATCTCAACAGCGCAGCGATCACTTTCCTTATTGAAATAGGTTACCACTATGTCATATTGGCTGGTCTCAGACTCAGAGCCTCTGCCCTGGGCCTCCCAAAACAATGGGGTTAAAGCTTGTGCCACACGCCTGATGTATGCCATCTTTATTAGTGTCTGGTGAGAGGGCTAGTGAGTTACTTTTGAACAATGAAATAATAAGTTACTTTTGAACAATGAAAGATTTTAATTTGGAAAATGAAAAGGAAGGATTGTTGGTTTGAGCCTATGTGGCTCTTAAACTTTTAAAACTGTACATTTTTACTTTGAGCCAGTGTTTATGAAGTAATTATTATTTAGGCAGACTTATTAAGGTAACAGTTGTAGTAGAGTTTTAAAAATAATCACCTTTTAGAGCCAGGCAGTGGTGGTTCATGCTTTTAATTCTAGCATTCCACAGGTAAGGGTAGGTGAATCTCTGAATTTGAGGCTAGCCTGATCTACAGAGTTACAGGACAGCTAGAGAGCTACAGAGAAACTCTGTCTTGTAAAACCATCTTTTGGCTCCTAATATATCTTAGACAATAATTTGTTGGTTCTGGTATTGTGGGCACCTGTAATGCCTGCACTGGGGAAGCTGAGACTGGAAGTGCTCAGGGTTGAACTCATCCTGAGTTGGAGACTGTTAGGGTTTCTATGCTGTACAGAAACCATGACACAGCAACTCTTAAGAAGGAAAGCATGTAGTTGGGCTGGCTTACAGTTCAAAGGTTTAGTCCACTGTCATCACTGCACAGGCAGCCTTGGTGCTGAAAGAGCTGAGAGTCAACATCTCCCAGGAAGAGAGTGACACTGGGCCTGGTTGGGCTTCTGAAACCCCCCAGACCCAACCCCAGTGACTTCCTCCAACAAAGCCCTACTCTAAAAGATCTTCCCCTCCCAATAGTGCTGCTCCTATGAGCCTATGGGGGCTTTTTATTCAAACCTCCACAGAGACCTTATCTCGAAAAAAATCTTTCAAACCAACAAACATGCAAACAAATAATGCTTTCTCACCAAACCAAATTCCAGAACAATTCATGGAAATTTCTTGGTTCTGCCGGAATCTACTAACTACTTAGATGCTGTGATACCTGGCTTCTTTTGAATTCAGTACAACTCGGACAAGTCTTTAATACATGGACCTTTGGCTAAACCATTCAAACTGATGTGAAAAGTCCAGGAAACAGGCCCCAAGTAACTAGACTGTCAAGACCCTTCCTTTCAGTGCTCACAAAGGAAGATAAGGGAATAAGACACCGGTTGGAGTTGTTTGTGTAGATGCAGCACAGTAAACGTATTTCCTCTGCAGTGGGTGGGTTTGGTGGTCTTTGATTTGTTTAGCTGTTACCTCTGATAAGCCTACGTTTAAGGTTTGTATCGGGCACACATGATCTGAGCCTCAGCTGTTAGCCAGCGACAGAATAGAGTAGATAACCTCTTTGTTTTTAGGATCCAAAGATGGCTACCAACCAGTTTTCTTTTAGTGTACTTTCATGACAGATATTTGGGGACTTCAACATTTTTAGAGCCTCAACAAGTAAAAGGACTTGCTGCTCAAGTCTGGTCACCCTAGTTCAACTCTGGAACCTACGGTAGGAGAGGACCAACTCCTGAGACCTGTCCTCCGCCTCCACACAGACTGGCACATGAGTATCTGTGAGCACACACTATGAAAAAGTAGAAATTACACAAAAGCGGAAATGAGAAATAGACACTAAGTAGAAAATAAAAATTACCATCTGTCCCTTAGAATTAAGAGGTCTGAGAACTTGGTAGGTTGACTCACACTAGTTAGTAGTCTTTGTACTTCAGCCGAGAGGCAGGGGGATCACTTGAGTTGAGGGATGGCCGGCCTGGCCTGGGTTGCAGAGAACTTGTCCCAGGAAGACAAACCCAGCCAGTGAGATAGCTCTGCAGGTGAAGTTGCTGAGTCTGGTCCCCAGGCCCCATGGCAGGAGAGGCCACACTCCAGCTGGCCTCTGACTCTACCTCCCTCTTCTCTCTGCCCCATAAATCACGTTAAGATGGAGGAAATGTTAAAGTTCTGAAGATTATGGTTGTCATTAATAAAAAAGGAGTTTATGATATAGGCAGGTAGGTTTTTGTTATATACTTTCTTATTGTCCAGAGAGTGCCATGAACATCCAGCAGCCTTCCGGCAAGCAGTATCAGGTTACTAGTAAATGCTGCATAATCTGATAATTAGCTACTGGGTAAAGGCATGGCAGTTTTACTAATATTTGGTCCCAGCAGCAGTATCTAAATTTTTGGAAGCTGATTGTAGTTCTTGGCATTCTTATGCTGTTGTTGATGGTGCTAACAGAGAGCGAAAGCTTCCTGTCTACACTGGAATCAAAGTCCAATCATGTCATTTGCGCTTGAGCCCCTGTCAAGGCTTCCTCAACTAACCTGCTTGCTCGGTCTTTAAAAGTGTTCTGTTCATGTTGCTCTAGCTTCATTTGGATCTATGGATAGAGATAGAACCAGGGAGCTTTTGCAGTTAGATGGAGCATCTGCCCCAGCTGCTCCTTCTGTGAATAAAGGGCTGTCTGGAGGCTTGAGTCTAATGTAATGCTGGACAAAGTACTGACAGGTACCTTCCCCCCTTTTCTGTTCTGGTTGTCAGAAGCATTACTGATAGATACCATCATGTAAGCTGTGATGACCCTGCTGCTGGATGAGTGAGTGAGGCCCTGGGGTCACTCAGATGAATGGATTGTGGAGATTCCGAGGCGATAGCTCTGACAGTCTGCTCTGGCTCTCGACATACCTCTCGTGCCGGTCTGTATGGCTCTTTGGGTTTCCTGACAGACAGGAAGCAGTCTCACAGAGCACAGGAGCGATGACTTGGGGTGGAAGGGCGCTGCTTTTGGCATTGGTACCAACTATGGTTTTCTTGGTGCTGATAGTATTCAAGGAGGGAATTTTGGATTTTGTCAGGTGGGTGTCACAATTTAGAGGACTTTTGAAATACTGAGATTGTCACTTGCTAATAAGTAGGTTGGGTTGGGGCTGGAGAGATGGCTCAGTGGTAGAGAGGGAGGTTTTGCTCCTCTAGAAGACTCAGCTCTTCTCCTAGTTACCCATTCTGGGTGGCTTATAACCATTGGGAACTCATGCTCCAGGGAAGCTGACACCTAGCCTTCATAGGCACCCTCACTGTCCCCCATGCTTAAGAACAAAATAAATCTTTTAAATATATTAAACATTAAAAATTTTATGTGCATGGGTGTTTTGCCTGCATGGGTATGTCTGTGTACCATGTACCAGAAGAGGATGTCGGAGCTACAGGACCTAGAGGTATAGACTATTGGAGCTGCCTTGTGGGTGCTGACAATTGAACCAGGGTCCTTTAGAAGAGCCCAAATAAAATAAATATATTTTTTCTTTACAAATTAAGAGGTTTCTTTTTTTCTTTCATACAAAACTACCTTCCTACTCAATGAATTAATAATTTAGAAGAAATTAATACCCCTCTAAATCTTTAATACCCATGACTGAAAAGAGCTTCCATTTTGTATTCAGCACACACTGGAACAGACTGTGTTAGGTCTTTGCAGCAGGTGGTGGGGACAGAGTAGGACACTGTCCCCATTATGTTGCTCACAGTCTGGAATGGGAGCCAGAAAGCCAGTGCTAAAGTACTGTGAGGTCAAGCATGTAGTGCTAGGATAGCCCTGCTTGGTGCTCTCAAGGAGTCCACCCAAGGCTCATCAGGAATAAATTGGAAGGACCCCTCAGGAACTGGGGAGGCACTGGTGTGGAAGGTATTGGCTGGTAAAGTAGAGTTTCACTTCTCAATGGAAAAAAATTAGTATGCATTTTCCCTGGGCACCAGAAATTCATGTAACTAGGTGTGTTAGTATGGGAAGGTTGAGGACTGCATCTTAGTCCTGAGGGACCTTGGGAGTCTTACAGGAGTGACAGATCTAGCTGTATCACAGACATAACGCACAGGAACAGCAGGACATTGCAAGGAATGAAAGTGCCCTTGGCCTGAGGTTTTCAGGAGAGGAGATGGGTGTGAGACCCTGAGTGGGCATGGGCTAGGAAGGAGCCTACGGTGGCCACTCTCATGCATAGGGCATGCCAGCCAGGGCTGGCAGGTGGCCAGGGAAGGCTCTTTTGAAGGTTCCTGCTCTGGGTAGTCATGAGTTAGTGCTGTCTGGACTTTGAAGTGGAGATGTCAGTTTGCAATGTAGACCTCTAAGATACTGGAAACGAGGCAGAAGGTGGAAAAGACTCTAATAATCAGAGAAAAGGAGTTAGATTAAAATAGGCTAAAGAGTATCTGTTGTCTTTAATGCTTGAGATGGTTTTATTGTAGGGAGAGGCTGGTGTGAGATGCATTGGAGTAAAGGCACCAGCTGCACTTTAGGCCAGTGAGGGAGAGGGGTCATGGTTTAAGCCACAAGAATGTTAGCAGCAAAGGGAAGAAGTCCTTGTTTGCTGTGCTGGTACTCGAGGGCAGAGCTTTGTATACAGTGGGGGCAGCTGGGCAAGTGTTGTGTAGGAGTGTGTGTATGTGTGTACACAACTATGTGTGTACTCATGTCTGTATGAGTAGAAACCAAAGAAAAAGACTTGAGGTGTCCTGTTCCATCACTCTGTTCCTTATTATTCCTTTTGAGACACTGACTAAGCGGTGGCTACCCAGCCAGGGTCTGCCCCACCTACACAGCACTGTGGTTATAGCTGTGTGCAGCAGGGGTTTGCTGCTACGTGAACTCTGTTCACCAAGCACTTCTATCCTCAGCTGTGGGCTACGTCTTTAGCTCTCAGGAGACTGCCTGGTGCTTTCGGGGGCTATAAGAGGGCGTTGTAGATGGTTGTGAACTGCTGCATGTGTGCATGTGTGTGTGTGGTTGCTGGCACTGAACCTGAGTCCTGAAAGAGGCAGCACGTACACTTAAAAAGAATGGTCCTGAGCAAATTGGGACATGTTACTAAGAAAGGCTCTTCTCTCTACAGATCTCTTGATCTCTTCTAAGGTGAAAGCCTTTCTCAACCCTTTATTTTGCTCATTTTGGGTTTCCTTTGGATTTCCTTTCTTTGGTAGTTTCCGCTCAGCTCAGTTCAATGTTGATTAACTTAGGGGCACCTTCCCTGACTGCTGACTCAGACTTTTGTGATGTGTGGCTTGAAAACAGGCCACCTGTGACGGTCCAGGTGTGCTTGAGTGCATTTCAAGGCTTGTGATGAGACGGCCGCCTGATTTCCTTCTGGTCTTCATACCCTAGAGTGAATTGCACTGTTGACTGGCTGCTGTGCAGTGGAGTCGAGCTCTTCCATTCTGCTTTTTCCAGCATCCCTTCTATAGTTTTTAGATTTTGGTAGGTCCACTTCGATCATCAGGTTTGGGTATTTAAAATATTTCTTGTGCAGATGTTTCTGTGACATCTTAACCCATGTGACTAGTGAATAGGGAAATGATTTTATTACATATTAGTAATACGTAATAAACATAGTTGCCATAAGATTCAACTGAAAATATACAAAATTGCAATCAATCTAAACATGTAAGGACACCTACCCTAATCCACCAGATATAGCAGGACAACCTTTGCATGGGATTTGCATTGTCTTACATGTTACAGCTAATCTAGAGGTGATTAAAGTGGAGAAGAGGATATGTATAGGTTATATGTAACATGTTGATATATCACTTATACAGTGTATAAACATATACTATGTATCTATAACCTAGTATTTTGTAGAAGGAAGTTACTGCTTTTGGTTACCTGTGTAAGAGGGGTCCCAGAACCAATCCTTTATTAATACTGAGGAGAGAAATGTTCTGTGGTTCAGTTTCAGTCTTAGGATTTTCCAAATTTTAATTTGATTCGTTGGGATCGGCTTGTTTCTTACTGGACTCTGCATCTGTCAGTGGACAGTTTACTCTCCCTGCAATGATCTGGCAGCTCTGAACGTGCCTAGCACATTATATTCTGTGTGTGTCAGTGGAGACCCTTCTCGTGGGAATTGTGTTTAGAAGATTAAGATTCTTCCAGGTATTTGGTATATTATATGTCTCTTAATTGCAGCAAAGTTCATTAGTTTTCCTCTTGAGAAACACCGTGGCTCAGGTCCCTTTTCCATTCACACAGTTTTGAAAATGCCCAGTAACGCCAGTGTAAACACATGTTATCATGAAACTTGAGCCTATTATGAAATCAGATTATTTGGTTTTAGGAAAGCAGATGTGTTTATTCTGGGAGCCTAGTCTTTGTGTCTTTAGTTAGCCTTGAACTTGGAGCAATCCTACTGGTTTAGTCTCCAGATTACAGAAAGGTTATTTTTTAGGCACTTTAAAATGTTTTATTTTTTTCTGTGAGTCTGGACCATGTGTAGATAATCAAGGCAAGTAGATTCTGAGCTCTGATCATGAGTTAGTCCGCTGAACAACACCCTTTGCTATGTGGTGAGTACACCAGTGTTGTGGAGGGCAGCTGTCTCCATGCAGCTGTTCAGAACCTCCTTACGGTGGATTAGAGCAGGAACCGAGGCTGCTAGGACCAGTTGGCTTAGTTCTCTAGGTAGAATGGCCCTGTTTCCCTGTGCTGCTGGGCCTGGTCATACACACCTTTAATTTCAGCATTTAGGGGGCAGAGGCGACTTCTGAGTTCAAGGCCAACCAGGGCTACACAGAGAAAAGTACTTGCATTGTGATGATTAGGAGTAATGGTTTTAGATAGAATGATTTGTATTATGGCTACCAGGTGAAAAGTTAAATGTTACCTTTTATCCCTCAATTGTTCTGAGTAAGAATGGTCCTATGATGATCTTATTTCTCACTTAGCAAACTTAGCCATTTTATTGAACACATTTTTTTGCCTTGTCCACATTCACGCATATACAGTATTTTAAAAAAATCTTAGGCAGATTTCTTGTACATTTAGTTTTTAGAAAATGTTTAACATGAGGCTGCAGAGAGGTGGCTCAGCAGTTAAAAGCACACTGCCTGCACTTCCAAAGGTTCCGAGTTCAATTCCCAGCAACCACAGTGGCTTTCAGCCATCTACAGTGGGGTCTGATAACCTGGCGTGCAGATGTACATGCAGATAGAACACTCATACATTAAATAAATTAGTAAATCTTAAAATAATTAACATTATACTTTTTCTCAGATGTGGCTGTTCTGCCAACCCGCACATCTGTAATTGAGTTCTTTCATGACTTACTCTTTTGTAGTTGTTTTTGAGATGAGGTTTCACTATGTAGCTCTGGCAGTACCTGGACTTGCTTTGTACAATAAATGGTGGACCTTTTTAACCTGTGGCAGTCTGCTGAGTCTGCCTGAGGGGCATCCCCCACTTAAGATAAAGTCATACAAGTTTAAGCTGGTCTCGAACTTGCCACCCTCCTGCCTCTTCAGTATTATTAATGTTATATGTGTATATGTGTTTGCATGCATGTGGAAGCCAGAGGTTTCCAGCATCCTAATTCAGAAGTTGTTCCTGATTGAGACAGGCTCTCACTGGGTTCTGAGGCTAGCTGACTAGTGAGCCCAAGGATCTTGTCCCCAGTACAAGTTAGAAGTAACTTACTAGCGCTCTCTCTCTCTCTCTCTCTCTCTCTCTCTCTCTCTCTCTCTCTCTCTCTCTCTCTCTCTCTCTCTCTTCTCTTTTAAACTATTTGCCACAGGTTTTTTTTGTTTTTTTTTGTTTTTTGTTTATTTATTTATTATGGATATAGCATCCTGCATGCCAGAAGAGGGCACCAGGTCTCATTATAGATGGTTGTGAGCCACCATGTGGTTGCTGGGAATTGAACTCAGGACCTCGGAAGAGCCTCTGAGCCATCTTTCCAGTACTTACTAGCTCTTTAACGTGATTTTTACACATTATCGTTTCATATGTAAAAAATAAAATTAACACAAAAATACTTAGGAAAATAAAAGTTAAGACACTTGTTTAAAAGAAGCATTTTTCTAGATCTTCAGCTAAAGATAGAGTCTTTGCCTACAGCTACACTGAGTGATTTAGAAATCGTTCCTTCTTTGTAGGTACTACTGGTCAAACTAGAAATTTTACTTGGATGCTCATTTCTGTCAGTGTTCTGACAGCACAAGAAAGTGTTAATAGAAAGGCAGTCATTTCTTTAACACCCAACTAAAACTATTTCTGTAATGAGCTTCTAAGAAGGTTCATTTAAGTGGGGCGGGAAGGAATTTCACAGGCACGCACACGCACGCGCGCACACACGTTCACACACCCCACTCATTCCCTGTGCTTATTATGATTTAAGTATTTGTTCTTAGAGTTTGGCCTATTGATTTTTGTATCATACAAAATCTTAGTTCTTCTTTTAATTGGTCTAAGTTTTTCATGTGTTTGTTGTTATGGTTGGGTATGGCTAAGCATGCTGTGATCCCAGCATTTAGGAGATGGAGGTAGGAGGATGAGTTAAAAGCCATACGCACATACATACATACATACATACATACATACGTACATACATACGTACATACATACATACATACGCACATACATACATACATACATACATACATACATACATACGTACATACGTACACACATACATATGTACATACATACATACATACATACATACATACATACGTACATACATACATACAGTTTAGTTCATTTTCTGAAGCTATGATTGTCAGCTACTAGGTCTTGAATGATTTTCTGAAGAGCTTCATTGAGATTTTCTTTTTTCTTTCTTGCAGATGGGCCCACTTTAGTTCTCCCAGCCTGGAACTCATTTGTTAATTAGACTTGAGTGGCTTCTGTCTCCTGATGCTAGGATTAAAGATGTGTGCTGCCATGCCGGGTCCACTGAGCATTTATTTTAGCAGTGCTGTAACTTGGTTTTGACTGGAGTAAGACTGGCCTAGAGTAGACTATACCGAGGGGAATGGGGGACATGGGGACAGTCAGTGGTGATGCACCCTGTGTCAGAGCCCAGCACATCTGCTGGTAAACCAAGTCAAAGTTGAATACAGAGGTCAGTGTGCATTGCTGTAGAGGTAGCAGTTGGCTCCTCCCTTTATAGTGGCCTATGGTGGCATTCATGATTTCAGTGTAATGGACCGTGAAGGAGAGAGAGGAGCCATGTGTGAACACAGAACAGGGAAGCACATGGAATTTTGGAAGTACTGAGTAAGTAAGTATGTGTACTTAGTTGTTTAGCCTTTCAGTCCCTGGGGAGTGGGTGTGTCCTAGGCAGTGCTGGTTCAGTTAGGAAAGGACAGCTACACCCTGTCACTGTTGAGTCTGCTGTAGAATAAGAATGGACAATTGCCAGCTGATTCTTTAATAATCAGGTTAGATGTATTTAATTGCTTAATGTTCCCGGTAAAATTCAAGCTTTCTTGAAAGAAAAGCTAACTTTTGGGGGTAGGAATTCTTTATCAGAATAGAGTGCCAACTACATTTTATAAAACTGCATAGCTTTTGGATGCAGTTGGAGTTTTGGTTCTTGTGTGAAGTGTCTGAAGAAGTATTTTATGACTTGTTTTCAGTAGTGTGCATATTTGTAGCATTAGATTCATGTTCTGAATTTAATTGAAAACTTTTTGATCTGTCTGGAGTTAGAAGTAGTTGAGTTAGGCACAGTACAAATCTCCAGCCAAGGAAGAGTCAAAGGGAAATGTACTTTGATTGCTGTTTTTAATAACGTTTGATTCCTGTCTAAGTTGGTCTCTTTGACAGTCTCTGATGTCACATTGCTTGAGTGATACAATGTGTTTCAGAATTCCAGCCTGCACCTTCTGTACTTTGACTACATGCTGATAACACTTGGATTGTCCTTGCCATGTTTCATGAATGAAAAATAAGAAAACAATTAGAAACCTGTGACGAGATTATGTTCGGATTGTTAACTTACTAACTGAATGGCCTCCTGTGCCATTGGCATTAGCCACTAGTCTGACATAAAACTCTTATCTGGAGATGTGTAATCTTAAGAATGTTTTCATGATTCATTGACATTGGCAGGATGGGAGGGAGATTTGAGAAAGTGAATTTCAGAAGTGATAGTGTTACAGCCTTTTCCTTAAAAGACAATTCTGCAGGATGAAAGGCTGGCCAGGGAGAGCCTTTGGGGAGGGTGTTATCTTGGCTTTCTAATTGCACTCTGGGCTCTGTATGACAGGCATGCACTCTTACTGAATACTCCATTGCTAGCTTCAGGCTTGCTGTATAGGAATTTCAGGAATAATAAGAGGCCTTGCCCTTCTTTGGGTCTTCATAGTTTTGAGGGAGCCAAGCATCCAATGTGGCAGGATCTGTGTCTTCAGTGTAACATCAGTGCCCTTCATGTATGGAAGTGACCACGGGCTCTTTTATCAAGAGGCTTGCTGGAGGCATCCACATTTCTACTCTGAAGGAGGAGAGAAGAAAGATGCATGAATACAGAACATTTGCTTGGAGTTGGAAAGTACTTGGGCTATAAGGACAGCTGCAGGGAGTGTGTGCTACTAGCTTCCTGAAAGCACACTCACAAATCCATTTCATTATTTTCCTAAAGCACCAGACAGCTGCATTCATAAGCAAAGCCCACGCCACAGTATCCTTGCCTAGCTTGCTGCTTTAGACCCTTGGGAATACTCAGCTATGTTGGGAGATTGGTTCTAATGCTTTGATTCAATCAGGACTCTGTGTGTCCAAACACTAAAAGTCCTTGTCCCCAATTGGTTTTTGATTGATTAATATAGATGCCAGTGGCCAATGGCTGAGCAAAGCGAGATAGGGTAGAACGCTGGCTATGATGCAGGAGGGAGGAGGAGACTAGAGGGTCCCTATGACCAGGTTAGAGATGGATGGGTGTAGGAACTGCAGGATATGCCCACAGGAAGAACAAGATCAACCAACGAGACCCTCGAGCTCCCAGGGACTAAACCACCAGCCACAGAGTACACATGGAGGGACCCCTGGCTCTAGCTGCATAGGTGACAGGATGGTCTTGTCTGGCATCAGTAGGAAGAGAAGCCCTTGGTCCTGTGAAGGCTCCATCTCCCCAGTGTAGTGGAATGCCAGGATGGTGAGGTGGGAGTGGGGGCATCCTCATAGAAGCAGGGGGAGGGGGCAACTGAGAAAGGGGGTAACATTTGAAATGTAAATACATAAAATATCCAATAAAAAAAGAAAAAATACTGTCTGCATAGTCATATCAAGGTATTGATGTGTGCAATCCCCCCACCAGAATGGAGCCTATGAAATGACTACTATTAATTTCTTTGGAGAGTTTAACTTCATTTTTTTTATCATTTTATAATTTTCTAATGTACAAAATACAAAGATCTGTCAATTGAGTTTCTCTGGAAAGAGAGAAAAAGGGCCAAGTGTTTAAAAATAAGGCTGATTCTTCCCCTCCTTGGGTGCAGACATAACCAAGTTAACTTTTTTTGTGCAAATGTAAGCATATTTCTAGGTGGGTGGTGTGGGGCACACCTTTAATCCCAGACTCAGGAGGCAGAGGTAGGTGGATCTTTAGTTTGAAGCCAGCCAGGGCTCTGAGAAACTCTATCTTGAACCCCCATTCCCTGTCTGCCATAAAAGGAAACCATGTTTCTAGTTTCTGATTGCCTGCCTAGTTTGCAGGTCCTGTGAATCCATCCTTTTGGCCCTTGTTAGAGCACATCTGGGCAGTGTATACTTGATAGGACATTAGTACTCTAAGAACGTGGCCTTAAGAGACAGACACCACCAGCATCTCCTTCTTCTATTCCATGTCTTACTGGTTTTGGTTTTGGTGGAGGAAATGGCTAGTGATATAAACTGCAGCACAGTAGTGTTTGGCTTTTCCTGCTGTCTGTATTCCAGTGTTGCACCTTATACTTGGTGTGACAAGGAGCTCTCAGCTCTGCATGCATCACTCCACTGCACCAACAATAGGCACGTACATAGTGACACCATGTAGAAATAAGCCTGCTCATGGCCCCCACAGAATCACCACGTTGTGCTCTGTAATTTATACACTAGCCAATGCTGTAGTACTTAATTTGTGCCAGTAGCTTTTGTGAATATTATATAAACTATAAAATGTAAACATTTATTTTTCTGAGTGAGTGATTTGCTTACATGTATGTCAGTTTACTGTGTGTAAGTCTGGTACCCAGAAGTCAGAAGAGGGATCTACTGGAATGGAGTTAAGAGAGTTAGGGAGTTACTCTGTGGCATATGGATGTGGGGAATAAAGTCTGGGTCCTCTGCAAGAGCAACAGATGTTAACACTCCTGAGCCATTATTATTAATTACAATTTTTAAACGTAAGGACTGGGAACATATCTTAGTTGGTAGAGTGCTTGTCTTCATGTATGAAACCTTAGGTTCAGTTCCCAGAACACAGTAAAACTGGCTGTCCTTATGTGTGTGTAATCCTAATTGGAAATGTAGGCAGGCAGATCTGACTTGAAGGTTGTCCTTGGCTATGAAGCTAATTCCAGGTTGATGGGCTACATGAAATTCTTCTCAAAAAGAGTCATTTTCCTTTGATTCTAGGTGTATGTGATGTATTCAGCTTTGGTCATTATATTGTGGCTTTCATAAGCTTCTGCATGGGGGTTTCTCAGGACTTGAAGGAGTTTGGTTGCGATTGACCAGGATCGGATTCTTTTTTTTTTTCTCTTCTTTTTAAGGGAAGGGGTATGTCCATGTTTGTTCTAGTGATGAGTGCATTCCTGCCAGCTTACCTGTCTGTCTTGTGTTCCTGAGTATCTGAGAATGTATGTACATGTGCTCGTGTGAGTTTGTGTGTATCTGAGAACATTTATGAGTGTGTGCATATGTGAATGTAGGTGCCCACACGGTCCAGAACAGGGCATCAGGTCTCTTGGAGCTGGAGCCACCTGTGTCTGGGATTCTGATTCTAGACCTCATGATCAAGCAGAAAATGAACCATCTCTCCTGCCCAAACTTAAGTACACTGTAGCTGTCTTCAGACACACCAGACACACATCCGATCTTATTACATACAGATGGTTGGGAGCCACCATGTGGTTGTTGGGAATTGAACTCAGGACCTCTGGAAGAGCAGTCAGTGTGCTCTTAACCTCTGAGCCATCTCTCCATCACCTAAACATAAATTTTTAAGTCAAAATTTAAACAGTGGCTTTGTCCCTTTTAGACTAGTTTTCAGCTAAAGCCTGCCATCTTGTGGCCCTAAAAATATAGGGTTCAGCACAATGTCTCACATACCACAGAAGTATGGGGTCTTCTTAAATTTTTAAATTACCATTGAGTCAAGTTCCCTAACATTAGCAATACGCCAGTTTTAATTAAGAGCATGTATTCAGAATCTTGATATTGTGAATGCTCTTCTGTGTAGTTAATGATAAAGATTTATTTAAATTACAAATATCTTTTAAAATGTAATTGTTCATGTAATTATTCCCTGAGTTTGGTGGCACATACCTTTTATTCTCCTAGTACTCAGAGGCATCCTAGGAACTCTATGAGTTTGACACCACCGAGAGATTGACATAGAGTTCCAGGTTAGTTAGGGCTACATAGTGCAACTCCTCCACCCCTTTAAATGGATCAACTTTATATAATAATAATACTTTTCCAACAAGAAGTCCCATATAACTGGGGAAATTTCGGATCTCCTCTTATGTTAGAAATAGGTACTTGCAAGCTTCTTGGCACCAGTTAGCTGTTACTAATATCTTACATGAATGAGTGTTTTTGCTAACATTAATATCTGCACTCTGCATTTGTATCTAGGGCTTATGGGGGCTGAAAGCAGGAGGTGTGGAAGAAGGCTGGAAGATCTCATAGAACTGAAGTTATATAGGTGTTAGGACCTGAACATGGGTCTTCAGTAAGAACAGCTAGTGCTTTTAACCCTGAGTCATCTTTCTAGTCCCCAAGAGACTGGGTCTTACTGGTTTTTTTTTTGGTTGTTGTTTGTTTCACAGTCATTAATTAACACGGGATGTGGGGAAATTTCATCTACCCAGACTCTTTTGAACTGATGCTCTTGGGCTATCCTTAGGCTGCCAATGTTGAAGCTGCTGTGTGGTTTTTCCCTTAAGCAGGCAGGAAGTCCTCAAGGCAAGGTTGTGATTGTGTTCTTCTGATATTACAGTTACGCTAAGAAGGAGTCTGATCTCAATGGAGCCCATATCAAGCTTCGAGAGTATGAGGCGGCACTGAATTCTAAGGATGCAGCACTAGCTACTGCCCTTGGGGACAAAAAGAGTTTAGAGGGAGACTTGGAAGATCTGAAAGATCAGATTGCCCAGGTAAGATTCTACCCTGATCTCTGTTTGGCGGGTTAGTTGGCAGTTGTAAATCATGAACTGTGGATTGATTTTTTTTTTAGAGATTTATTTATATATTATATATAAGTACACTGTAGCCATCTTCAGACACAGAAGAGGGCATCTCATTTCAGATGGTTGTGGACCACCATGTAGTTGCTGGGATTTGAACTTAGTACCTCTGGAAGAGCAGATGTACTCTAGTTAAGTACCTCTTAACCACTGAGCCATCTCTCCAGCCCTGATATATATATATATATATATTTAAACCAGCTAATTAATACTTCTCACCATTGGTCTGATCTTTGTAGATCTCACCACTTTTCCTGGGCCCACTCACCCTCCCTCTGCTTTCAAAATCTGTTTTATTCTTGCACCAGACACAAAGTGGGAAGAGAGATCATTGCACACTGAAAACATGCAAGTGGTTAGCAAAAAATTCTTAGTTTGGATGTTGAGGTGTGAAGGATTGACTTCTTCATTCACTACGTTGGTAGGTGAGATGGTGTGATGGGATAGAACCACTAGTGACCAGGAAGTTAAAAGAGGTGATCCTGTTAGTAAATACAGAGGAACGCTTATGTCTTAAAGTGTTACTAAAAACCTGACATAGAATCTTTATCATGCTTTTTCTTTACAGCTGGAAGCATCCTTATCTGCCGCCAAAAAGCAGTTAGCAGATGAAACTTTGCTTAAAGTGGATTTGGAGAACCGTTGTCAGAGTCTTACTGAGGACCTGGAGTTTCGTAAAAACATGTATGAAGAGGTAGCTGCATAAGTATTTTGTCCGCTTTGTTCTCCCCACCCCAAACAAAACAAAACAGGATTCCTTGGTGTAGTCCTGGCCATCCTGGAACTCCCTCTGGTGACTAGGCTGGCCTCAAACTGAGATTTGCTTGTCCCGATTCCCATGAGCTCAGATTAAGGGTGTGTGCAAAGGAAACATGGGCCTGGTGGCTTATATCTAGAATCCTAGCATAGGGAAAGGATTTCAGGGTCATCCTTGCATGTGGTTAGTTTGAGAATAGCCTGGGCTCCTTTAGACATTATCTCAAAAACAAAACAAAACAAAACAAAACAAGGGCTGCTGAAATGTCTTTTGGGTAAAGGCATTCATTTACTGTTGAGCCCAACAATCTGAGTTTGATTCCTAAGCCCACATTGTGGAAAGAAAATCTATCCCTGCAGAATGTCCTCTGACCTCTGTGGTGCAGGTCATTTGTTCATTTGTGTGTGACAAAGCTTCCCCCACAAAAGACAAAAACAAACAAAACAGAAGCATTATTATTATTTTTTGCCATCAGGAAAGGTAGCTAAATACAGAGATAATAGGATTTGGGGATAGGAGATGTTTTCCCCTTTAATGGTTAAGAGAACAATGGAGAAATAATGCAGGAAAAATACATAGTTATTGCTAGGCATTAGGTGATACAATATGCACCTGACCTGTGAGGTCTTGGGCTCAATCCCCAGCACTGTACAAAGATACACAAACACTTTGAGCTACAGTGCCCCCTTGTGGCTTCCTTAATTATTCACTCTCAAGAAAATATGTTTATAGTGAGAGCTAAAATGGACAGTTTTTATTAGTGGGTTTATGTACTTAGCCACAAATTGTCTGCCCCAGGTTATTTGGTGTGTGTGCGCCCCCATGTGTGTTTGTGTGCATTTGTTTGGTGTTTTGAGACAGGTTTTTCTCTGTGTAATAGGCAGCCCCTTGAACTCAAACCTGCCTCTGTTCCCAAATGTTGGAATTAAGGGTGTGTATTACCACTGCCTGGCAGGACATTCTTAAGAAGGATTACAACTGTTACTTGTCCACTAGTCAGAGTCATCACTATGGATAAGACCCTGCATAAATTGTTACTGGTAGCATGACATCAGATTCTAAGAGGAGTCATGTAAACTATTACTGTCTGTAAGAAAATGTCTTTTTCAGAGGTGTTCATAGGAATTGCTAGTAAAGCAGTTTAGAAACACATGGTGTTTGGTGTAGTGTATTGTCTAAGTAGCTACAGTTGCATGGCACTTTAGACATCATTAGGCCATTTCTTGCTGTCAGAGAAATAGCTGTACCCCTGAGAAGAGCTGGGGAGTTCCTGGGACTTAGGTAATGCCATACGTCATTAGTCACACTGCACATCTTCTGCTGGAAACTAAATGGCAGCAGTGTAATTGTGAACCTGTTCTGAGTCAGGATAGGCTCAGAGGTTAATGGATGAAGCGTGTGATGGTTCTGAAGTTACTCAGGGTACTGCTAGTGCAGCCAGTGTAAGCATTTTGGTCTTACATTCTTTTTCTCCCTGCAGGAGATCAATGAGACAAGAAGGAAGCACGAGACACGCCTGGTGGAGGTGGACTCTGGGCGTCAGATTGAGTACGAGTACAAGCTGGCCCAAGCCCTGCACGAGATGAGAGAGCAGCACGATGCGCAGGTGCGGCTGTACAAGGAAGAGCTGGAGCAGACCTACCACGCCAAGGTGAGCGTGTTCCGACTTTCCAAAGATTCATGTATTTATGTATAGAGGTGTTTCGTCTGCGTGTGCATTTGCATACCAGAAGAGGGCTTTGAATTCCATGAAACTACAGTTATAGATGGTTGTGAGGGGCTGTGGATGCTGGAAATTGAACCTGACCCCTCTGGAAGAGTAGTCAGTACTTTCAATGCTGAGTTATCTCTCCTCCAGCAGTCATTTTTAAAAACCAGAACAAGGAGCTAGAGAGATGACGGCGTAGCAGTTAAAGGGCACTGGTTGCTCTTCTAGGGTTTATAAATTGAATTCCCAGCACCCAGATTGCGGCACCTCACGACCATCCATAATTGTAGTCATGTGGGATCTAGTGATCTCCCCCTGCATTCAGTGTAGTACACAAATATATGTGCAAGTATCTATGCACATAAAATAGTGAACAAAAAAAAACTTTAGAGAGTGAAAAAAATGAATGTTTTTGATGTGACTTCATATAAACTAAATGTTCCTAGGATGTAGATGAAAACGAGGTTATTCACATGTCATTTGACATCCCCAGGCACGTCTGACACCTTTCCACATATTGCTGCTATTTCTGACTTGGTATTTCTGTGTTTGTAGAATGTCACTCCCTGTGGGTGGTTATGTTTTGTAGAGGGGCCATGGAAAATCTAAGAGTGTTCTCTTCAGAGGTGTGGAATCATCCCACTACATGAACAGATCACACGACATGTCTTGGTTTTGTTTGCAGATGACTTTTTCTTACATGTTAAATGTTATATGACTGAACAAGTTATTAGTTGGAGGCAGTGTTAGGAAATTGATGAAGTTATTTAAAATAGTTTCTATTGCTTGTACTTACACTGTTCTTGTGGGGTGTTAGTCATTTAATGAGGTGGTTATGGGCATTGCATATAAGAGGCCTTACAAAGAGTTCCTGCAGCACTTGCTGAGTGCTGCCATTAAACTATGTCCCGGAAGAACTGTAAAAGAAAACTCTCTCAAACTCTGTCTCTCTCTCTCTCTGTCTCTCTCTGTCTCTGTCTCTCTCTCTCTCTCTGTCTTTCACTTTCAGTTACACACACACACACACACACACACACACACACACACACACACACCATTTGGAGATGTGGGTATTGTTATGAGACCTGCTTTTGCTTCTGAAAATAAGAGTCTGATTCCAGAGTTGGTTTGGAATATAGAATGCTTCCTTTGCAGACACCACTGCAGTCAAGTTTCTACTGTACAGTATCTTCATTGGTGCTACCCTAGACAGTAAATGCTTAGTGCATGAAATACTGAAAAAGTAAGCTGAGTTAATGACTTAGCTATATAGAAACTGTTTAAATTCATAGTTTTAGAAGTGAGTTTGGAAAGAGTATATGATGATGCATGTCAGCAAAGCAGCCGTGCTTTCCTGTTTCATCAGCTGGTTACCAGAAGGTGAGTCATGCTTCCTCATTTCTTAGTCCCAACTTACGAGGTAAGGCTGACTGTGGCTTCCTGTCCTTCCAGCTTGAGAATGCCAGGCTGTCCTCAGAGATGAACACTTCCACTGTCAACAGTGCCCGGGAAGAGTTGATGGAGAGCCGGATGAGGATCGAGAGCCTTTCCTCACAGCTTTCCAACCTGCAGAAAGAGGTAAGTAGGCATTTTTCTTTGAGCAGAATTGGGGTGTAACTGGAAGGCTGGCCACCTGTGCCATTGCTGTCTACCTGGTGCTACTTCTCCTTTGTCCCACATAAAACACATTTCCTCTTCTGGTTTCTTTTATATAGTGCATTTATATAGTGCATCACATAAATATTGTGTGGCTTTGTGGTGGTGCACACCAGTAATCCCAGCATCTGAGAAGCAGAGATAAAAAGGTTGCTGCAAATTCAAGGTTGGCCAGGGCTACATAGTGAGATGCTGCTTCAGAATCTCCCCTCCTCAAAACACCCTTTGTATGTCAGCAAACCAACCATGCTTCTGCTTCATAACAGTAAGTAAAGTAAGTTAGGGTTGAGGAAGATCCTATCAGCCCTGACTGGTTACGTGGAGGCCTAGTGCTGACTCTGTCGCGGGATGCCTGTCTCTGCAGTGCTCTGTGTCTGTGTGTCTCATCTCTGCAGTACAGCTCCCACACGTTTGCTGGTCACACTTGGAAACCAACATCACACTCAGACTGAGTGGTGAAACGCCTTCTTCCTAAATTCTCCTTATAGTTGAAATACTTAATGGTTATGAATTTCCTGGTACACCTCAGTGACTAGTGACTGCATCTTTCCTGTGTGGACTGGCTGCCTGCTGTGGTGGCATGCTCCAGGTGAAGTGATCTAGGCCTAGTTGTGGCTTCAATTCTGTTTTATTTTGGATAAAGTGACATGTGTGGATCCAGGCATGGATTCAGCATTGCCTCTGCTTTAGCTGTGTGGGAAGTAACTTAAACCTTTATTTTCCCAAGGGGAGAAAATCCTGTTCAAGCTTTACTATGCCATTTTATTAAGCAGGTTTTTCTTCCTGTTTCTTTTTTGTTATTTTATTTTTAGCAAAATCTTTTTAGGTACAAAATCACTTACTTTGGGGTTTAGAAATTAAAGCAGAAAACGAGCCATAAAATGGTGTGAAAATTCAGTTAATAGGGATTTTACACTGTTGCCTTGGGCGTTTGTTCTTTGTGTTATAAAACTTTTAAGTTATTTTATAATTAGTTTGTTCTGCTAGTATTTTGAAGTTTCATGTAACAATGGACTATCCACTTAATTAAACCACAGACCAAGGTGAGTTTAATTTCTTGCCCAGGCTTCAGGGTAACAAAGGGTTTCTTTCTTTCTTCCCAATATTCTCTTTATATCTAACTCACATTGAAAATTATCTTTGAGAAATTTGTTCTGTTGCACCATCTGTCTTAGTCCTAAACAAAATGTTACAAACTACTTCCTCCAAGTTTAAGATGATCTCTCCCATCTTCTTCCTCTTGCACCTCTCATTCCCCAACTCAGATCCCCATTATTGCTCAGCAGACACTTCACCGACTTAGCTAGCAAGCTCTGCAGGCCACAGTTTGGAGTTTGGGATGGCTAAGTCCAGGAGAGATTGAATGGTGAGCTAGCATTCTACACCCTTAGATAGTGTGCTCTCTGTCTTCCTGTGGTAGGAGAGCAAATAGTCAATTACCCAGGGCCTATTTTATGAAAGTACTAATTGTAGTTCGGGGTTCAGCTGGAAGATCTTCTCCTGGCATTGCCATACTGGAGTGGGATTTTCAACATGTGAAACTGGGGGAATATTAATTGGTGCGCTCCTACAAACTGGCCTTTCTGCTCCTGCAATGAGTTGATGCCAAGCACTCTCCCAGTAAGATAGAGCTCACTTTCCTGTCTTGATTGTGTGGTTGAGACTGATCTTTTATTGCAGAGGAGGCTGAGACTTAAGTAGCAGTGGGTTCTGGGACTTAGAAGTCAGGTCAGACTCTTGACCTCAGATTCGGTCTTTTGTTTTTCTGCTGTTCTTTTATCGTTCCCTACAAATGTTTTCAGGAAGTGGATTTTAAATCATTGTCCTTGGGATTTCTAGGTGTCCACTGCCTTAGTAAATGAGAGACAAGCAACTGCTTTGGCTAGAGTGGTCTGTAATTTATTAGGGCAGAGGGAATCTTCCTCTACTTATTACTGATAGGTTTTATGTTGAAGAATAATGAACACACATATGTACTTTTAGTGTCGTCCTCAAACTTGCTGGGTAATCTGAGCAGGCTTAAGACTTTCCCAACCCTCCTGCCTCACATTCTTCAGTCCTGGGATTATAGGTGTGTGCCACTGTGTCCAGCCTGACAAGGCTTTGGTGAGTTTTCCATCTTAGAGAAGAAAAAAGAAAGATGTGTTAATTTTTCCTTGCTGTGTGTCTGAGGGTTGTTGAGTCACAGTAGCTTCACCATGGTGGTGTTGGGCCACACGAGCTTCTTTCTGCTAGTGTGACATATGCTCCTGATAGTCCTACAGAAAGACTTAAGGAACCTTTCAAGAAATATTTAGGAAGAGAAGTACAGAGATGATAGAAGTATTGTTTGGGCATGAGGAATTTCTTGTAGTAACTTGGGATTGTTTGGTTCAAGTCTGCAGCAGCTCAGAGAGGCCGTTTCTAGTATCCAGACTCTGGGAACTGTTACCGCATCAGTATCCCTGTGTTATGAATTAAAAATAAAACCTGGAGCTTGTGTGGTGGTTCCGTGGGGGTTAAGAACACTTAGTTCTCTGTGATTCACAAACCATTTACAATCCCAGTTCCAGGGCAATCTGACGCTCTTTTTAACTTTTGTGGGCCTCAGGTGCTCAGGTCACTTGGTACACACATGTGCAAGCATAACTCTCAGATCCATAAAAATAAATAAAAGACTTAAAAAATAAAGATCGGGCTGGAGAGATGGCTCAGTGATTAAGAGCACTGATTGTGCTTCCAGAGGTCCTGAGTTCAAGTCCCAGCAACCACTTGGTGGCTCACAACCATCTGTAATGGGATCTGATGCCCTCTTCTGGTGTGTCTGAAGACAGCTACAGTGTACTTATATGTAATAAATAAATCTTTAAAAAAAAAGGAGATCATATGATGTTAGGCATAGAGTTCCTTTGTGTAGTGGTACTGGCTTAGGCTAGCTATAGTCTAGGAGTGAATGGCCAGTCTGGAAAGCACGTGGGTCTGATCTCTTAGTCTTTACATTTCTACATAGGTGGAACAACTTATAATGGCTTATAAGGGTTTTTATACCTAGGTTGATCTTCATTCTTAATTCTGTATTATCAAAAACTGTATACAACAGAGAAATTCCCATCTATTGTCTCAGTGCTTACCTCTAAGTCTTGAGTACTGTATGGTTTGTTGATTTTCCTTCACACCTGTGTGTGAATATATGTGGGCGTAGAGTTACAAGTGGTGTCGGGTGACTGGATGCTGCAGACTGTGCTTTGGTTGTCATGTTTGGGGCAAGCACCGTCTACCCTCTGAGACAGCCCAGCTCCAACGTTACTGCTTGTTGTGGCTCGTTCTGCCTTCCACCGCCCCCGTGGAAAGTAAGTGAAGACAAGGTGTTTTAGAAAGGAGTCTGGGGAGTGGACACCCCATAGCACGGTGCTGTGCGTGCAGCTCAGGTCATCTCAGGATGCAGTATAATTTTTCCTGTTTTATTGTGTCTGTACCAACTGGCTGTGCAAAGCTCACTCCTTTGACCTTGTGGGTTCCAGGGATGAAACTCTGGTTGTCAGGCTTGGTGGCAAGTGGCCATCACTGAGTGAGCTGTTTCACTGCCCCTGTACTGGTCTAATTTAGATTTGCAGTAAAATAGGAACAAGACAGTTTTGCCTTACCTGGTTTGCTTGTTGGTTGCATCGTGTATTACTATGGGACATTGGTCACACTCAAACTGTCAGTAGCATACTGTTGTTAACTAGACTGCAGTCTGGGATACACCAGGGTGAGCCTGGCGTCCTATTAGATACTCTTCAGACTGTCTGTCTGCATTTCACATTAGACAGGTTGTGGGTACAGGTTGTCACATCATGTCAGGGACCTGCGTGAATAGCTGGGGATGTTTGGTTGTAGTGGCATTGGCCAGGTTTATTAACTGTTAATAGGGTCGTGGTTTTTCATTTCCTGCTGTCTGGCCCACCCAGACTAGAATAAATAAGCTCCATGTTCTAGAGATGAAACTCCATTATAAAGGGGTTTCTCCCCAACCTCTATTACTTCAGTGAATTGTGTGCATTTTTTAAATCCGGTGCTACATTATTGGATTGGTTCACATGGTTCTACTGTAGGGAGCATTACATGTTCCAATGCTGTGTACTTTACTTTTCAATACTTACTACTTTTAAATTTTATTTTGTGTGTGTGTGTATCTGCATCTGCATGTGGTGTATTCATGTGAGTACAGATGCCTTCGGGAGCCAAAAGAGGGCATTCGATTCTCTCAGAGTGGAGTTCTGAGGGGTTGTGAGGCACTCAGTGTACGTGCTGAGTACACTAAGAGCAAAAGCTCTTAACTGCCAAAGAGCCACCTCTGCAGCCTAGCACCCCCCACCTTTTTTTTTTTTTTTTTTTTTTTTTTTTTTTTTTTTTTTGAGGCTTTGCTTTCTTGTGTTGCTGGAGATTGAAGCCAGGGCCTTGGTCATTCTGTGCAAGCACTCTACCATGGGTCCACCCCAGCATCCTCTTACTACTTGGTTTTGCACTGTGCTTTTAGGTTTACCATGTATTTTCTCTGCCTCAGTAGAATTATACATTTCTCTAAGAAGTCCTGGTTCTTCTTACTGGAGAATAGAATGTGAATGTTAAGGTCTGAACACTGCACTGCTGTCTCAGCTTCTGGGCCTTCTTGTAGAGTAGGTTGTGTGCACACATTCTTCTCATAGACCATAGACCAGGGTGCACACATACATGAATGTGCAAACTTAGCAGAGCTACAATCTAATTGGTTTTCCATCTAGTCATATACGTGTTTATAGTATCTACTCATTGAGTATAAATGCTCTATAAAGAGGCTTTCTCTTTATGGAGGAATTCACTTCAATTTGAAGATGATGTAGGATGTGTGATTTTTTTTTCCCCCACTATGTATTCCAAACATAGCTTCTGTATTTCTGGTAGTATTTTACACATCCTCCTGCAGCACGTGTGCTTTGTGTGCTAACCAAACAGGAGATGATGTGTCCAGTCCTAATGAGACTGGTGCATTCAGCATGGCAGCCAGAAAGCCTTTTCTTCTGCTTTTAGAAAGCACCCTAGTAGTTTCCAGAGAGTATTCTCACACTTTTATGCCCCTCTTGGGAAGGGATATGCTGGTATTCTGTAGTTATTGCCACTAGTTTATTGGGGCTTGGGGGTGGCTTCTGTGTGTACCAGCTCTGGCTGTCCTGGAACTTACTTTGTAGACCAGGCTGACTTTTAACTTACAGAGATCCATCTGCTTCTGCCTCCCGAATGCTGGGATTAAAGGCATGAGCCATTGCACCTGGCCAACCCGAAACTTTAAGAGATGTGTTTAATATTTTGAGGATTTTGGAATTTAATTGCTCACAGTCATGATCTTTTGG
Organism: Micromys minutus; assembly: GCF_963924665.1. Classification (NCBI taxonomy): domain Eukaryota; kingdom Metazoa; phylum Chordata; class Mammalia; order Rodentia; family Muridae; genus Micromys; species Micromys minutus. The sequence continues at coordinate 42,617,032 of NC_137977.1, forward strand.
GTTAAGAGTTAGAGCTCCTGTAGGGCTGTATTTGCTTTCTAGTTCAGGAGGTGGTTTAAAATAGCTGCTTTGTGCCATGGTGGTGAAATAGTCTGAGAAAGTCAATGTATTCTTTTGTCTCTGAAGTCTAGAGCATGTTTGGAAAGGATTCAAGAATTGGAGGACATGCTTGCTAAAGAGAGAGACAACTCGCGCCGCATGCTGACTGACAAAGAGAGAGAGATGGCTGAAATAAGGGACCAGATGCAGCAGCAGCTGAATGATTACGAACAGCTGCTTGATGTGAAGCTGGCCCTGGACATGGAGATCAGCGCCTACAGGAAACTCCTGGAGGGCGAAGAAGAGCGGTAAGAGTCTCAGGTGTCCCATGCTGGGCAGAAGCCTTTCCTTATGTCTCAGAGGTATTTGCATCAGAGTAAGACATTTTTAAGTGGTTCACGGTAAGAAACAGCTCATCTAGGATATATCTATCCTGTACAAGGAGCTCAAGCATTTGCAAGTGTCTCTGGGAAACCCAGTGCATTCTCCAACATGAGAACTAATCCTTCAGCGCACATTTCCAAATGTATTAAATGGAAGGAAATCACATAGATAGTAAGGCTCACTTTTAAGGAAAACGAAACATTCCTTTTAAAAAGGAGGAAAGCAACTTCGAAATTTTCCTGTCATTAGGTTAACATCAGGTGATAAGTAGAAATAGATCATAATTTGTTATTACTTTAAATATCAGATTGGCCCATTCATGTGTTTTATAGTAATGCAATGTGAGCATCCCAGCATGACTCTTTGGAATTGTGTGACATGGTAAGGGACTCCTTGCTTCACAACTGCCTGTGTGGACAGGTACCTGAACTCACACAGCCTTCTTTCCCATGTAGGTTAAAGCTCTCTCCAAGTCCTTCTTCCCGGGTAACCGTGTCCAGAGCATCGTCCAGTCGCAGTGTGCGCACCACCAGAGGAAAGCGGAAGAGAGTTGATGTGGAAGAATCCGAGGCGAGCAGTAGTGTTAGCATTTCCCACTCTGCCTCAGCTACGGGGAATGTGTGCATTGAAGAGATAGATGTTGATGGGAAGTTTATTCGCTTGAAGAACACTTCTGAACAGGTAAGTGATTCGACCCATCTCCTCAGGCCTGGCTTTGCAGACTGCCTGGCTGCTGTGTGTAGTAGTAGCTGTCCATCTTCTGCGTGCTTCAGTCAGTCTAAAGCTTTTAGTGGCCTGGAGACTTTCTGTGTTGTTCTTTCCTATGTTTATAGTGGCGATAGGGATGGTGTCCGTGTGCTACGGCTGGGTGTGGTTGCCAGGACTGAGCTGAGGTTATCAGCATTGGTGGAAGCACCATTACCCAATGGACCATCCTACCAGTCTGAAATTTCCTTTGTTAATCTTGCTTTATAAAGCTGTGAACTCCTTCACCCCAGACTTAGCCAGGCTGTTTCATGATGGCCTTCTCTCTTTCTCTCTCCTTTTAAAAAAAGATTTATTTATTTTATGTATACACCAGAAGATGGTATCAGATCCCCTTGCGAGTTGAGTCACCATGTGGTTGGTGGGAATTGAACTCAGGTCCTTTGGAAGAGCAGTCAGGACTCTTAGAAGCCATCTCTCCAGCTCCCATGATGGCCTTCTCAAAGATGAATTATAAGTTTTCCTTAGCTGGCGAAAGTGAAGTTGCAGCTTAATAAAAGCTTTCTGGAAAGATATGGGTTCAGGCTCAGGTATGTTGAACTCTCGAAGTTCATGTTCTAAATATAGAAATGCTGACAACACGATCTCCAGGGATATCAGAGGTTTATGTGTGGTTCTGATAGAACTCTGAAGCTGTAGGATGGTGCTGGAGAAAGCAGAATGGGGTGCAGTAGAGAGAATTGTCACTTCTGTTTGGGGTCTGATAAGAATTGAGATCACTCCCTGTTGTGGTTGCCAGTTAACCTCCACTCAAACTGACCCTGGTGCGGCTTGTTCATCCCCGCCCGCCCCAGTGTTCTGGGTTCCCAAATGAAATGCCTTAAGAGCTTAACTGCTGGGCCACCCCAAAACCTCCATGTGGCTGACACACTCTCCACCGGTATTCCTGTGTTATTGCTTACTAAAAATCTATGTTCCATCTTTGTTGCCCTAGACCCAGTCTGTCCCCTCCCCCCACAAGTTGGCTAACTCCTGCCTCCTCTCTAGGGAAGTTTATTCGCTTGAAGAACACTTTAGCCAGGTGAAATCCCAACAAGGGGAAGGCACTAACTAGCTAAGGAGCCATTGACATTTGATATCTATGGGAAAAGGAGAGTCTGGTTTCCTTTAATGATGTGGCTCCTGATAGTCCCACCTTTGTCTGCCTGCCCAGCCATTGACTGCTAGCAACTTCATTTACCAACACAAACCGGCCGGGACGGGGCCTTCAGTGCTATTTGGGGGACCAGATTAACATAATATAAGCAGCATTAGGCCAAATCCACAACTCCTTTCTCACCAGGTGATTAGAACTACTGTGTGTGTGTGTATGTGTTAGATAAGTCAGATAGCACAGGCAGTTCCAGGAGGGTCTGTGCTCTGGGGCAGGTTGGCCACAGCTTGGAAACAGAAGTTATTGCTCTATCCTGATGTTTCCAGATTCTAGAGGCACAGCCACCAGGAGCGTGCAGCTGGTGTCTGCCTAGCGAGAAGCCTTCCTGCTTTGCTATCTACATGGCTCCTCACTGAACAGGCAAGGCTGGGGCTGATAGTGGTCAGCTGGGTGTGGTGTATTGCTTCAATGGCTGGCTTGTGTTGTAAATCTTAAGGAGCCATCTAATTGAGCAGTGAATACCCTTTGTTGTAATTTTCATCTCTCCTCAGTTCTGTCCCCTTTAAAATTCAGGCCCTTCTTGGTGGGCACAGTATTTATGACATTGCTTTTTGCTGAGAGACAGTGTATTGTGTTTTCTGGGAAGGCCTTAGCTAGCTTCAGAGAGTCTGTATGGGTTCGTGGATTTGATTATTTCATAGTTTTCTGTATGTGTGAAGTAACCTTGTTATATTCTGTTTTGTGACTAGGATCAACCAATGGGAGGCTGGGAGATGATCAGAAAAATTGGAGACACATCAGTCAGTTACAAATATACCTCAAGATATGTGCTAAAGGCCGGCCAGACTGTTACAGTAAGTGAACTCAGTCATCATTTAATTTTATTTATCTTAATCACAGATAAAGTAGTTGTAGTAACAAAAACCAAAACAACAGTTCAGCTGAAAAAGAAGCATTTTAGAAATGGGTTTTAATATGCCTTTATATTAGTAGGGTATTATATGTGCTGTTAAATACTTAGAAAACTTACCTTAGAGCAGTGAGAAGATTTGATATTTGGATTATTTTTGTCTGTTTCATTGGTATAAAAGAGTTTCCTTTTGACTTGTACTTACTTGCAGCCTATTTTAACCCAGGATTCTGTATGGCATAAAGGTCTGTAGGACGAATCCACCTAAAACAAGAGCTGACTAAATTACCTTGGATAAGCTTTAATATTTTGCTGTCTTGCTGCTCCATTTTATTGTTAGCTGTTTTCGGGGTTGGAGTTGTAGGCTTGGATTTCTAACAAAGGCCCATCAGTAGTAGTAAGATGTAGGTGGTTGTAGCCTTGCAACTTCACTTGGGAAGCTGAGGCAGAACATTGGAAGTTTTTAGCTACCCTAGGTTGCATTAGCAAGACTTGTCATCTTGGGCTGAGGAGATGGACCAGATGCACTTGCTGCAGCTCCAGCCAGGTGAAATCCCAACAAGGGGAAGGCACTAGCTAAGGAGCCATTGGCATTTGATATCTATGGGAAAAGGAGACTCTGGTTTCCTTTAATGATGTGGCTCCTGATAGTCTGACCCCACTGCAGGGGTGGGTTTCAGTCCAAAATACTCTGGGCAACACAAACCAGACTTGGGGGAAAGAAGCAAAAAAGTAATCTCAAAGTTAGATGGGAAGGGCTGGGAGGATGATAAAGGTGGAAAGGGGAGGAGCTAGGGTAGGGTGTGAATGTTCTCAGAGTACATTATATGCAAATCTCAAAGAATTAATACAAATAATTGGAAGAAAACAAAACGGCCAGATTTTAATAGGAAAGCACATGCCTTTAACCCTAGGTCTTGGGAGGCAGAGGCAGGTCGATTTCTGAGTTTATGGCCAACCTTGTCTACAGAGCAAGTTTCCAGATGGCCAGGATTGTACACAGAAAACCCTACTTTTGGAAAATATTGGGTGGCTCAAAATCACCTATGATTCAACTCCAGGGGACCTGACACCCTTTTCTGGACTTAGACACCTACAAAGATGTACAAAGAAGTCCTCTTTTGGGATAGGACTCTGTATTGTTCAGAGTAACATGCTTTTGGCTTAAGTCGAGTGTATGACGTTGAGAGATGGCTAAATGGCATTTGTAACTCTTATTCTGACCTAGCTCTAAAAGCATGTATTGACATGCTCTAAAAGACCACATTTTAAATAGTTATGTTTGAGTTTAGAGAAGTATGCATCATAGAGCAAACAGAGGCTTCCTTTGTTTTTACTTAGCATGCTAATGTGTTAACTTTGGATTTTAAAGAAGGTATCTTCATCCTGCTCACTGTTATTTGGTTTTTTAAATAAAAATCAAGTGCTGCTGGGTATGGGAACAGATACCTGTATCCTAGCACTTGGGAAGTAGAGGTCTGGAGTCTTAAGGTCATTCACAACAAACACATTGAGTCTGAGGCCAGCCTGGACAACATGGGACCCTGTATCCAGAAAACAAAAGATACCTATATATCGCCCCCTTGTGGTTTGTTTTGTTTTTTAGATGCAGTCTCTGTAATCTTGGCTGTGTAGAACTTATTTGCCCTATATGTAGACCAGACTGGACTGGAGCTCATAGATGTTTGCCTCTGCCTTCTGAATGCTGGGATTAAAGGCTGTCACTGAGCTTCCTTCACCCCTCCTCAGGTCTCCCTCTACAGCCCAGGCTGACTTTGAAGTAATCACAACCCTGTCTTAGTCATCCACATATTTATAATTTTGATCAGTACAAACCTTAATGCTAAAGATCAAAGGCTCAAAATGCAGGTTAGAATTTCTCTGAAGTACAGAGAGCTTTGACATCTCTCTGAAAATGGCAGGTGTTAATTTTGTAATAATGAGTGAAAATGAGAACAAATGTCCTAACTCCTTATCCTTTAGTAATTATAGTGAGAGAAGATCGCTTAGTTCTATTGTAGTCTCAGGGAAACTGCATAATGTATTTAAAAGTTTAGTATTTTAATTCAGAAGGTTTAGATTTGAGTATTGTCTGTCTCCTGATGTGGAGGCATTACCCCCATTCGGCTTTCCCTCCCGATGTGCTACCCCAGAGACTAAAGCGATTGCTCCTGCTGGTGTTTTACAGAAGAACGATCTAGAAGATAACGTACGACAGTTTTTCTTTAGTAACTTGTATTAAGTGTGATCAGATTTTGGAACATAGTGTTGAGGGAGATTTCCCTATGACATTGTACAAGGTGAATTACAAGGGATTCAGAACAGAGACAAAAGCCCTATGTATGCCTTTAAAAGTTAATTCTTACAGTTTAGAGACTTACAAGGTGTAAAATTAACTCTGGGATTGCATTTAGTCTGTTTTGTTCAAAATATCACATCAGAGCAGAGCGCAGTGGCATAGGTCTCTGAGTTTGAGGCCAGCCTCGTCTACAGAGTTCTAGGGCAGCCATAGTTACAGAGAAACCCTGTCTCAACCAAACAAAAATCTAGAATGATATTTTAATGCAAAAATCATTAGCTGAGTATGTTAACTTTTTTCTAAGCCTTTGAAATCCGGGGTGCACAGCACATCTCTTTAATTGTTGAATCACCTGTCAGGCACTCAGCCTCGCTCTGACCCAGCGATGTGATTCCATGTAAATAGTGAGAAGTATTGCCGGGACTTAGGACCCAAAGCGTGCTGTTCTGTCTGAAAGCTGCTCAGGTCCTGTTCCATTTCCAGTCTTATACTGGGAAATGCCCCTTTCTGTCTGTAATGCTCATGGACGATCTGGACGCTTCTGTGGACTTTTCTGTCCAGAACTAGAGAAGTAACTCAGTTTCTCCGAGTTACACAGGTCCAGTCACCCCCTTGTGGGCTTTAGTTATTCTAAGAACAAGCCCATCTGCTGCAAGAGTGAAACCTCAGAGCCTGTTTTTTTTTTTTTTTTTTTTTCTAAGACAGGAGGGTTTGTTGTTCACAGAGATTCATAGACTTTTCCCATTAGCTTGGGCTTGTCTTTGACAGTTTTGGTGATCAACCAAAAATTCTACAACCAGTTACATCGTTTATTCTACAGCCAGTTACGTGGTTTCTGTGCTTATACCTACATCTTTCTTTATTCACTCGCTTGTTTCTTTGTTTGTAGGAATTGGGTTGGTTGTATCTGCCTCTCAGGTCAGTGAGACCAGGAAAGCATAGTGATTTGTCTAGGATTTATAACTTTAAGAATGAATGATGTATGTTTGTGTCCTCTATAAAGTTGTGTGTATTACATGCGTGCACATTCCTAGAGGGGCCAACTCTAGATCCCCTGAAACTGAAGTCACGTTTGGTCGGTTAGCAACCTGATCCAGGTTTTTGAGCATTGAACTTGAGTTCTCTACAAGGGCATTGAACACTTAACCACTGAGCTTTTTCTCTCCAGACTTCTGTACTTGCGTTTTCTGATTGCCAGTATTTTTCTTCTCTGTTTCCCTCTGCCAAAAAATACATAAAAATATGGCAGAATTTCATGCTGATGAGGGGAATGCATTTTTTCTTTTGGCTTATTTCAATAGCAATCATATTTTTACCTAGAACATTTTCTGCATTCTTCGTGGAGCATAATCTAAACGGGCTGGGGCACTGTGACACTGTCTCTGATTGGGGATGCCTCTTTCCAAATAGTCTGTTGTTAGAAGGTTAGCCTCTGCTGTTGAAATTAGAGTTCTGTGGGGGGGTGCTCATTCACTGGAAGGGTGGCCCATGAAGCCCATGAACAGTTGGTTGTTGGTGCTGCTGTTTTGTAGAAAGCGAGCCGGCTCCTTGGCATTGGTTGTTGCTCTTCACCTGTTGTAGGTGCCATTGTTGCCTTATTTTTGTGGATGAAGAAAATAAGGAAATTCGTTCTAGGTCAGCTGCTTTGTGAAATGGCTAGGCCAAAGTGTGGCTTTATTTCAGGGGCTCATGTGTCCAAATACCTGTCACGTGAAGAAGTTGAATCCTTAAATAGTCTGAGCAGTAGTGATCACAAACAGCTAGCTGACAGCAAAGCAGCTGGGCAGAGTTCTTGGACCACTAGATTTGAGAATTAAGTCTTATGTCGCTGAACTTGAAATATGCAAGCACTAGGTTCTGGGTAGACTGATGTCCTTTTCTATTTCAGATATGGGCTGCAAATGCTGGAGTCACAGCCAGTCCTCCAACTGACCTCATCTGGAAGAACCAGAACTCTTGGGGCACTGGTGAAGATGTGAAGGTTATATTGAAGAATTCTCAGGGAGAGGTATGACCACATTTCACTGGAAGGCTCACTGTATGATTTCTTAACAGAAATCACATTGAAATGTGAAGTAACTGAGATGTTAGTCACATTAAGGCTGCCAAGTAATAGACACTGGGTAAATGGAAACACCACACATTTGAAAAATAGTGTCTCATAGGGTATTGATTTATTCACACAGGGTCCAATTTTCCTGGTCAGGTTCTGTCTCCACAGCACATTAGCTTTGAGACCCTGAAAATTTTCACCTCTGAATGTTCATATTTTATCAAACAGCATCTGGTGCAGTATGTTTACCTGGTAAATCCTTATGCTGTTAACCTAGTAAATGTTTGTGCTGTCAACCTTCCTAGTTCTCAGTGCTCAGGAGACAAAGGGTGTGGCATGGGTCTTTTTGGCATGTTTATTTACCATGTTATTCATAAGATTCTTGTCAAAGAACAGTAGCTGCATTTGATGTTTGGTGCAAGGAGTCAGCTTCTGTATTTCAATGCAGAATTATATTCTGTTGCTGGGCTGTAGCAGTGCAGACTTTAATCCCAACAGTCAGGAGGCAGGAGGATCTCTGAGTTTGAGGCCAGCCTGGCCTACAGAGTGAGCTCCAGGACAGCTCTACCCAAAGAAACCTCTCTTGATAAACAAAACAGTTGATCATAATGCTGCTGTTTTGGTTAGAACAGTGATGCTTGTGTACTGAGTGTCTGAAGACTGACTTTGAGAGCTGCAGCTCCCTGCTCAGCCTGTTGTACTAACTCAGGTCACACACAGCCATCTTAGTCCTAGTTTTGTTTATAGAATGTATGCTTGACTGCATTCCATGTTGACAGATGTGGACTCAAGCCATGTGACATTATCTTTGGGGTTTCTTGATCTTTGTTTTAAACCAGGAGCTCTGTTAAATTTCAGATCACTCCTACTGAAGCAATTCCACTGTGGAGTTCTGTGTAGAGTGACCTTTGAACCTGACAGTACTTCTATACTAGCTGCAGGTTAGCTCATGCTTAAATTTGGCAGCTTTTGCCCCTCAGCATTCTCTCCAGGAAACTTGTCAGTACTTGGGTGTTTTAGTAGAAAATGGAAACAGTTATTTTATGTTCCACTTTAAAGAATGACCAGATCTCTGCTTTTATACAATGCATTTAATGTTCTGTTACTAGGAATTAGTGCTAATCTGTCCAGGTTCCATTTCCTGATGGAATGAAAGGTGCTGTCTTGGCTTCCAAACTACCCGGGTGGTCCTGCTGCCCCTAAGGTTAAAGCAGCTGGCCTCTGCCTTCGTTTTATTCAGCATTTATTTAGCACCTTTTCTTTGCCAGGAGCCAAGATGTTTAAACAGAACTCATGTTGTGTTTTATAAAGAACTTAGTATGCCAAATCACTTGCACAGAATTTTTGTGAGAGAATAGGATAAAAAGCATTAGAAACTAACTGCTCAGCAGGTATTTCAAATTGGATACCAGTAGCTCCCCTGCCAGAAAAATTGAAGGTCTACTAACTGCTGCTAATTATGCAGAATTCACTAGCTAATGGTGCCGATGAAATGGCTTTAAAAAAAGCCTCCCTTGGCCTTCTGGTTTGAAGTCTACTATATTGCTTTTAGGAGGTTGCTCAGCGAAGCACAGTCTTCAAAACTACCATACCTGAAGAGGAAGAGGAGGAGGAAGAGCCCATTGGAGTGGCTGTTGAGGAGGAAATTTTCCACCAGCAGGTATGGTTTTAATTTTTAGTAGTAGAGCTGCCTGAAAGTGGGTTTCCTTCCTGTATTCAAACCCAGGCAGTGGCCATCCCCTTGAGGAGCCACTCTCTGGCTGTGCACAGGGCTGCGGATCTGGATGCACCGGAGAATGGTAGCCCCTTTACTTTTTTTTCTGTCAACTTTCAGTTTTTGCTTTGTCTTTTGTTTTCTGGTGTGGACAGTGTGTTGTGTTGAACATAAATTTTACTTACAAATGCAGAGATTAGACTGAATGCCAAAGCTTTATTGGACTGAAAAATGTATGAGCAGTGTTCACATGTGAACTCAAAGAGCAGAGCGATGCTAAGCTTCAACATAGAGCCAGATTAATTATATTAAGGTGCATTCACTAAGTGATTGCAAGAGTTCAGCTGATACCTGGGCTTTGCAGAACCCCAGTTAAACTCCACTTAAACCCCAAATTCTGTTTTAACTAATTAATTTTGAAAGAAATATTAGTAAAACTAATAAGCTCTGGGTTTGTATTCTGTCATAGCAGTATATACGCTGTTGAGTGTGATCATTAATTTGCCTCTTCTTGTCTCCGCATCTCCATATTTGTAATTTAGGATGGGCTTGTATCTTAGTCACTGTTCTGTTGCTGTGAAGAGACACCATGACCAGGGCAGCTCTGATGAAAGCAGACATGATGCTAGAGCAGTAGCCAAGAGCCACATCCTGACCATAGGCAGAGAGACTGGGCCTGCTCCCATTGACACTTCCTCTAACAAGGACACACCTCAGTCCTTCTAACCTTTAAATACATGAGTGTATGGGGAATATTCTTATTCAAGCCACATCTTGCCAGGCAGACTTCATGTGTGTAACCCCATTTGAGTAATCACTTGAGGTGGGATTTATTTCTTCTGGCTGCCTTGTTATTTTGCTGGCATAGTTTAACAAGTTTGTTATAGTTTTACCCTCATGGCAATGACAAAGAAGTAAGAACACTTGAGACAAGTGATCTGCATGGGTCCTGCTGCTCAGACACTGGGGAAGGCTTTCTAGGCCTCTGGTGTCATTGTGAACAGCTGTGGACAGTGTGGTAGAAGATAGGCTATTTGGACATTATAGAAAGAACAACTGAAAGTGTTTGAATTGGATGATTCCATGGTTTGGCTAGGGCTGGACGTCTTCTTCCAGTGCGGGTCTTAGGATTCACTAGTTAGCCCAAGCTTTACAAAACAGCATCTGGAAAAGATGGTTAAAATGGCAGGTACCAGGCCTCCTGAAAACAGGACCAGACCTCCTTCTACTGCATTCTCTAAAAGCAGGCCTCAGGCACTGAAGGAGAAGCAGTCTCCTTGGTGGAATGAGGGACTGAGTTGCAGGATGTTTGTTAGTTTTGTGGTTCTATGGATCAGACTCTCCTGCGTGCTAAGAAAGTCCCCTGCCATTTTCACAATGGAAAGCCACCAAGCACATTTGCTGTGTTCAGTTTTAGTCTGGTTAGCAGCGAGTCACAAGTCACACAAGGAGTGAGTTCTGAGCAATGTCCTAGCTCTTTAAAGGTTTAACTCCTTTTATGTGTATGAGTGTTTTGCTTGCACAAGTACACCAACCATGCAGTACCTGTGGGGGCCAGAAGAGGGCATAGGAGTCCCTGGAACTGCATTATAGGGAGTCAAAAACCCAGGTCCTCCTGCTCCTAACCATGGAGCCATCTAATTTATGTACCCAGCCCCTTTTGCAGCTCTTTAAAAAACAACTTTTAATAGAGTTGTTCTTATTAAGATCAGATCTTGCTATGTTTGTATTTCCGCTAGCCTGAGCTTCTAAGTGAGAAATTCTTAACTGTTTACAGGCCTAGGTCAGCTTTTGTTTGTTTGTTTTCTGGGAAAAAAAACCTGGCATAGCTCAGTTGTAGATTTGCTGATGTAAGCCCTTAGAGAATGCTAGAAAGAGTAAGGCATGAGCAGGCCCATATTAGTAGGAATAGAGCATTTTAGTGTCTCTGTAGGAAATGGTTTGTGTTTAGAACATTGCAGTTATATTGGTACTGACGTTTCCTTCTGTTTCCCCTCAGGGAACCCCAAGAGCATCCAATAAAAGCTGTGCCATTATGTGAACCGGTCAAGCTATGTCTTCCTCGGGCTAGAAGCATGGAATCCTGTATACAGTGCAGAGCCTTCTCAGAAGCACATGATATTTTTGTATTTCCTTTATGTGAATTTTTAAGCTGCGAATCTGATGGCCTTAATTTCCTTTTTGACACTGAAAGTTTTGTAAAAGAAATCCTATCCATACACGTTGCAAGATGTGAATTATTGACACTGAGCTAACTGTACTGTTCGGAAAGGGGCCCTCAAGGTTTTGGCATTTTTCCCCCCTTTTTGTATGTGTGTATGTTTTTCTTTTTTTCTTTCTTTTTTTGTTTTTTGTTTTTTTTTTTTTTTAAGTTCTGCTAAGAGGGGACAGGGAGGGTAAGAAAAGCACTGCGTGTCTGGGCGTAATTGAAGATTGCTCTCCCTGGATGGGCGGGCTCTTGATCCTTCTCTGCTCTATATAATGGTGCTGTGCGGGAGGGGAAGCAGTTTTTCAATCTATGAACTTTTGTATGGAATTTTTTTGTAAGTGATCAAGGTTACATTTTTTTTTTTTTTTAAATAGAAAAGAGAAGAAAACTTTTGTAAGAAGGTGATCTTACTCCAGTCATCATGTCCGCTCTGGATGGAGGTTCCGCAGAGCTCCTGTGTGCTGAACCACTTCTCTTAGATTCTTGATTCATGAGGGGAATGGGGCAGGCGGGGTTGGGGGGGGCTTTCTCTTCAAATGCGCTAGTTGAGTTTTTTAAGATAGTGTAACATGCTTAAATTTCGTATCCAACATTAACAAATAAAATGCTGTTTTACTATTAGTCTGCTGTCCTTTTTAGTCCTTTAGACCAGCAGGTCTCAGTTTGTGGTTTGTGACTCTTTGTGGTGGTGGTGGGGGGGTGAGTGGTCTTTTCACATGGGTCACCTAAGACCACCAGAAAATACAGATATTTATAGTATAATTCATAAAACTGGCAGAATTATAATTTTGAACTAGCAATAAAGATGAATTTATGGTTGGAGCGAGCACAGCATAAGGAGCTGTATTAAAGGGTGGCAGTGTTGGGAAGGCTGAGGGCCACTGCTTTAGGCAGACGGTGACGGGAAAAATGCTTTAGTTTTGATTGGCTCGTGTGAACTGGACTTCTCAGTGATGTTTTACAATTGAGGAAGGTAAATAGATGAATGTTCAGACTCGGCTGCTCTGTCGGCAGTGGTAACAGAACTTATGCGTTCAGCTTATCAACAGTGGCTTTTAAGCATTCTTCAGGAACACAGCAGAGAAACAGCAGATGAGGACACAGAGTGGGTTGCCTTTATGTTGGAGGAGACCACGACGAGATTTTAGTCTGTTTGCAATAGACTTTACTCTTGTTTAAAATAGAAAGGGAAAAGAAACTCATTAGGAGTCCCTGTTAGATGAGGAACTGAATGGCCGAGATCAGAAAAGAGCTGTGGCAAGCGTCTGTTACCGTGGGCATCTGATCACTAGGGCTTCACTGGTTGTGGATTTGAGGAGTTCTTTCCTGCGATTGCTTTAGTGGAGTCAGGTCTTGTAGGAGCAGAGCATTGGGAGCCTCCCCAGAGTACACAGAAGACATTTCAGCAGCTAACCCAAAGCCAGTGTTTGCTCTCCTAAAATATTCCTGCAGTAAGCTGTGCAAAGACAGCAGAGTTCACTGAAAATAACTCCAGAGCCCCAGATTACTGTGCCGCACAGATTCACAGCAGACGCGAGATAAATGCCGGTCAGAGATCCTGTCTGCTGAAGCAGATAAAATGATAACTTCTCAACACAGATTTATCTTCCAAATGGCAATAGGGAGGACAGCTGTATGTGCCTGTGAAACATTTGCCACAAGAGGGGGTTCTTGTCAAAGTAAACCTAAGGTTCTTTACCACTAGATTAATTATGCTATAAAACCCAACACTTATGTAGAAATTTGTAGTAAAAGCAGGATTCAATTAACCGAAGTAGTTTGGAGCTTCTGGCTATTTTCAGGGATCAAGGATTGAGCCTGTCCTGAGGACTTCAGGCCCTCTCTGCATCTCCATCGGTGGAAGCCAGGCACAGACACATAAGGAAGGACACGCTTTAAAATTACCCTTCTTATAACAAGTGAATTCATTTTCTCCCCTGCTTCGTCTTGTACTGTCTGTTTGACCTCCATGTTTACTTCTGTTCCTCTGACTTAACCATCTCATCTTGTTTAAGACAATTCTGAATGATCTTGTTGGAAACTTACCTTTGTTCACAGTTCCCCCAATCTAGGATTTCAGGATGGCACTGAACTTCTCCGTTCTTGTATTTAGATTTCCCTGTGCTATCATGCTCACCTCACTGATTCTGTTCTGCACCTTGGCACTTATCCAAGCCATTGAGGTTCTGATTTCATTGGCTTCATTTCTGAAGTTGCCTTTGATTCTTTTGGGCGGGCGGGGGGACTGTGTAAGCTAGAGGACAACCTTGGACATCCTTCCCCTTAAGCTGCCAACCTTGTTTTGAAGTGGGAGCTCTCCTTGGTATCTGACCTAGCCTGGGGATTGAATTCAGGCCCTTGTGCAAGCCGGGTCTCTAGTCTCCTTGTTGTGGTAAATATTAAAATGATGGCTTAACCATCAGCCCCTGTGGTCTTCACCCTCCTTTTAAAGAGTATTTTGTTCATTATACATTTTATTCTTTCAGCCATTGATTTTATAGTCTTAGTAATTCTGTTACTGAGTTTTGGGGAACTTATTTTTAAGTTATAGGTACATTTGTTGACTTCCTAATAGTAGGTGGTTTGCCTCTTGGGGGTTTAGGATTGTAACACCTCTTTGGCAGTAATGGCCATTTTGTTAGAAATCCTAGAGTTTTAATGGCATTAGACCTGTACCATACTACTGAACATTCCTTAGCTGCGTGTGTTTGATCAGTCTTAGAGTGGGAGGGAGGGCTTGTCTATAATAGTTTAATTTAATTGTCAGATATACCCCTGCATATAGATACACAGTGTGTATCTTAGGTGTGATTTTCCTAAGTGTTGTGCCCATTGACTTATGTACCATTCTCATGTTGAAGTTTATTTGAACGTTTCAGTGTGCATTTTAAAATGTGACAGGATCTTTACTCTGCACCTTGCAAATGTGGTAGCTTGTGCTTCAGAAGGCCTTTGTATGGAGTGAAGTCAACCGTCCAGTGTCAGGAACAAGGGTTTGATATTTTCACAGCAAAACCTAGAATTCTCACACCGGCACTGTCCTGCTGCCTGAAGCAATGGTATCAACGGAGGTGTGATTTAGAATTGTTTCTTTTGTCTGGCTGCCTTCTTGAAAGGATGATCAGCCAAATTGAATGGGATGGGAAACTTCTTAGGGAAAATAGAAAAATTTAGAAAAGCCGTATTTCACGTTGTAGGACTGGAATTCCACTTTAAAGTGTGGAAGGGACTGCAGGTTGCTGGGGAATGGCTCGGGGTATAAGCTGGGCTGGTTTGGAGGTCAGGTAAGGGCAGAGGACAGTACGCAATCAGCATTGCCAGTTTGCCCTGGAGACCTGCTCCTGCCCAGGGTGTGAAACGTCACTTCCTACCCCCTGCTCTCCTTCCACAATGCTGCTTTCTTTTTCTTTCGCTTTCCTTGCTCAGTAAATCCCGTCCTTGGCTGACATTCCTCCAGAGACAAAGTGCACCTCTCCGTTTCAGGAGGCAGCCTGCCCAGTAGCTTAATGACTTGGTAACAATAAAGCACAGATTCACCCAGATTGGTATGCGAGGGCTTCCTCCACCAGCCTGGCTGTCGGTTTCCCTGCCAGCCACCCTGGAGTGTTCTGGTGAGTCCTCACGTCAGCTTCAGCTCCCATCAAAGAGGCTTCTCATTTTATGCTATTTTAAACGTTGGTGTTGGTTTCTTTGCTTTCTAAGGGAGGTAGCTCTGTGGCTAAAGGTGCTTACCTAAGGAGCTTGATTGCTGAGATTCCCACCACGTGGCAGAAAAGAAAACTCACTCCCCAAAGCTGTCCTGTGACCTGGACATGCTTGCCCTGATGTGTGAGGGCATGAACTAAAGTAAAAAAAGATTATACCAAGCACTCACTACATTGGATGGCTTCACTTTTCAGCTCTGGTTTCCCTGGTCCCTACCGTCCTGCGTGAGTCTGCCATCCTGGAGACCTCATTGTGCTGTGGTCTGTGCAGTAACAGCGGTGTTTCCTCAGTCTGACTCAGCTTCCACAAGTGTTCCCAAAACATCTGGCTTGGTTGGTTGTTTTCATGGTTTGGGAGTTCAGGTTTCACTGTGTAACCCAGGCCATATTTCCTGCCTCCCTTTCCTCTTGTGTCACGCCATGCACTCTGTCTCCCCCGCCCCACTTAAGTGGTGTGATGTCCACTCAGCTCCCATACAGTCCTGTGACTCGTGTCTGGTCATGTGTGGTGTATACATGACCTTACTGTGTTGGCTTTCTAGCTTAGTGGCTGACAGTGGTCTCCAGATAACTGTTTATTATCCCGTTCCCCATCTGATTTTTCTGATTTTCCTCCATCTGAGCCAGGGAGCCTCCTGGCTCGCACTGCCCCCCCCAACTCTCCCCCAGTTTCCTATTCCCATGTTCTAGAAGCTGGGACCAGAAATATCCTGTGAGCCATTTTTCCAGAAGACAAATCAGATCATTTCTTCCTAAACTTTTGTCCTGGTGGGCAGGAGGGAGGATGGGGGATTAGGAGATTTGACCCTGGGGCTGGGGTGGAGTGATGTCAGAAACCCGTACTCCAGAACACTCATCTTTCA
This sequence comes from Micromys minutus, assembly GCF_963924665.1. Classification (NCBI taxonomy): domain Eukaryota; kingdom Metazoa; phylum Chordata; class Mammalia; order Rodentia; family Muridae; genus Micromys; species Micromys minutus. The sequence continues at coordinate 42,633,065 of NC_137977.1, forward strand.
ACAAAGGAACAGTGGTGTGGGCTCCACCCTGAGAAGCTACCATGGAGCCGATAGGAAAGGTCCCAGTGGCAGCCCTGGAAGGGGCTTTTCTGTGGAGAGGGGTGGCCAAGGGCATCAGACTGACCGTCACCCCAGAGGTCCCTAAGAACCCTGAGGCAGGGCTTGGGTTTGTCTTGCAGCTGGAGGCACATTTGCAGTACACGGTCCTGAAGCATGGTTCTCATAAGGGGTTGTGGGACAGAACAGCAACCCAGGATGCTTTTAAGAGGATAGACTGGACAGGGGCACATTTGAATGTCAACAGTCATTGTCTTATTACACCCACCCGTGAACATGCTGTCCATTCATACCTCATTAGCTAGTGGCACTCCTGTTTTGCAGGTAGGATACTGAATGGGCCCAAAAGATGTCACTGTTCCCTCAGCACTTACTAAGGATTTGGCTTGGGGACTACCAGAGGAGAAAGCCAGGTCTTTCTGACTAGCCGGTTCTGTCCTTGACAGCCCTGCCCCTCCTGCTGTCCCCAGCTGCTGGCAGACAGTTTTACCCAGTTAGGATTAGCTTACTAATGAAACGTGCACCCCTTGGCAAGTGGGACTTGGAATGCTTCCAATTGTCAGATACCCTCTCGGTCCGTTTTATCCAAACTTCCTCAGCTCAGCGGCAAATACAGTGAATATTGGGGCGATTTAAAGGGAGCCCTAGCCAGTGGGCTGAGGAGCCGGAGAGGGGTTCTTTTCCCAGCCTGAGCACTTGCCCAATGTGTAAGAGTGTTTAGCCTGTATGGATGAATGTGTAACATGTGTGACCATAGAAGTTAAAAGAGCTCCTGGAACTGGAGTTATAAAAGGCGAGCCTTCATGTGGGTGCCAGGAACAGAACCTAGGTGCTCTTAACCTCTGGACAATCTCTTGAGACCCTCTGCCTTGTCTTCCACTGGTCTCTAGGTCTGGACCACGGCCTTGGAGGACTGCCTTCTGCCGTGCTGGCTATGTTCAGAGAGGTAGTAAAATGTTAAAGTGTCCTGTGGGAGGTGGTCAGTGTTCAGAAGCTACACAGAGTTGTTGGACTCAGAAAGCAGTTGAAAGTACTTGGCCTAAGTGAAGCAATGTGTCTACAGTACTTGTGAATTGTTGGCCGTGACCCAGAGTGTGCCAGTACTTCCTGGTACCCAAGTGGGGTGGGGGTGGGGGCAGCAGGAAAATAGGGATTATTGGAACTGGTGATTCAGCTGTGATTAGAATAGAGGTAAAAAGAATTTTAACAACCAAATTGGCCTTTGTTTAGGACATGCCTAGTGTAGTCATGGTTATGTTCCAAATTTGTACTTTCCCAGACTGGCTTCCATAGACAGGATTCAAGCAATAACACTGATGACCTTAGACCTAGCTCCCTGAATGGAAAACCCCTTATAAGAAGAGTAGTTAATGGTTAGTTACTGGTAGTTTGTAGTATGGCATGGTTCTGAGAAACCGTACATTCTTATTATCTCTGTTTTGTTAGGTATAAGTTTAGAGTAAAAGTCCAGTCTGGTGTTGGTGGGAAAATTCAGTTAGATGGTATGAAAAGGTCATAGCAGGTCATGGAGGTCAAAGAGAGACCCTGATGGACACCCATTGGACCAAACACCCAGGAGGGAACCTACTACAGTAACAGCCAAGCAGCACCTTCCTCTTCCTCGAATGGTTGACTATTCCAGAAGGGCCAGTGACTGTCCCCTTCAGAAGCTTTGGAAAGTGCAAATGTCAGTTCCTTATGGAGTATACTTCTCTCTGTCTTAATTATTCAGAACATCCTTGGTGCAGAAAAACTATTCCTTTGTTTCAAGCTCCCCAGGGGAACTTCAGGGGCCTTGTTGTAATCCTCTGCTTTTCTGGTAGGAAGGGTGCTTTGTGAACACTGCCAGTCTTTGTGACATTGGTACCCTTGCCATTGTTAAAAACTGAAGATGACAGTGACCCTGGAGTTACCCTGTGTGCTCAAGCCTCAAGCAGGAAACGGAGAACTCTGGACAGTGTTTGGCTGTCATTTCTGAATGTCCCGCTGAGACCCCTAAGCACTGAGTCTTTTTGCACCTGCCAGTTGGCCAGCCTCTGAGCACTTCATGGGTGTGCGGCTGTGCACTGCTAAGCCGGAGCCGTCCTTTTGCTGGATGCTCTGTGTTTCCACCTTGAACAAAGCTGGGCATCACTCGGCTTGATCTACAGAAGTGAGCGGACCAGTGCTGCTGTCTTTGATTAAAGCTGTGGTTCAGATCACACTGTCACTTAAACAAATAATGTTGGCCTTCAGCGAGGAGAGAGGATTGATGTACTAACACACAGCTTCAGGCATGCTGGAGCCACAGCTGCCCCATGGAGGGCTCTACTCTTCTAACCCAGGCTGCTGAGAAGTGATGAGGTATCTTTGACAACTGTTTCCCAAAAAAAAAAAAAAAAAAAAAAAGTGTTGGGAGGTTGGGAAACACTGAATTATGAAATAAAGGAAGGAGAGCCTTTTGTCATGCTTGGCACCCAGATCGCAAGATGCAGGAATGGGATCCGCCTCTGAAGCCAGTACTGCCGGCCTCCCACTTGGCACTGGTTTGTTTCTTTGTGTGTGTTTCCGCAGAGCCCACAGGAAAGGGCTGGCCTGGCTGAGGGACTGGATGATTATAGTGGGGACCAAGCTAATGCCAGAGCTGTCTGGGGAAGCTAGGGAAGCCATGACCTTGCAGGAGATTGCTGTTAGGAGATGGGGCAGGCAGGGATGAACGCATTGTGCTATCTGTTTGGTTACTTTCATCATATCGTCCCTGTTTTCACTTGCTACCCAGGGGCCACAAGGCAGGTGGCCCTCAGCTCTGGTCCCCGGTGTGGAGGGGGCACGGGCTACTTCGCCTCTGACTTCTTGCTGTGAGGTCCGTTATCTGTCCTGTAGCAGGTGTGTTTCAGGTACTTTTTCTCTTGGACTGGTGCTAATGTGGCTCACAGGAGCAGTCTTTGGGGCTGAGATGGGTGTGGCAGAGAAAATAAGGGGCTTCTGCAGGGTTCTCTTTGGGATTGGCCTGTCCTGGAATTCTTCTGTCCTGGAAGTTTGTACCTATGCACTCGTGTGTGAGAGTATATGCACACACGAGTGTGGCTTGAGTCTCCCAGGTTTTCATTTTCTGATTAATTAATTTCTTTGAGTTGGGGTCTCACTATGTAGCTGTGGCTCTCCTGGAACTCACTATCTAGAATAGTGAGTAGGCCTAGACTCACTGAGACCTTCCTGCAGCTGTCTCCTGAGTGCTGGGGTTAAAAGCACGCACTGCTATCTGGATCTATTCACTTGGGCCACTGAGGGCTCTGAGTAACAAAATGTTTCCCTCGTCTGGTTTGTAGAGGTTTCTGCAATGTCCAGTGGCCCACAATGAGATGGATTCTAGAGGACCCTATTTGTGGTCTGTCTGCTGGTGGACAGGGTAAGGTGGGGTGCTGAATAGTCTGAAGGCTGTGTATGATCCGTAGCTGGGGATCCCTGCCCGTCCCCTACTTCCATGCTGTATGCTAGACAGGGGTTTTCATGTAGCCCCAGGCCACCAACCTCCAGCCTGTGCTGGCATGTGCCCGGCTTGAAGAAGGCAGTGCCAGGGCTTCTGGTGCCTTGCGTAGTCTGTTTTTGGAGAGGAAGGGATGCCCCGCTTCACTGTACCTCTGCCTAGCAGTGGCAACCTCATCAGATTACTCTAAATTGAAGAAGACACAGGTTTGCCTTTTTAGCTCGCTGTGAACCATTGGCCTTCTGCCCATGACTCCTCCCTTCCCTGCCCCCTCCAAACAAAACAAAACAAAACAAAAAAGATCATGCTTGGAAGCAAACTCAGGCCTCTTCTCTGACGTTCATGCATCTCAACAGCGACTGACTGTGCATGCTGAACTTCCACTGCACTGACACCAAAATGTTTGACTTTGATCTACATATGTACACAATGCCTCTGTCCAAAGGACCAGCTTTGAACCATGGTTCACTCCATCTTTGGTTCTTCAGTTCCCCATTGGAAGTAGCCTATTGCCCCTGAGTCCCTTCCCCTCATGCACGCCACTGAGAGGCCAACACTGCTGCTGGTGTCAGGATAGAGGCTCTGGCTGCTAGTTTCATTGTTTGCTTTTTTTTTTTTTTCTGGCTGTCCTAGAGTTCACTCTGTAGCAGGCTGGCCTTTAACTCACAGATCTGCCTGCCTCTGCCTCCTGAGTACCAGGATTAAAGGTGCCACCACCGCCTGGCTTGCTAGTTTTATTGTTAAGCTGTTGCCTCGGAACTGAGTACTGGGCCCTCACACTGCAGATGTGTCTGATGACAAGAATCTCAAGCTGCCCTCCACAGACTGTCCATCTCTGACCACATCTGTCTGGGCTTTTCAGGCCTCTAGCTATTGTTGGACCCTGAATAAACTGTGTGTAACCTTGTGGTATCTTGTGGTCCAGGCTGGGCTACCCAGCTCCTTGCAGTTGCTAGGGAGGGGCAGTGAGAAGGAAGATCAGTGATAGAAAGAGCCCAGTGACATTTTATGTATTAGCAGAGTTAAATTGCAAAGTGCCGTAAAGCTTGTTCCTGCCTTCTGCTTAAAAGGAATGGGAAAATGTTACACTGTAAAAACATGCAACCGACCTACCCTTGGTGGCCTCTGTGGCACTGGCAACTTGGTCCTTCAGAGTCACCCTCACAGAAGCCTCAAATTATAAGCTGAAGACCACCAGACACAATCCTAACAGCAACAGCCTCTGCGTTCCAACAGAGTAAACACTGAGTGGTAGTGGTATGCTGCTGGGGCTGGTCACAGCTGTCTCCTTCCTTGAGCTGTGCTGCGAGAGAGCTGTGTGGTTATTTTTGTATAGGACAGGCACACTGTTGGGCTGTCCTACCAAGTACACTTAATTACCCTTTGTACTGAATAGAATTACTCCCGAGAGCCAAGGAGCCTGTGGACTCTTTCCAGAATGTTAAAGACTTAACATTCCAACATTGATATGCAGCAGCTGGGTAGGCCCCCTTGGCTGTGGAATCGAGCCCAGATGTCCACTCTGAAGCCAGAATGGTTGAATTGGGCCAGGATGCTAATTCCAGGGTTACTGTTCTCTTTCCCATGTCAAGTTCCCCAGTTGAGCTCCCTGGTTCTAAGATGAACACTGCTGTTGCTGATGGTATGCTAGCTCCATCCCTGGCAGTCACTGAGAGTGTGACCCTGGATCCGAGGGAAAATAAAACAAGCACTAGGGGATACTTGGGGGAGGGGGTAGGTGGATAGGTAGGGGTTGGGGGCGGGGTGAGCTAGAGGTAGTCTGGCTTGAGATCCCTTTCCAGTGCAGTGTTTGACAAAACACAGCATCACAGAAGTCGGTGACAGGCCAGTGCTACCAGGCAGTGTTGTGGGCTGCAGTGCCTGCTTGCTGAGTAGCTCTATCTGTGTGCAGGCACATAGGTGAGGCACATGGGATTCCTCCTCCCCAGCCCTTCGCTCTATAAGGCCTAGCTGCTTACAGTCGATGGGGGTGGGACCCATCTTTTTAATGGACAGCCCATGGTCACATCTTACACGGCCATTGAAAACTGTCCCCTACTCCCCGTTTTCCCCAAGAGATACAAATCCACTCACCACCAATCACCTTGCTAGCCTGGTAGTCACATCACCAGGAGAATTGAAGACCACAGGGGAAAACATGAGACATAAAGATGGTGGAATGAAGGTTGCACAGAGCCTCTTGAGAGTCTTAGATTATACATAGATTATATGTTCTGTTTTATCGAGACAGGGTCTCACTCTAGTTCCTACTGTCCTGGAACTCTCTGTGTACACCAGGCTAGCCTTGAATTCATAGAGATCCATCTGCCTCTGTCTGCCTCCTGAGTGCTGGGATTAAAGGCATGCACTGGCTCTTAGATTATATTTTTAAAAAGTGTCAGCCATAAAAAAAAAATTAAAAAAAAAAGTGTCAGCCAGTATGTTGTCTACAGGAGGCTAAGGAAATCATCAAAATGGACAAGCAGAATATTAATGTGTTTTAGTAGGAGGAACAATGTATTTTTCCTGGGGATGGAACTCAGGACCTCTGAGAACAGGCAGTGCTACTTAACCACTGAGCCGTCCCTCCAGCCCAAGGAACAAAGACGTGATGATGAACATCAATATAATCTTAACTACACAAAACCGCTACCAACAAGACAAAGTAGAAATAGACAACTGTAACTAGAAATGTATTCCCTTTTCAGAAACAGGTCATGCTCAAATAAGATAGAGCCTACACAACAAGTCATAGTTTATACATACATGTTACAGCTGTGTGTGTGTGTGTGCAGAAATGCACATGCAATATAGATGTAGGCGTGTTTGAAACAACAAACCATGTGTTAATCCAGAGAATTTTCATGGGGTGGTGGTGGCACACACATTTGATCCCAGAGGGAGTTGGATCTTTGTGTTCAAGGCTAGCCTGGTCTACAGAGCAAGTTTCAGGACAAAGTGGCCTGCTAACACCACACAGAGGGAGTGACTTAATAAGCGAATGGCAAGGTTGATAGTCCCAGTTTCCTCATAATTCATGGAGCTATAAATAAGGAAATGGAGACAGATGGACAGGTTCAGTTTTCTGATGCTGTATTAGTGTGGCAGTGTTAGTGTGAACTTTTGGGGTTTTAACAGAACTAGATATAAAAGAACATTTTGTTAGGAATGGTGCACATGTGTCTGGCATCAGTGAGAAAAGGCTTTTGTTCCAGGGAGGGCATGTTTTCCCAATGTAGGGGAGTGCCAAGGCAATGGGGTGGAGAGGGTGGTCAGGAGGGAGTGCACCTTTGTGAAGACAAATGTAAGGGGAGGGGGGATGGGAGGGGGCAGGGTAAAGGGCTAACATCTCAAATGTAAATACAGAGTATCTAATAAAAAAAAATTACCAAAGGGGGGGGGGTGGGGAATGGTGCACACTACTGTATCTTATTAGAATGGGTTAAATAGAAAATTATACATATCTCTCAATGTTATTAAATTTAATTATTTTAATAGCTTTTAGACTATTAGGAAGAAAAATTCAGTGAGATTTCATGAGGGCTATTTATAGCAAGAATAGTGGAGACACTGGACACACACTGTGCCTGAGAGACCAGCAGACATTTTGCTGCCACAGAAAGGTGAGCTGGACCCATCAGTGTAAAGATGGACAGGCACAGGCAAAGTGGTCGTAGTGCTCAGAATCCCCCAAGCAGAACAAACACAGGTTCCAGCAGAGACACACCAAGAGGAGTCACCACAACTAGGGGGTAGGCTAACAAGTTATGGCTGGAGTTTTATGCAAATTCTACTACAGAACACAAAAAATGGGACAAATGGAACGTGGGATCTCTACAGATTGTCAAGTTTTTGGTTTTCCAGAAATTTATGTATAAATTCACTTTAATCCCAAAATCTTTAATGCCAGCAAGACTGCCACTAGGATTTAAAGTGTCTACACTAAAGGGACTGACTTGATAATAAATAGGCTGATTTTGGGGTCGGGGTGGAGTTGAAAGGTGGCAGGGAGTGGCTGTTACCTGTGGATATTGGGACTCTGGGAAGTTACCTGAGATCAGACTGCAGCAGGAAATGGTCCTCCACAGCACATGGAATTCACATGCAACTAGATGGAATGACAGGGTTGACAGGTTAGGGAATGAGCAAGGGAGAAACCATTTAGTGGAAGGTGATAGAAACATTAACTTCCCATAAGGAAATCACATGGAACCCTTAAACCACAGACAGGTAGACCCTGGGGCTTTTAAAGACTGAAGGGCGGAGGACAAATCCATAAATCTGGAGAAGGAAGCATTTGGGATGAGGGGACACTTTTAAATAAGGTGACACAACCAGATTTGACTATGAAGATTAATTAAGGATTTCTGTTCCACATGTCAATGTTAAGAGGGAGACAGCACAGCTAACTGACCGAGTGTGTGGGGGGCGCTGTAGAGGAGAGAGTGCAGAAAGCAATGGAGAAATGTAAATTTGACCCCAAACAAGAAGACAGGTTTAGAAGACATGAGTAATAGCATTGCTGTTGGAGAGATGGATCAATAGTTCAGAGAACTGGTTACTCTTCCAGAGGACCCTAGTTCAATTCCTGGTACCTACATGGTGGCTCACAAGTGGTTGCAATTCCAGTTCCAGAGGATCTGATGCCCTTTTCTGGCCTCTGCAGGAACTGCCCTTATACACATAGACCCCAGAGCAAAACTGGCAAATCCAAGCCAGTTACTAGGAGCTAGGTGTACATGCAGGAACATACACATTGCAAATGAAGGGAATAGTTATGCTTTTAATGTAACTCAAGCTATACATGCAAAACACTTTTCAAAATTGACATGGACCTAAATGGATGATTAATTCTTTGTGCTTGATATCCAAAAAAACAAGATAAGACCTTTGCTAGGAAAAAAAAAATGCCTCTGCATTTCTGTGATGGAGAAAGTGTGTTCCACAAAAAGGATGTCTTGGCTGGCAAGATGGATAAAGGCTCTTGCTACCAAGCCTGCTACTTGAGTTTGATCCCAGGGACCCACATGGCAGAAGAAGAGAATTGACGGCCACACATATGTGGCATGTGTGTGCCCACATACATACATCCACACACAGAATAGATAGTTTTGGTACAGAGTTTGGCCAACCTTCAGGGCAGCTCTTGTAATGATTCCAGACACTCAGTCCTTCACTTCTGGGAACGCAGACATGGACAGACTATGACATAGAAATATCTAGTTTGTTTTCTCTAATGAATTCTCAAGTAGTTCTAGGGTCTATGATGAAGAACTGCAATGGTGAACAGAATCTACACACAAAATCAGTGATTTCTGCACCCAGGAGGCCCTCTCACACACTACACTCAACACACGTGTGTGGATTGTTTTAAATGGGTCCCTCCTAGTTAAAAGAAAACATAGCAAATAAAATTTATCCATTGTCTTTTGAATAGATTATCAAAATTGTTCATCAACATCCAGGCGTGGTGCAGTGTGGTAACATACATCTTTAATCTCAGTGCTAGGAAGTTCAAAGCTGGCCTGGTCTACATATTGAGTTCCATGTCAGCTAAGGTTACAGAGTGAGACCTGTCACTTCCTATTTTAAAAAAAAATCCAGTTGGGAAAACTGGCTCTGGTAGCTAGCGCTTTGAGTATAGGAGACGATGGGAAAGATGAAGCATCTCTTATGTTCCTGAAAGCTGAACCTCAGAGCTCACAAGAGCTGCACAATTGTTTCCATGTTATAGAAAGGAAGGCTGGGACTTAGGTAGGAGGTCTGTTCTGATTTGCTTTCTGTGTCTGTGATAAAACACTGACCACAAACAACTTGAGGAGAAAAGGGTTGATTTCATTCTATGGCTTAGAGGCAACTTCCCTGTGGGAAGTTAGAGCAGAAACTCCAGGCAGAGACCATGGAGTTTCTTTCTGCTTACTGGTTTGTTCTCTATGGCTTGCTCAGATTTTTGGTTTTGTTTTTAAATAAAACTAGGATCTTGTGCCCAGGGATGGTATAGTGGTTTGAATAAATTTGGCCCCCATAGATTCATGTGTTTGAGTACTTGGCCCATAGTGGGTGACACTATTAGGAGGTGTGGCCTTGTTGAAGGAAGTGCATCACTGTGGACGCAGGTTTTTGAAGTCTCATATATAAGCTCAAGCTACACCCAGTGTGGAATCAGACACCCTTGCTGGCTGGATCAAGATGTAGCTCCACGTCTGCCTGATGCTGCCATGCTTCCCATTGTGGTGATAATGGACGAAACCTCTGAACCTGTAAGCCAGCCCCAATGAAATGTTTGCCTTTATGAGAGTTGCCTTGGTCATGGTGTCTCTTCACAGCAATAAAACCCAAAATAAGGTAGTATCCCCTATAGTGGTCTGGGACCTCCCTCATCAACCATTAATTAAGAGAACACACCACAGATGTGCCTATACATCAGTCTGATGAAGGCAATTCCTCATTTGAGGCTCCCTCTAACCAAGTGACTCTAGTCCTGTCAAGCTGACAGAAACTGAAGAGCAGAAGATCCTTTCCCCATAATGGTCAGCTGTGGCACTTTAGGATCACGATCTGAATTCAGGTTATTTGATGTTATAGCTGGTTCTTGTTCACTCTTGCTCCATTGGGAAATGGCTTCAATCACCAGGATTGCCCATAAGAGCAAACTGAAAGGCAGGATGTCCCAAAGCCAACCTCTAGACACTGAGGTTGTTGCCTAGGTAATAAAAAGTTGGCTAGGAACATACATGTTCTTACTGCTTCATTTTTGAGGGTTACCCAGTTTCTCATGACTCCATTATCAAAGCATCAGGCCTCATACAACCTGATCTGTTGAGCGATGCCCTGTTCTCAGCCGAGAGCAATGTTAAGCCAGTTTCATCATGGACCCAACTTTCACCTCCTTAAACAATCTCAAACCCTCTCCCCACACGTGGGGCCAAGTCCTGTCCTATACTGAGTTTCAGGATCATTCTATTTTCCTCATTTCTAGGGACTACAAACTATGTGCTTGGTCTTCAGGTAGCTCCTAAAACTCTGGGTCTAAGTGGAAAGGGAACATTGGCTGATACATTTCTTGGCTGTTTTTCCACCTTGGATTCCTTTGGTCTCTGCCTTTCTGTAAGTGTGAGATGCTGGGGAAGCTATGTGGGGGTGTCGTGAAAAGCTGATGGGGTTCAGATCTGGGACAAGGAAGTGGAATGGGTGCAGGGCCATAGCTGAAGGTTGGAGGACACAGGCAGCAGGGGACAAAGCACCTGGGAAGAAATGGGCTTCTCTCCCATCTTTCTTTGACTCCCCCATGCTCCAGATGACTTTCCCTGAAGGTGCAGTGGTTATGGCTGGTTGGAGACTGGTTCTAGTGCTTTGGTTCATTTAGGAATCTTCCTGTCCAAACGCTAAAGGTTCTTGCCCCCAATTGTTTATTTATTTATTTATTGCTTATTTATTTTATGCACACTGTCATCTTTAGACAGACAGACCAGAGGAGGGCATTGGATCCCATTACAGATGGTTGTGAGTCACTATGTGGTTGCTGGGAATTGAACTCAGGACCTCAGGCTCTTAACTGCTAAGCCATCTCTCCAGCCCCCCAGTTGGTTTTTGATTGATCAATAAAGATGCCAACGGCAGTGGCTGGAAATGGGGCAGGACCCTTAGAGTGTCACAGGCTATGACACAGAGAGGAACAGAGGAGAATGGCCATGACTCGGGAAAGAAGGATGGGGCACAGGAGCTGCAGGAGAGAAAGCCAACCAGCTATGTGAGAATTCAGGTTGGTGGCCATTGGCCACTTCTCCGATTGGGCTGGAGTAGCAGGGGAAGGTTTAGGAGTGAGTTTGCCAAGGCATTTCAAAAATAAGCTAATGTGTGTGTGCCTTTCATTTGAGAATCCAAAGAGGTCCTGGGCGGGTGGCTGGAAGCTACATGGCTGTGGCTCAGATGAAGTGATAATCTTTGGCAGTGTCCTAGTAACCAGGACAAGGGGCCAGGGAAACTAAAGACAAATAAAGTCCAAATCATTCCTTTTAACTTTTACTGTTGGCTCATCTGGCGTATGCTGTAGAATTCATGTGAATGTCCCTGTATCTTCTGTTCCTGCCCTAGATAAGGACACTCAGAAACACATGCATGCACACGGGCCAGGCAAGAGCATCCTGGGTTTGTTCGCTAAGTTGTCTTCTGGGTATCATCAACACATGTTTATTTCTCCGTGACATTCTCAAGATAAATGGCTAGGAAGGGAACACAGCCAGTTGGCTGGCTGGGATCCTTCGCTGTGCTCAGATAGAAATCATGGGTAAGCAAATCTTACTGTTCATCTTTGACAGCTTCTGTTTGCCTCGATATCTGGCAGGAAAGTGTGTTGGCAGCAGGTGGGTGGTACCTTGTAGCCTCACAGTACTGTAGACTGTGGGTATCTCTGTTCTTGGTCCTACAATGTTACTGCCCCTGTGCAGGTCCAGGTGATTGATACAGCATCCCCGGACTGTAGATGGTGGTGAGGCTTCAAGGAAGATTAGGTATCAGGATCTTTCTTGGCCCTAAAGATGTAGCAGCTTTCTGCAACTCCGGGTGACTACAGCCTGCGGCTTCTTCTCTGATTCATTACTACTTCGCATCCTTTGTTATCTCTGCTCTCTGACCCCTCTTCCCATCTCTCACTGTCTTCCTTCCCTGTCCAGCTGGGGCTGCTTCAGCTGTCAATCATCCAGCGGCCTTGCTGCTTTCACAGCTCAACAGGCTGACTGCTCAGCTGTTTCCACTGCCGCTCTGCTGCCTTTGTTACCAGCTCACCCTGCACTACAAGAAGTAGACAAGAAAAGATCACTTGAGAGAGCTCTTTTATTAGATACCATGTGGCTGGATCTGGGGAGGCAGCACAGGACTATCACCCAGTCGACTGGCTTAAATGAGCTCTAGCAGCTTTTTATAGCCGGAGACAGGATGCTTTGGCCCAATCATTGACTTTTTTTTTTTTTTTTGACCAATCGTAGCCTTGACTCTCTAGCATCAGTGGAGGCCATGGAGATTCATGTTTGGATCAATCACAGCCGTATCTTTCAGCACCATTCACAGCAGTCCTTCTGGGAGGTAAGCAGGGGTAATGCTGTCCTCTGACCCACTTGGAAATGGTGGCAGGGTCATCTAGGGTAGTGGCTGTGCTAACCCAAAGCGTGGTACAACCCTGGATGAGGCTGTGCCTTTATGGTAGAGCAATCAGTTGTGACACTTGTGTAGTTGTCTCTCAGTGTCTGGGGCGTGTTCAAGGCAGCTAACAGTGGAACGAAGGTAGTTTGACTCACTGTTTGATGGACAGTCCTTTCTAGGTGACCAAAGAGAGGCCAGTAGGCAATGATTGAGTCAGGTTGCCCTAGCCCCACACTGTCTTTGCTGATGCAGGAGACTAACACAGAAGGAACGTTTGAAACAAGAGTTTAGAGAACTTACCATGGACACTAGGAGTGATTTTTAACAAACTTCAACAATGCTCAACAAGGTGTTTACCTTCCTGGCAACATGGAACAGGCAGGTCTCCATCTGTCTTCGGATCACAGCAAGGACTGTGAAGGAACATGGGTGGTATATGTCACCCAGCCCCTTTGCTCTTCCTGTCCCTTCCTCTACTTCATTCTGGATGGTTCAGAAAGGAGCAAAGGAAGGCTTCAGGCTAGCAAGGCCGCTGCTCCTCATGTGGTGGCTTTGCAGCAACTGGAAAGTTGCTCCCTTCCAGGGATAGCCTTGTACTCTACCTTGTACAGCCTCGGGCTTAAGTGATTAAGAGGGAATGGTGTATTTCCCAGACAGTTAAGAATCCAAGAGGTGCTGTTGCTGATGGAGGCATAGGAGCCTCTCACTAGGACTGTGGTTCTCAACCTGTGGGTCGTGACCCCGTTTGGTGTTGTCAAATGACCCTTTTACACAGGTCACCCAAGATCAGTGGAAAATGCAGATATTTACATTATGATTCATAACAGCAGCAAAATGACATCATGAAGTAGCCATGAAAGCAATTTTGTGGTCGGGGCTCACCAGGACATGAGGAAGTGTATTAAAGGGTCACAGCACTCGGGAGGTTGAGAAGCACTGCCCTAGGTGAGGTGCAGGCGCTGATACTATTGGTTCTCAAATGTATCTTTACCACTTACATTCAGCCTTCCACTGGGGCCTCTGCTTCCCTTAGGTGGGTTCAGATTTGTAGGAAAGAGGCATGGTACAGGCATAGTAGCAACCCGCTGCCTCCCCAGTGCAGATGCCCCAGGTAGGTTCTAGGGATCACCCTATTTTTAATAGTATTTTCATCTCATGACACAAGGCAGCAGGAACTTTCAACAACCAATCTCAGCAGAACTCTCGAAGCCACCACCTCCTTAATTCATACAGGAGGTAGGGAATCGAACCTTTCATGAAGGTTGCGCCGCTCATTTTCGAGGTGTCACTGGATTCTCTGACAGCTCAGGGCCCGAGGCTGGACGGACATCATTTATCAAGTATATTGCGGGGCAGCAATTCACAGGCTGCCAGGCTGGACTCTGATGAGGACATTTAACTGTGCGGCAGCTGCGTGCAGCCAGCGGTGTCCAGCATTTTAAGAAGGTCAATTAAGAAACAGTTGAAGGCGGTGGGGCTGACAGCCGGAGGGGTGAGCAGGGCCGTGTAAACAGTAGGCCTGAGATCTAGATTACTGGACAAGGAGTGCTGGAGTGAAGCGTGGTGGGGAGGAAACCTATTGTCAGAAGTCACAAAGCACATGTGAGGTTAGGAGTGAAGGCAGTGCAGTCGGTTCCCCTCCCTGGGCAGCACAGCTCTGGAGAGCAGCCTGGGAGAGGAGGGTTTGGCCCACAAAGGGGACAGCTGCGGGCCGATTCCTCAGTCTGCAGATAAAATCGTTCCCCTCCTCCCCTCTGCACTCAGCTGGAGTGACCCTCAGAATGTGGGTCATGTTCCAGAGATCCACGTATTTTAAGCCGGGCCAGCCTTCTCGCCCTGTGCATGTAGGAGTGGGTGGACAGGTGGGGAGCTTGGGAGGCGCCCCAGCCTGTGCTTGTCTCAAGGACATCCTCTCCTGGCTTCACTGGACACAATGCAGGCTGGGGGTCAGACATCTACGCTGTGTCAGATAAAAGGGAGGCTCGAAGCCCGTAGACAAAGTCTATTTTGGCCTGTGGCAGACTGGCTCGTGGCTGGGGAAAGGAACGATATGGCGCTTTTTCTTTTTTAATCTGACAAAAGGGTCTTTTGCTGAGCGATAGGCTGTGAGGACAAGCTCTATTGTCACACCTACCCCTCGGTAGAGCAATGGGAATGCTAATTGATATGCAAAACAGGTTTAGGGGTCCTAGAAGCTGGCTGCTTAGTTCCCTGCAAAAGCCGAATGAATTCCAGCGCTGAGGCGAGGCTGGAGCCAGAATGGCCTTGTCTATTTCATTCTGTAAACCTAGTTGGGAACTATACGGGCTTTTAAGAATTAAGAAAGAAAGAATATTCCATCAGTAATGTTTGTCTTTCACACACCAGATATTTATTATTAGAAAATAGCTTCTATCAGCTGTCAGTACCAAACAAGTTGAAAGGAGGGAGCTTCTCACCATCTTCCTCCTTAATATTTAAATAAACAGCTCACTGTGTGGTGAGTTGCCACACCTTTTTTTTTTTTCCCTTTAAAAACTGAATAACTGAATGAGGTTTAGTACAAAACACCCTTCAAATGTGACTTGTTCTGCAGCAATTATGCAGTCTTCTTGAGTAAGGGACATAAAAGAGATGAAAAAGACCATTCAGGCTATCAGGTTAGCCACCAAAGAATCCACAGTAGACGCCGGGAAATGAGTAAACTAACCCAAATAAAACCCATCCAAACCAAGAAACCAGTTTGTACATTGGCTTTTCAATTTTGATTATCATCTAAATTATATATTTATATATATATATATATTTGAGATAGTAATAAAAAAGGAAGAATTGAATTGCATCCTCAGCAGGACAACCTTCCCCATATGTTAAAGAGGTGTTCAGAAAATTCCATACAGTATCTGCTAAATAGACATGTTTGGCAGCTTAGCAAGTATCCTATGAATGCAGCATCCATGATTTTGAAGTCAAACAGCATAGTTTCCTTCTGGCCGAGTGACGTGGTAACATGGCTCCAGATGTTCTTAGACCCAAAGACTAAGGGAAGGGCTTTGGGGTGGCTCAAAGCATGGCCGCAGTGCAGAGACTTCCAACCCTCCAACGAGTCCACCAACTGACCACACAGACATCAAACAATTGTCTCCTTAGAGTTCCTCTTGGCTGAGTGGAGCCCCAGCAAGGACTGCTGGTTAGAAGGTACGTTGACAGACTTTGGAATGAGGAGGATCACCCTCTGATTGGTCCGACGCCATTCATTGTACAAACGACAGTGATACCTAAATGACACCTGGGGTGGGAGAGAAGGACGAAAGACTCAGAGGTGGCAGAAGTTGACAGTCAGTTCAAGAAATAAACATGTCATTTAAATCAGTGCTGGGACGGGGACATGGGGCAGGGGTCTCCAGCAAGCAGCTGAGTGCTGGGTGTTAGGTACCCACCGAGACCCCTGGTGGGGCTGGCATGGCTCCTTTTCTCCATTACACATTGGAGAGACTGGAATGTGAGCAGGAAAAAGAAGTTCTCTCTGAGGTGGGGTCTGTTTCCTAGTGGTGCCCTGGCACCCAAAGCCTCAGTCGTGAAGAAGCCTGACATGACAGACAGGCGCAGGCCCTGTCCAGCTGAGGAACCTGGACAATGCATCTGCTCAGTTAGAGGGGAGGGTGCTGGGATTTCATGTTCTCTTCCTCGGGCTGCGTACTGCGCAGTGTAAAGGACCCCACTCACACTCAGAAAGAAAGGACACCGCTTGTCCTGTGCTTTGACAGTCTGCAAAGTTGTGCTCTGGCCTCACACGGCATTGAGTCCTGAGGTCAGTAGCGTGTTTTCTTGTCTCTCCCCATGGACTCCAAGTGGCTTGGGAGCAGGGCTGTGTTTATCTTTGCAGGTCCAGCGCCTCTCACAGCGCTAGACACTTGGGAAGTTGCTGGAATATGCTGAGTGAATGAGTTCGAAGACCCACGCTTTCTGACCAGAGTAGTGCTCAAGCTTCTCCGCTAACTGGACCTCAGAGTGCTTGCTTTTTTATCTAAGTGTTCTAGAAGGAGACATGCAAACTGTTTGTTTTCGAAAAGGCTGGCAGAGACTGATAGCCTGCCCAGAAAAGTCACATCGCATTTTTGAAGATGTCTTTTTTTTTTTTTTTTTGGAACAGAGAGAAGACAGAGTCTCACTATGTTGTCCTGGGTGGCCAGGAACTGGCTATGTAGTCCAGGCTGGCCTCAAATTCAGAGATCTGCCTGCCTGTGCTCCCAAGTGCTGCCATTAAAGGTTTATGCCACCAACCTCAGCTGAAGACATACTTTTAAAATTGGGGGTGAGGGCTGGGATATGGCTTAAGAAGGCAAGGACTGGAGCTGCATTCTTAGGTGGAAGGGAAGAACAGACTTCCTTAGCTGTCCTCAGAATCCCCCTCCTCCCAATAGATACATGAAAAAAATTCCAAACTGGTAGCTTTCAGTTTGACTGCATGCAGATTCCACATTTGTGCCATTAGGAAGGTGTCCACACGCTCAGAGTGGCAGATCTCCTGAGTCTGGGCTATCTCCTAGTCTTGGGATAGGGCCTGGGGTTTGGAGACCCCAGAAAGGGTCCACAGGAGTGGGCTGATCTGATGGTTTGGGCTTAGTATCTCTGAAATAAAGGAGAATACCAGCTTTGATCAGAAAGGCTTGTTGGTCTCCATGGCAGGACCACGGAATCCAAGGCCACTGTTGGACTTGACGTGAGGATGCCCAGGCTGAGTGCCCAGGAGACTTGGGTATGAAAATATGAGCTCTCAGTTCTCACAGGCTTACTCTCTCCGAAAAAGCCCGACAGTGCTGGAGCGGCTCCATCTTTTGTAAAAGCTTGCTTCTCCTGTATCTATCCATTGTGCTGCTGTGGGTGCTCCCCTGGAACTCGAGAGGCAGGTGGGAACACCGATGGGAGAAAGCTGAGGAGCACAAGCAAGCAGTAAAGAAGTGTCCAAGATGTCCAGAGCCTAGACTCTGCTGACAGCTGGACTGCACATCAGCAGTTCCTCCTCGATGATGTGCTCGTTCAGCCGCTGGGGCTCTAGCAACATGAGAAGCGGCTGAGGGCAGAGGCAGGCAGCAGACAGGCTCACAGGATGGAGAGTTCCTCCTGAACTTAGTAGCAGCCTAAGTGTGTGAGGCCGACCATCACCTACAGCTTTAGTTCCCTTGTGTAAACTGGGAACCTGAGTTTAGCACAAAGCACTTAGCTCAAGTCTTGCAGGTACTCGGGGCTCTGGACCTGGCATTTCTTTACAGATTATAAATACGGAAAGGATGATAATAGCTTTGTGACAACTTCCTACGACACTGGAACCCTGAAGAAGGTGAGCTATCTCCTTCGTGCTGGCTCTCAGTGTGATATTGGACAGGCTCCTGGAAGCTTGTTAGAATATGAAAATTCTGGCCCCAGTCCAGATTTAACAAGATCTCTAGGTGACCCAAAGGCACCGCCATCTGAGCAGTACTGCTCCAAGGGACACCCAGAGTCAAGGACTCAGCAGATTTCCTTGTTCTGTGATCAGGAAATTAAAGAAGGAAAAAAAAAAAAAAAAAAAAAAAAACTCACTTGTGTAGACAAACAGATAAACAGATGAGACCATATTAATCTATTTAATTACTGTTAACTACCAAAGTCTGCAGGCAAATTCAATCAATGAGAACATCTTGAAGATCCTTCTTAGGGAGAATAAAGGAAGTTGAGCACAAGGCAGAGGAGACCACAGGTTTGCAGTGGCCCCAGGCTAATATTTCCTCCTGTTTCCAGATGTTCTCAGACACCCCCTTCCTTACAGTGCAGTATCATAGTGGGGAAAAAGTAAAGTTTAATGTAGAGAAATGAAGAGAATCGGGACAAGCTGGCCGGAGAGATGCTGGGATGAAAAGAAAAGCACCTCATTTAGATCTTAACCTCAGGTTTTAAGGAGAGGGTAGGAAGAAAATGCATTGGCTTATTATTTTAAAAATTACTATTGCTTATGCATCGATTTCCGAAGCTCATCTGCTTATTCACCCGAAGGACATTAAGCTCCTACCCTGGATGGGGTCTGTTTACTGGGGGTTCTGATCACATGAAGGTTGGAAGAAGGGGGCTTTGTTTAGCATCAGTATCTCAGGCAGCAGAGGTGTTGCATGCCTGTGGTGACTGCACAGCGGGCTTTGGGAAGTTTTGGGGCAAGTAAAGCATATAGATGGGACCAGGGTTCTGGGTGTCACCGTCCCCACAGTGAGACCAGGTCACTTGTCAAGACGGTACAGAAACGGATTGGCTGAGGCATGAGGATCACCATGAATCAAGACTAGCCCAGGCTGCAGAGCACAACAAACCCCGCAACAACAACAACTAGCCACACATCTGCTGAAGAACAAAGAAAATGAAGTTGTAAGCCAGTCCCACAATGACATGGGCTGGCAGGATGCAGACCTGGAGGCTTCCTGTTTGCATCCAGAACTTAAATGACAGAATCATGGAACTTGGTCCTCCTTTTGTTGCATTGGGCCTTGCACACACAGAGATGACCCATGCCACAGCACTGGACTCTTCAGCCTACACAAGGCTGACATTCAGTAGACTTAGTGTCTGTGAACGGACACTAGTTCATGGTGGACCTAGTTCTCAGCTGATCTGTCTGTCCACAGACTTAAATTCATGAACCTTCCCCTTCGCCAGTGGCTTTCAATGTTCCTTAATGCTGGGACCCTTTAATACAGTTCCTCACGTTGTAGTGACCTCCAACCATTGTTACTGTTATGAATCGGTAGTGTAAATATCCAAAATGCAAGGTATGTGACCCTTTTGGAAGGGTCATTCAATCCCCAAAGGGGTTGAGACCCACAGGCTGAGAACTTCTGCCCTAAACCATGAAGAGTGAAGACCGTTACAGGCTTGGCCTCTTGGGTTCAAGGTGAGCTTCTAGAACACAGCAGACTGCCTGGTGCAGGCCTCTGAGTTTGCATTATGACAGGGCCCCTGTGGTCATGAGTTATCAAAGGCACTTTGAGGTTTGTAGTGTGAGTGCTTGTCCCTTGTCACAGCACCTGGCAGAGAGGCTCTTCCAGGAATGGCCCCTCTGAGGAGCAGGCCTGGACTGATACCATGTTTGTTTATCGAGACATTTTCACAGCATATTCTCCTTAAGCTTGACAGCTTGTTTACAATGGGCTGCTGCCGGAGGGCACTTTCCAAGTGCTGTCAGCTCCTGAATTACGGCTTTTGCCAGGCCTGCTCAGTACAGCATTTATCTGGGAAGGAATTATTCTATATTCAGTAACCTATTGCTGAGCCAACTCCACAGTGTGCTTTTTTTCACACCAGTCAAGATGAGGAGAGTCATTCCTTCCTCTTGCTACTCTGCATTTTTCTGGAGGGCTGCAAGAAGGTAGAATTTGGAGGAGCAAGGAAGACCCAGGAAGATGACCCTGGGCCAGCCCCATGGTGGGTGCTTAGACATCTCACCAGATCTTGTGGAACTTAATCTTCATAATAACCACGACCCAGGATTAGCAATTACTGCCTCTATTTCTCTTTGGGTAGGAAGGCTGAGGAGGAAAGGTTAAGCTGCTAGGAGGCTGGATTTAATTCTAATGCAGGTACACAACTGACTTTCATTCTGAGATGCTCTATGGCACTCTAGCCAAGCCTGGTATAAAGCCTGCTTCCCACCAGAGCCTTTTGCTCTTAGCTTTTGCTCTTAGCAGTCAGCATCCTCTCTGCCCAGTGCTCTGCCCTCCTCCTTTCTTATCTGGCAGGTGTACACTTTGTGGACCGTGTTTGCAAGAAAGACCTCAGCTGGTACTGGAGGCCGATATGTGGGGTCCACCTTCCTTCACTTTTCATCATAGATATGGTTCTATGAAAAAACATCCCAGACCCCAAATGATCTAACTAAGGTGTAAAACAACAAAATCAACCAATAAGCCCTCCTCCCTTGTGCTTAATTATTACTTCCCAAAGCAGCTTACTGTGTATTCCTCTAATTCAGTGTCATGACACTAGGTGTAGGTGGGAGTGGGTCATGATAGGGCTGAATAAGGCTCAGAGAAGCGACTTACAAGGTGTGCATGTGCCAGGACGAGCCGTAGACTGCTTAATGTGTTGTGTATGTGCGTGAGGCCAGAGCAAGGCACAGAGAATCTTAAGCCATCACAAGCATCGTTGCCTTGAGAAAGGGTCTCTTGCTGAACCGGAGGCTCAACTGCACCGCTAGGCCGATTGGCCATCGAGCTTTTGTGCTCCGTCTGCCTTTGCTTGCCTCTCCTGTAACCCTGAGGTCACAGGCATGCAGAACCATGCCTCATGTTTGATATGGGTGCTGGGTTTGAATTCAGCTCTATTGTACTATGTTCTCTTACATACTAAGCCACCTCCCCAGCCCATTCCCCTGCTTCCTGCCTTATTTCTAACCTTTCTCTCATCCCAGTGAAAGCTTGGGATCAGTTTCCTTGTTTGATTGACACTGAAGCAGAACACACTTTAGAAGTGGGGACCATTGAAGGAGGAGACAAACAGTGTGATGTGGGGTTTCCTTAGCTGGGAATAGAATTTCCGAATCAACCATAAATCTCATTGAGTTCTTGGCATCAGAACATACCCAGCTTCCTACCGTTCATGTCCTTCTTCAGAGACTGAAATGAGTCCCCCGACTGTCTGAAGTGACTACGGGAGAGGAGGGCCAGAGCCGGAAGAGCTCACAATGAGTAAGAGGGAATGAACCCAGGGTCTGATTGGCAGTGGAAGGAAGAGGGAGGAGTCAGGAACACTGAGGTGCTGACACTGGCTTAGGGGATGTGGGAAGGGTGCACTTTTGACAGGAAATACTCAATAACAATGGGATGTGATCAGATTATAACTGCTCACACAGAAGAGCCACACCAGGAAGCAGAAGGCTGGCCTCTGAGGTATTCTTGAAGCAGCCTCCTCTTCAGCCCTTCGGCTCTCACTGGATAGCACAAAGAGGGAGCAAATGGTGCCCTTTGTGGGTGCTTCCAACAGTTGCCTCAGCAATCAACGTACTGTCCAAAGTCAAAAGCACGAGAAAGGGGATACTTAAGTACTCTCCCTCATACACAGCAGGAACACTTATTGGGAAACAGCTTTTCTTCCATGGCAGCAGAAGTCTCAACTAGATAAATTAGTGCTTTTATGGGCAGCAGAGTCAATATCCCAACGCTCGGAATGAAGATCAGGCAGAGTGCATCGCCACGTCCAGGGAAGACTTTAGGCTGTGTCAGGATGCAGGAAGGAAACCGCCCACAGGCAGGATTCATGGTCTCTGTAGCAGGCTGCAGTGAAATTCATTCATAACCTACCATGAAGGAGCCCAGCAAAAGTGAGAAGCAACAGGAAAGCAAGCACCACGCTTTCCACCAGCTGGAATCCCAGTCCACTGGAGAGGAAGGAACAGGGCATGTGTCGTGAGGGCTGGGGACCTGGCTTTCCTTTATTTGATGTGCTCTTCCTTGCAGTGTGTTTGTGTTCTCATTCTCACTCATATTCCCGACACGAGGCAGCCTGTGGTGACAGTGCTGCCTGAGCCACCCACACCCCAGCCACGGGCCATACTCACTAGTGTCCAGAAGAGGTAAATCGTGAAGAGCGCCACAGTGAGAGCGATCAGTCCGACGGCTTCCAGCCGGCTACTAAAGTGCAGGTGGTCCACGGCGCCCCGCAGGCACAGCCAGCCGGAGATGGTGGCCAGGGGCGTTATAAACAAGAAGCACACCATGTCTCCAAACAGAGTCCGCTTCTCGTGCTGGGGGCCAGGGTTTCTAAGCCACTGCCAGAAAAGAGAGACAGACAAGTCAGAAGAAGGATGGCAGTTTGAGGTGGGGACACATTATTCTCCAGCTGCCTTTGTTTCAGGATCTGGGCGTAGGCGCTTTTGAGCCAGCAAAGATGATAAGGAAGCACTGAAGGCTTAGTCTCATGCCTCTGTCTCTCAGATAGTAATGGCTACACCAGTTTGTAGAGTCCTTGCTGAGGATGACCTGCTCGTTTGTGAGAAGAGCTCAACGGTGGCTGTTAGGATTTTAATGAGCCTGTGAGGGTAGATGAGACTTTGCTCTGTAATGTTCTGTAGTGAGTGGTCCCCAGGTTTTCATATGTGAAGGCTTGGTCCCCGGATGGTGACAGTAGGCACTGTGGCACTCTGGGAGGTGGTGCCCGAAAGGGAGGCAGCTACAGTGGTTACCAGAATCAGGTCCTCAAAATCATCATGGGATGTGGGTTTAAGTCCTTTGCTTCCTTAGGATGATACCACTTGCTCTGAGACATGCTCTGACCCTGTGCTGCCCTCATCAGAGGACCAAACCATTATGGCTGCCATCCTTGGACTTGCACCTTGAGGAACATGAGCATCAATGAAACTTTTCTCTTTATTAGTTAACTGCTTCAGGCATTTCCTTGTAGGGATGGAAAGCTGAGCAATACAGAAGGCAACAGCTGAGGTCTGAAACCTTGGCTCATAAGCCTCGCTTTCTCATATATTGACTCTGAGAATGTGTGCAGGGTGGGGTCAGCTCAGCAGGCCTGAGTGCTGAAATCCTGCAAATCTCTAAGAAAAGTCTGTTTGTAGGACAGGCTTTGGATTGGCTCTTAAGAAGTTTAAATCCTTATAAGTCTGATAAGCATTTTGTGTGCCTGAGGGTTTAGGGCATGCAACCAGATAGTTTATGTATGCCAGTAATATGATACATATTTAATGCCTATTTTTGTTTTGAGGGACTATAATCTAAGTGACTGAGGTCAGTTACATAGGTAGCCTTATACCTGTGTGACTGACCCCAGTGATTCTAAGGCTCAGGTGAGCTTCCTTGATAGACAACATTTTTCAGATATTTATACAAATCACTGCTAAGAACTAAAGCATAGCCAACTGGATAAGTTGGCTTATGTCCATTGTTCCAGTGCCTGGGAGAAGAGGCAGGGTTATGAGCTCAAGGCTATCTTCTGCTATATACGAGACTATGTCAAAAAATTTCAGTATGTCCCTATGACATCACTGGGAAAGGACGTCTGGTGGATGGGACTGTTTTCTAGGAGTCTTGTCTTGTTTTTCCTTTTAATCTGGATCCCTTTGATGTAAGGTCACACCTCAAGTGTGACAGATTTTTCTCAGTCCTGTGAGTCCCAGTGAATCACTGAATTCAAGGACAGTCTTGGTGACTCTCAGCACAGAATGGCACTGGCCCAACTCTACCAACTCAGGAATGTTCCTGAGGGTTGGCTTTCCTGACCCTTAATGTCCTCACTCAGGATCACCTCTGACCTGCAGAAAGACCGGGGATGAGGATTCCCTGTTGAAAGACTATGAAGGGAATCTGGCTGCTGTCACTGTACTTGGTGCTGCCCTCACAGTCTGTGTCACAGGCCCTGCACAGTCTGCAGTGGGTTACAGTGCGATGCTGCATTTTCATACTGGTGTCGTTACACACCAGTACTGAAGCCTGGTGGCTTTTCTACAGATTAGCACAAAGCACAACCCAACCAAATGAACTGTTCTAGCTTCTGTTCTAGCACCTGTCCCAGGTAGTGACAGAAGAGGCCAACAAGCCCTGAGAGCGAGGTACTGTAGGATAGTGATGGGGTAGGCGGACTGACATTGTGGACTGTCTTCCATCCTGTTCCCACCAACAAGCAAGTTCCTGCATTGTCTGTCTGTCAGCACATGCCCAGTGCTGCCTTTGATGGCACCAGACAGAAGCCCTGCAGGATGCTGAGGAGAGACCCCCCCAGCTGGCCAGTGCAGGGATTCCTGTAATACTGTGATAGGCTGAGAAGGAAGACAGGGTGTGAGGACAGAAGCAAAACATGGGAACCACACAGGTGTCAGGTAAGCAGGGGCTTGACTGGCAGAAGCCTAAGGTAAGTAGAGGCAGGGGGATGAGGTACAGAACACTGTCTGTGGGAGGGGTCCTTCCTCGTCTTTGCCTGGGTCCCAGCACATCAGCTTCTAGTGACAACCCCCTTGAAAACTGGGCTGAGATGCTCAAAGAAGTCAGTCTCAGCTCAAAAGTGGGCCTGAATTAATATGAGGACACAGATAAGGAGGAGTTGACTTGCTTGTGGATATGAATCCCACAGCACATTATGAATATTTAACACAGATACCCAACCGATCAAGTGCAAATCCATTAACCCTGCCATGTGCTGGCATGCCACCTCCCACACTTCAGAAGCTTCAGAGAGCTCTCATTAACTAACATTTGCTTGCCTAAGTACTGACACAACCCCTAAGATGTGGAGGACAGAAATGTCATTATTATCCCAATTTTACAGACTCTGAAAGGTTAGATGACGGCACCATGTGATGACACAGGGACAGTTGGCCAGGCTCTCTCCACTGTCATCCAGATATGTTAGAGTAAACTATCTGAAAATTTAAATAGCAAGACATTTACCCTGGTTTCTAAAACAATGGTACTCAAGGTTCAGCACAGTAATCCCTTTAGAGTTGGAAGTCTATGCACTCACATCTGCACCACATCTACAGGAACAGGGGCCTCAGAAAACATGCTTCACGCGTGCGAGGTTGCCTTGCTTCCTCAACCACAACTTTCCTTTCCTTCCTGGGGAATTCTGGACATGTTTTTATTTATATAGACAGGGTTTATGCATCTCTGGCTGTCCTAGAACTGGCTGTGTAGATCAGCCTGGCCTCCAGTTTACAGAGATCTACCAGCCTTTGCCTCCCAAATGTCAGCAATAAAGGGGTGAGACACTATACCTGGCTGGACAACTTTTATTAACACTAACTTGTTGTTTTACTTATCTATGTGGCCTCTGACAATGCCCTGTGCAAGGGATGTTCTAGCTGTGAAAGGAAGTAATCATCATCAGTATTTACTTCATAAACATAAATTATCTAATATATCTTTGTGTGTGTGTGTGTGTGTGTGTGTGTGTGTATAGCAAGGTGCATGAGAAGACAGCTGTGGGTTTTGGTCTTCTCAACTTGTTTGAGAGAGGGTTTACACTGGTGGGTATACAAAGCTAGCTAGTCCACGAGCTTCTGGCATTTTCCCGTCTCTGAGTCCCATCTTTCTGGAGTATGACAAGGCTGGGGGTGGGATTGCAGACAGGTACAACTGTATCTGGCTTTATAAAGTTCTGAGGATCCAAACTCTGGTCCTCACCTGTACACACGACAAGTGCTTTAGCCATGGAACTATCTCCCCAGTCCCATATCTAGCAAAACAAACACCAAGGGGCTTGGGAAGCAGCTCAGTGGCACAGCGAATCATATCATACACAAGGCCCTGGTTCAAGCCTCATCCTCCCCTCTATAAAAGTAAAGGCTGTGGAAATTATGATGGCCTGTTCCCTGTGTCTTGCAGTGTAATTGCTCTCTGATTTCTGTATCCTTGAGAGATGTCTAGCCCATTTTACATGCCTCCAATTGTACCTTATTAACACCATTTTGGGAAGGCCCTACTTACTTTCCTGATGATATTTTAATGAAGTGGTTTAGTACTGTTCTGGAAAGTGTGTGTTTTCTTTGAACCCCATGTGCCACCGGCCTCTCTGAGCAGGAAGAGTGGCAGTGATGTGCTGTTGAGGAATGCACGAACAAGTACCTATATAAATCAACTCAGAGGACAAGTACCTATATAAATCAACTCAGGGCTTGGTAACAGAATATTTCATTAGCTTAAATTTCTAACACTATGAAATAAATTACAGAATTTACTTAAAGTAGTAATACCAA